>NC_138990.1:73385045-73827545 GCF_964341445.2 Mesoplodon mirus | reverse complement strand
GTAAAGAAACAAAAGTTCTGTCTTGGCCTTGCCTCCGAATCTTCGGGCAACTTGAAATAGACCTAGCTGATGATCCCTTTTTCTACCAAAAATTACCCCCTAAATGTTGCTTTTGTAACAGTTGGATAGTATTTCTGGACAATAATTTCCAACCCTGGCCTATTGCTTAAGGCAGAATTAAGATGAAGTAATGGTTGAGTAATAAGAACCACTTGCATCAACCTTATTTTTTGTCTTAGAAATCAGATAGAAATTGCTGAATTGGAGGAGGTGGATGCAATACTGGGGAAAGGCCAAGATTTTACCACACAGAACTCAATGCCTTTCTTCTCCCCTTCCCCTCCCTCCCTCCCTCCCTCCCTCCCTCCCTCCCTCCCTTCCTTCCTTTGCATTAATCACAGTACCATTTACCTTCTACAAGAATTCTGATGGAATTTAACGCACAACACGGTTCTAGACCGGAAGTATAGCTGCATAGCAGAAAGGGGCAGTGGGGGTGGGGGTGAGGTGAGGGTTAATATTTTCTAACACACAAAACAGGCAGGACTGCTCTGGACAGAGGATAATGCAAACTAGCTTTGCTGGAAATGAGCTGCAAAATACCTTCATTTGCTACTACGCTGAAACCCTGATAAAATCACAACTGTTAAGGTCATACAGTATATCAGGTGGAATCACAGTCTTTAGAACTCCATTATTAATGCAGACAACCTCACAATCAAAGAGGATGAGAGCACCATTTCCAGATGCCAATGATTTGATCCTATCTTATTTGGCTGTTTACATTTAAATAATGTGACTGTATAAATTTAAATAATATGAACCACCAACAGACGGATCCCGGTGAAAGACTGCGCCTTCTCTGAGACCCTGAATGCACACTATATAGTGCTTTACAATGTATTTGAGCAGAGCTCATATGTTTAAAAAAGTGGGGTGAGGGGATCAAAAGAGAGAGAGAGAGAGACTCATTTCTTCTGCCATCACCGAAATAAAAGGACCACAGCTTTAGCTGGTGTCTTACTGTACCAAGGAAATGTGCAGTCCCCTAACCTCCAGTACGACGGACCCACAAGGTACCAGGCATCAAAGCATATTAAATGATATTAACTGCGTATTTGCTTATGAACAAGATAAAAAGCTGTAGGGCCTCCAGGTTCTCAAGCTGTGAGTGGAACAGCTTTGCAATTTGCCTGCAAAACTGCATTTTGATCTTAATGAATATAAAATGGCTGCCATTAAAAGTAAAACAGATTATTTCGGGTCTTCCAGGGCCCATAGCTCTTTGCCGGCCTTGGAGGGCCACTATGATCTTTCATTAAAATCTCACAGCAGGGCTCCCTCACCAGCAAATCAAGCCTTGCAGTCTAGGAGATTGGCTACATTTAAAAGTAATTTTCAGAAATCTACACAGATTTTCAATTTGGTAATGAAAGCCATAAGAGAATGCAGGCGGCATTTCGTCGAATATTGTTACTGATCCAGCACTCACATTCGTTAGGAATTAAACTGCCCCATAACTACCGCACGGATGGCAGCTTGCCATTTCGGCTGCGTTCTAATCTCTGTTTGTTAATGAGTAGCATGTGCTAATTGTTGTCGTCCTGACTGCTGAGCACTCCTTCCCTAACACACATATTTTACCTGCTCAGAGGTAGAACTTTTCACTTTGTCATCAGCCTAGTTGGAACAGTGCTGGAGTTACTGTTGCTTTGTAAAGAGGGACAGCCGAGCGTCATCAGAAAAAGCAAGAGGGAATCAAATCGGAAATTGGGTGCTCTTATTTTATTTGGACTCATCTGTTCATTTTTTAGTCTAGCCTAAGTTTTCTAAAGTCCTTGAGTAGACACGATGTTCATAGCTTCACATTACTCCCCAGAATAGTCTGGACAAACTAACTCACTGAGGATAACTGTGGTACAATCAATTGTAGTATAAAACGAGGGAGGGGCTTACAGTAAGGAGGGATGGAAGGTGTGAAAAGTCCAAAGGATCTTATCTGCTATCCAAAGCCACACCTAAGACCTGAAATAGAAGTGGGGCTGCCACTGGCTTTCAAAAGAAAGTTTGACCCTTCAACTCCATTCTCTATGTCCTAAAGTCTAGGAGGTGCATTACCCCAAAGAGGATAGTGCTATGGGAAGAATCCTAGGACCCCACAACAATGTGGGGAGAGAAGGCAACAAAGAGAGGGAAAATCTAATAACTTCAGTATCCGGAGGTGTGATGCCGGCAGACATCTGAATAGATAAGAACACAGAAAATAATTATGAATGAAAACATGATTGAATAGAAAAATTACATAAATGCATCATAAGACAGAGGGGGCATTTTTTTTTTTTTGCGGTACATGGGCCTCTCACTGCTGTGGCCTCTCCCGTTGCGGAGCACAGGCTCCGGACGCACAGGCCCAGCGGCCATGGCTCATGGGCCCAGCCACTCCGCGGCACGTGGGATCCTCCCAGACCGGGGCACGAGCCCGTGTCCCCTGCATCGGCAGGCGGACTCTCAACCACTGTGCCACCGGGGAAGCCCAGAGGGGGCATTCTTGCCTTTGGGTTTCCTTATGCTTTATATAAGAACTGAGCAAAGTTATTTTTCTGAGATTCTAGAAGCAAAAATGTCAGATTATGCTTCCCTTTTGGAAATGCATTCAATAAATTTTCTTTACTTGGCAGTTCTCTTTCCCTGGCACCTTTAGGGCAAAGCACTTTCCTGCACTAAAATGTGACGGACAACAAGGGCTGCTCTCCACTTCCTCACTGACTGGGTATAAATTCTTCCTGCTGGTACAGAAAGAGTCTCCATTTAAAATAGCAGTTCTCCCTGGCAGAGCACTGGTGGCTACTGAGCATACATGCAGAAGACGTGTTTACTTGCAGGGGCCAAAGCAGGCGTCTTGTGGTTCAGTGCAAGTGTGTCTTTAGTTCCTCATGTCATACCAGAGTTTTCTTGGAGCGCCTGGGCTATGCTCCTTTGGTTTCCACAAAGTGTGGTGGTTTTAATTGGGTGGCATGTCTATGATTTTAAGGGAATGACACAGGGGCATCTAATAAGGTGCCGATGCTAATGTGCATTAGTTTTCTGGAGAAAACTCAGGCCAATTCCTTGTCTCTGTGGCCTCAGGAGACCAGTGGGAAATAGGTACAAACAACTTGGTAAGCAGTTTTGAATCTGCTCCACCTGTAGTTGCTATTCTAATTGCAGGAAGCATTCAAGTAATATGTTTGAGTTTTAAACGCCCAAGTGACACTAAGGGGAATTCTGCTGAATCCTCCTGAACTCAGAAGTCTGAGACTTGTTTTATTTCACCTGTCGTCAGTTCTTCTAATATTCTCTGAGAGCTTCCAGCTACATTTTGATAACTGTGTACTGTAAGGTCTCTTTTACCATTATTTTGACTTCTGCTAAATTGTGGGCAGAGTGATGGGACATTACTAATTCTGACTCTCAAGTATTAAAATATAACAGATATTAATATCCCTCTAATTACCAGAGTGGGAAAAAAACCCTGCACTTTAGGTCACAGAAGTTAATATAATTAGTCTTCAGATAATCTAGTTAAGTTTTACTGGTTATAATAAAGTGTAATTATTTATTTGTTTTATTCCAGAAATATAATTCTATGGGAACAAGCTTGTCCATGCTTTGTTGCTTTGACTTTATTAATTCTGCTGGGAAATATATTTATATGATATATGATATGATACTATATTATATAAATATATATATATTAGATGGAGGATTTTATTTTAAAAATTGAATGAAAGATAAAACATTTACGGCCTTTTAAAGGGAGATAATAAAAAATTTCAAATAGTACTTTTATTGCATTATGAACTAGTTTTTTGCCCTACCCCTACTTTGGAAAGTACATTGATATGCCAGATATGGCATTTTTAGTTTTCTATTACAATTGTTTTTTTAAACTAAATGTTTAAAAAAATAATTGCCAGATATGGCATTTTTAGTTTTCTATTACAATTATTTTTTTAAACTAAATGTTAAAGCTAAAACAAAATTTAGGGGGAGCAGAAATATGTAGTGGTTGTTTGAGAGTACACATCTAAAATTCACACTTCTCTTAAAATTTCATTCTTTAATATAGAGGTCTAAGACAAGATTTAAGGTCTATGCCAAGATTCAAGGTCTACATAAAATTTTGCTCTTAAAAAACTTTTAGAATATTGTAGACTATTTTGATCAAGTAAAGTTTTTTGTTTCTCTTTGACATTATAATATACTACATTGTAAGACTGCTCTAACAAATGGCTTGAAATACAACGTTCTAGTACATGCATATATTTTTGTATTTACTTAAATGGACCTCATGGACTCAGTCCCCAAGTGACAAATGTGTTTAGTTCACAAAGTTAATTGGTAAATTGCTTTAGAATTTGTAATTAATTTCTCTACTAAAACAATACTTAAATAACAGTTTGGTTCCAAAGCCTAAAAAACAAATTTGTCATCATGTAGCTGAACTAAAATTCAAACTGCTTTGTCTTTGTCTTATGGTTCCAAGAAACAGAAAAGTCTGAAATAATTGGATGAGCTTATAAGGGACCAGTGAAAGGAAGATGTGGAGAGGAGCATGGTTTCCCATTTTCCTGTTCAGAGCTTGAGTTCTCCCACCTGTACAGACAAAGGACCCTAGACCCAGGCTCACCCCCAGATATCTATGGCCTCACACTGCCCCAAACTCTGTAGCTCCTGAACCAAGGCTGTGCAAATCCACAAAGTTTTCCTGATTCCAAAATCAACTGCCTCCCATCCAACCTCCCAGCCCTCTAATCACATTCCAAATGCTTTTAACTAGAAGTTGGGAGGGATGAGGAGCAAAGACAAGTAAGAGGCAACAAAGAACCCACATTTCCAGGTGGGCTCTTCCGCTTCAGGTTTGAACAAAGAAGCTCAGTAACTGAGCGCTCACTACAATACGGGTATCCAACCCATACAGAACACTGGTTAACGGCAGCGTTACGAGGCACTCCTGTCCACCCCACCACCACCATGCACAATCCTGTAGTAGAAGCCTAATGTGACCATGAAGAGCAAGTAGGCAGTTTACCAAGGGAGCTGTGGCAGGCAGCAGTGAGTGTTGATGCCTGGGCATTAGGGCCACAAAGAATCCTGCTGAATATTTTTACTATGTTCTCCTGCCTGAGGTTCTCAGTAATATGCATTCTATAAATGCAGAATGGACTTCTGTCTTGAGCAGAAAGTAAAGCACTTGATGAGTGCCATTCTATGGTCCCAGCTTATCAGAGCCAATAAAGGTCCTAGAAGTGACATTTAAATAAAATAGAATCCAACAAGAAAGATAGAAGGAAAAATATTTCTGAGGAGCCAGAGGCAATTAGAATCTGGTGCCAAGAGGGTAAAATGAAGGAATTTTGGACTGGCAGGATCATGTAATACATATGGAGTTACTTCCATGGACGATGAATGCAGACTTCCTGTAAAGGCAGTAACAACCTCCCTCCCATTCCACACGAAATAAGAAGAAATCTCAGGACAGTCACATTGGACGAGTTTTATCAGCTTCTCCAAGAGGCAGAGGTGAAGGGAAGGAGTGTTGGCTCTCTACTAAGTGGTCCATGGGTTTATGTTTAGACCTTATGTGACTAAAAGGGATGCATGTTTTTCCCTGGGATTTAAATGCAAAACGTGTGGAAAGATCCCACTCTCTTCTGTGATTATATGTGATAATCAATGCTGCCTCTATGAGATCTGGTCACTGCTTACCCATGGCCACAAAGATGGAAGCAAGAAGCTAAAGGGCCTGGGCATACAGGTGGTAAACATCTGTCTCTAATTTTAGTTGAGAATCCAAGGGGGCTTTAGGAAATACCCAGGTGGCAGGAAAGAGGTTTTTTTTTTTTCCTACACTTTCTAACAGTAGAAAGAGAGTCTTCTGCACAGGGAGAAGTTGTCCTTTGAAGATTGAAGAAATGCATGTGGACAAAAATACCATAGCCAAGCCAAGCATGCTTAAACTTGAATTCAGAAAGGTAAAAACTAAATGAAGCTTTAAAACCTGGTACTGGGCTGTATTGAGAGATGTGATTTGGAGAGTATTAAACTGTAAATGAGTTGGCCGGGACTTTTCAGAAGAAAAGAGCAAAGCTGGGTAGACATCATGTATTTTTCTTATATGTCTATATATAACGTTTAACAGACTAAAAATAATACATTGAATGTGTGACTTTAATACGAAAAGCTAAATATGACCCTAGACCTATATCAAGGCTTGTGAGATGTGGGCTCTTGCCTAGTAGTACCCACCAAATTATCTGTGCTCCTTCTCCAGCTCCCTTCTTTCCAATCTGCTCTAGACCAACACTTGTGATTTACAATGCGATAAAAAGAAGTTACTAGAAAAAGAAAAAAATTTTAAAAACATACAAAATTCAAGCCTCAATCTTTTTTTTTTTTTTTAATTTTTTTTTTTGCGGTATGCGGGCCTCTCACTGTTGTGGCCTCTCCCGTTGCGGAGCACAGGCTCCGGACGCGCAGGCCCAGCGGCCATGGCTCACGGGTCCAGCCGCTCCGCGGCACGTGGGATCTTCCCGGACCGGGGCACGAACCCGTGTCCCGTGCATCGGCAGGCGGACTCTCAACCACTGCGCCACCAGGGAAGCCCCTCAATCTTTATTATTAGAGTCAACATACATAAAATTATTTTTGTCAAACTGCTTTAAAAGTTTTGGCGGGCTTACCTTCCATTTCCGTACTCACCTTTTTGCAAACCAGTAACACACAGCTCACAGGCCGGCATTGTTCTGTCAGCCACATTTTGAGAGAGTTTGTAACACGGATGTGGTTTTAGTACTTTATACCAAGAAGGAATGGGCATGAATGGCTCTGATAAAGACCTCTGATAGAATACATTTCAGTGAGGTTAAAAGAAGAGGGAACTCAAAGTGGCATCATTTCAGAAGAGGAATGACTACCCATCCCATGCTTTCCTAACTAACACAGACCACAAAACTAACACAGAGTAATGGGGAACTTTTCTCTCAAAGAGTTGCCAAAAGACTTCCAAATGAAGATCTTCTGATAAGTTCTTGGCTTGCCTTCTGCCAGACGCATCCCTGAGAAGATGAGAGATCAATTTGCAAATACTTTATTTTGAATTTATTTTGACCACCGAGGAAGGTTTGGTCGGTGAGCTAAAACTGATGAGAAAGTTGAAAGGAAGTAATGTGTCATCTTAAAGTCTATTAAAATCACAGAAAAATAATTCTGGTCATAGGTATTTTATATCCTAGAATTTAGGAAAGCAGGCATCAAACTAGAGAAAATATAGATATGATCCTATGGCTAAATAATTTTAAAGGGAAAATAAGCCTATTTAAAAAATTCTGACAAAATAATCACAGATTATTCCAAAGGTATTTAAAAAAACAACATAACATGAAAGGAACATTCTTTTTCTCTTTTTAAAGCTATTGAATGCAGAATATAAAGGGACATATGCCCCAAATGGAAGGCTGAAAACATGATGGGGAACCAATATAAAAAGTCTTTAAGAATGTTGTCAGGAGGGCTGAAGCTTGCCTATAGGTTGAAAAACTGCCAAGGACAACAGAAAGCTATTTTAAGCTCTGTTTATAAAGAAGAACAAAGGGATAGGTACATTGATTGGGGCACACAGCAAAATGTTAACAGATGTCAGAGAGAAAACAGAACCATTCAACTCCTATTTTGATTCTATGGTCTCTATCACAAAGAATGATCTTCAGGCTGGAGAGGGCAGAGCAAACAGAGTTAAGACGGAACCAGGGCCCAAGATAAGTTAAGACTAACTAAAATATAACCTAGCTGCTTCAAATGAGTTCAAGGCTCCAGGTCAGACAAACTGTCTCTAAGGTTACTGAAAGAATCTAAAAAAAGCTCCAGATGCAATTGCGGAAATCCTACCAATGGTTTATTAGAAATATGGTCTAATCATGGATGACCAGGGATTAGTGTGATCTACGAAAGAAAAAATAACTTTTAGTTTGCAAAACCAGAAAAATATCCAGAATATGGATAGCAAAATTCACAGAATGTGACTCTAGCAAAATTCTAGAACAGATTATCATGCATAGGTTGTAGTGATAACCTTAAACTAGCACAGGCTCATTCCAGATCATATTAATCTCTTCCTCCCTTCCTTCTTCTTTCCCTATGAATTTCACTTCCTTTTTACCTTTCCGTCATTTTTCTGGGCTTCTTTTCTGTTTTATAGAATGATTAGCCAAATAGTTTGGGGAAATGATTCTGTTTCATAAAGACATTTAACACATTACTGTAGAGCATAGTAGACTGAAAAAAATGCCAGTGTAATTAGGGTGACTCAAAACTGGTTAAACAAATGTTCCCAAAGAATGCTTGCTAATTAATTGGGGGCAACCTGGAGAGTTCTCTAGTAATGTGCCCTTCGGACTTCATTTCCCTTTGTTCTTTCTCTTCTCCTTGTAAAAAGCTTTGCTCTAGGACTTGCCATATTCCATGAAAATATATGCTCTGATGTTTGTCTCAATTAGATTCCACAAATATGCGTTCGGTGGAATGTATGAATCCAAATGGGTCCCGGCAATATGAGCTGTTAAGATCCAACACTTCCCTTTAAGAAGCTTGTAGTTTAATGGGGAAATAAAGGAGTAAGTCAGCAGTTACAATGCAGTGTAACTCAGAAAGAAGGGGATAAGCATTTGTTGTGTCCCAACTTTTCTTCTAGACACTATGCTAAGAACTTTACGTATTTCATCAAATTCCCTCAGAAATGATATGAGGTAGCTTTGATTATCCCAGGTATTGATGAACATGACCAAAACCCAGAGAGATCAATTAACATGTCCCAGCTCAGACGTCAAGTCAGACATGGAGCCAGAATTCAAAGTCAGGCCACTGGATTCCAAAGCCTGTGCTCTGTTATACCCCACAACCAAAGCATTTGAGTCAGGAAGAAGGTAGGCTCATTTCCAGCAAAGAAGGGTTCCCTGAGTGTTCTGGAGATGGAATGCCACCCAGGAAAATTTCCCAGAGGAGGGGAAGCCTAGCCTGAGAGAGATACAGATGTTAGCCACAGAGGTTGTCAGAGTGTTGAGGAAGAACTTTTAGGCAGACAGAATGACATGTATGAAATTAATAAGGCTTGAAACCATGGGAGTGCATTAGGGGGCATGTTAGATGCATGTGCCAATATCTGGGGAATGTGGGAGGAGTCAGGTTATAGCAAAACACAAAGCCAAATAGCGAGGTGATAGCAGGCTCACATTCTCTGCCTCTGTTTCTATCTCTTTCTGTCTCTGTCTCTGTCTCTGTCTCTCTCCCTCTCTCTCTCACACACACACACACAGAGAGAACAGAAATTTTATAAATGTGTATTATTAAAAATTCATGATTACAAAATGTGAAGTTCCAGTGCATCAAGTTTCCTCACTACTTTATTTTTCTTACGTGTTATTATCTGACAGATTCCTAACTTTCAATGTTCTCCTTCTCTCTACTTCAATTTTTCCTCTATACATTCAGCAGATGTGCTTCTATTTACACATGAAATGAGTTCTTGCAAAGTTGTGTGATTCTTTCTTTTGCAGTAAATGAAATACCACATTATAGATACTAGGGAAGTTCCCTTTTAAAGGAACCTTATGCCAAATTGCTTTGGAAAGCAAATGATGACCCTATAACCAATCTTTCTCTAAACCTAGATTTCCGTATATCAGATTTGACTAAAAAAGATACATCTATACTTTATTTTTACATCTGTCTGCTTGCAGTACTGCAACATAATAGTATGCCAATTTGAAATAACGTAATTTTTATACTTTTTCATTTCTCACAATGCAATCTTAGAAAATCTATTATATTCTATATCATACTCATACATGCTTTCTTTTCCTTAGTGGAACTTTAGAATTTTCTTCCCCCTGAGTTTGGGGAGGTTGGCAGTAAGCTGCAAAGTTAGATAATCATCATGTACAGGGCAATTATAATGTGCTGTGTCTGGTGCAAAGTAGTTTGTATGCATTTTTACAAGGGACTTCTGAGGTATGAAAAATTACCTTGACCACTTTACAAGTTAGCAAACTGAGGATCAGAGAAGTTGAAGAACTTCTACAGGTGTCCAAGCTGTGCTCCAATCCAAGTTAGTCTGACTTCAGAGCCACAAAAGTAACTATTATTGTATGTATCCTCTTATTACTGGAATGATGAATATGAAGAAAAATTTTGTTCTTACAGGAGGTGACAAAGCTTTTGCTGGATGGTGGTGGTAAAAAGAGCATTTTTATGAGAATTAAAATATATTCTAGCAGTTTCTCTACTGTCAGTTGCCTGGACAAAACATTGTCTTGCTCAGGTCTCAGTTTTTTCATCTGTGAAATGTTACTCCTAAGTTCTTCTCTGCCAGCCACATGAAGGTTCTACTGTCCTACAATGAGACACTGCATATACCCAGTGCCCCCCCTCCTTTTTTCTATTTGTTTTACTAGAAAGTGAGTTCAGATTAACATTTGTCTAACAAGGAAACCCTTTCCCTGGCTAATTAAAAATTCAACAATTTCAAAGAAGAAAATGGGGAAAAAAATTAATTCTACCTTTTTGGCTGCTATGGGTCAGGACACTATCCCCAGGCAGCATTGTTTTTAAACCAAAGATCTTTCATCAGTGAAAAAAGACTCTTAGAGGGAAGACTCACATCTTTTCTGATTTGGCCAGACCCTGGTTTTGAAAAAGCATGAAGAGTTTCAGAGATGAAAGTCTTGAGCCCACTCCCTGCTGTTCACCAAGTCAGTGCCAAGGACAGCCCCCTCCCTCTGTAACATGCCCTTTGTCCCCAGTACCTCAGAGCATAGGCCGTCCCAACTTGATCATTCACCAAGAGAAAAGAACAGCTTTTGATTACCTCTCTTTTGCCTCTTTTCTTTTATGATCAAGGTGACTTATAAACAGCTGCAATAAAAATGATTTTTTTTTCATAAGCGTCTTCTCAGTAATGTCTCCAAGAAAGCAGAGGCTAAAAGATACGTGACATTCATAGATTTTTGTCCCTGAAGCCACAAAAGCCATACAAGCAATTTCTTCATTTGACCAAAATGAATGGTCACCACAAAAACAAATGTAACTTTGGTATCCCTGATTTGGCTGAGACAGCTTAAGGGCTCAAACTTAATAAACTTCTGACCGATTAGGATCTCAGTACAGGCTGCATCATCCTGTCAGAGCTGATAGCCAAGTCCAAACCACAGGCACAGAGCTGCCCTTGATCCATGACCTTAGCATACAAAGTAACGGGATAGGGAATGTCATAGGACTCCCAAGAAAGGAACTCTGAAGACAGTGTTTGTTTTGCTTGGTGGTCTTTTACAAAAGACAATTAATCATTAAGACTAGATTGATGGTAAATAAAACACCCAACAGTAAAAGCACATTTCTGTATTCCAAAGGCCCAAGAAAAGCTGTGCCGAAGAAGGGATTAGCTACTATCAGATGATATTATGACTGGATTAATGATGTTTCACATTCACTATATTTATAAAAAAGAAGGGAAAAAAAGAACATGAATCTTTTAAGGAGCAGTAAGTGATTTCTATAAACCTTAAAAGCTAAAAGAAAACTCATTAAAAAGAGGACTGTAGTTACAATAGTATATTACTTATAAATCCTTAATTGGAGTATTTTTTCTTTTAAAAATAGCTCTACATTTCAGGTAAATTGCTGTTAACATATTCTGTGGACTGTGAGCAATGTGTGTGTGTATGTATGTGAGAGTGTGTGCCTGTGTGTGTCAGAGAGAAACAGAGACAGAAAGTCTCCTGTTTGGATGCTTTATATTCCACAAGGTATTTTAAACCATTCTTATTTTAGGCAATTGTTTTTGTAATAGATACACTAAAGGTGATCATTTTATTTTATTGCTAGTCATTGCTGACTGAAATATTTTGCCAGATGAAAGTAATTACTATGACTACATTACTTTTCTAACCTGTCTGTGTATTGAATCCCAGGTACTCATAGTACGAAATTCTGTTACCCTGTTTAAAAAGAAAAGCCATATGATATACTGTGCTCTGATCTTAACTTATATAGAGACATACAATGGTTATTCAGTTTTTTTTTAATGTCTGTATCTTTACATCTCTGGAGATTGCAGGAAGACTCTAACCTTGTGTAAAAATATAAAGATAAGAAAAACAGATGATGCGATAGCAAACGTCAGTATTATAAGAAAGGAAATGCAACAGATCATTTTAGGTCAATTATAATAAAGAAAAGTGATCCATATCATATCCAATGAAGGAAGGACAGAAGGATAGAAAGGAAAGTAGAAAGAAGGAAAGGAAGGAAGGAATGGAGGGAGGTAGGAGACACGGAGGAAGAATCAACAAAGCAGAGCTGGTATTAACAAATTCAATTCCACCAGTAAATCACTGGCCAGCGTTACACATGGCTAATATTTACATATTTGAAATCATGTGCTACCTCGCTACTATACTCTAGAAATCACTCATGCAGACAGAACTGCACTGCATTTGAGAGTTTTTATTTGGAAACATGGTCAAAGGAAAATACTACTAGAAAAAAAATAATGTCTATTAGCTTTCTGTCTTGACCAACTAGTTTATCATCTAGCATATCCCATCAGAAGCTTCACATCTTAACACTGCAGCCAGAAAGAATAGCAGCATTAGACCCAGAAGCACAGATTACAGCAGCAGGGCATGTAAAGTGATGGTAGTTGAGTTTCAGAAATGAGAAGAGAGATCTTGTTTCCTTGATTTTCCTTCACAAACCATAATTCCTCCATCCTCCCCCCATACCTGCCACCCCATAATCCTACTCTGGATGGGTACTTAAGTTTTCCTTGAGAAAGCCTTCAGCCCTCCATAGGGATTTGGTATCGATCCCAGAAGAAGGTAGGAGTCAACCCATTTCACCTGCCAAGTTCAGAGAAAAGCCATGTTCTCAATGACACATATTAGACCTCTGTGATCCTGACCTGAACTTGTTTTAGTGATGAAAGACAGCACCTGGTTAAGATTCTATTCTCTCAGGGGACAGACGGAAACTTGCCACAAAGTATTGTGGGTGTGACCCCACCTGAGGGTCATAGTACATTGTGATTTTTTTCTTCATTTTTTTCACTTAAAAATTTTTTTAATTGAAAGCATAGACCTATTGGCCTGGGTCAAAGTCTTCCAAAAAGGCTGGCTCGTTGGAGTCTTGCCAATGTTACTACCAAGAGTTCTAAGAGCTGTGTTTGCTGCTGGAAAATAAAAAGGAAAATCCTAATCTACAAAGAGACTAATAGACACGTCAGCTCAGTCATTCTAAAAGTCTTCAGTGCTGTCAGGGTATCCCCTTCTGTCTCCACCTCCAAAGTCCTCAAACCATGCTGGCAAGTGGTAGATGGCAGTGTAAGCCTCTTTCTGAACACCCAACCTTATGAGGAACAATGTTTAATAGGTGATTTCATCACAAGGCTCCCATATTTCATGAAGTCTACTTGATTCTACACCAAAATCACATAAAATGAACAACTTTACAGTTGCTTCAATCTGCGAGAATGAAGACCCTAATTCACCTGACTATAAAATAGTCACCCTAAGTCACCTGACTCCAAATCTGGTCACTCTGACAGCTACAGTAACTCCTGCTGGTTGCAGAGCTCTGCACAGCTGCAGCCAGAAACGTGTTCCTTTATGTTCTTCTGAAGGGCTAGGATTTGTGGCTTAACAGGGAGATGGGCAGAGTCAGCAGTAGCCAGCCCATCTGTGAATGGACAAAGCCTCTAAAGGAGGGAATGTGAAGAAAGAAGACCCGAGGGCTCTGGCTGAGACCATGGAGCATGCACTCCAGGCAGCAAGAAGGGGACCACAAAGCAGGAGTGGGTGGCTCTCAAGGTGCATGGTGTCACAGAGGTCAAAGGTTGGCCTAAAGCTCTCATGAGCTGGCCAAGTGCCGCAGACAAGTCAAAGGCATGGTTTGCAGAAGGTACAACTGGCCACTGAGGACTAATACAAGGTCGATTTCAGTAGAGTGGCAGGCACAGAAGCATGAGTATGAGGAAGTTAAGAATAAACTAATGGGAAAGCATATGACTGGTACACCACCCATTTGAGGTGTTGGGAAGTGAAAAGAGAAAATATGAGGTTACCAAGAAGAGGCAGCAGGGCCAAGCAAGGGGAACAATTTAAAGTGCAAATTATTTGCATAGAAGAACATTACAAATATGTTCCTAGACAGTATGGGCTTAATTCAAAGCAATGAACAGTTGTGTAATTAAATATTACATCTTTTAATACTTATGAATGAAAAAATATTATGATACAAATATGATGGGAAAATCTGGTGAAACAAAGAATTATAATAAAGAACATTTTTAGCAGGTGCTTCTGAAGTTTACATAGTTGTTTCCTATATCCTTTAAAAGTCCTATGAGATGGATCTTTCTGTTATTCCTATTTTGCAGATGTAAACCAATCTGCCCTGGGGTACAACAGTAGTGAGATGGAACTGGTGTCTTCTGGTAGTACCCTCCTTCCTTTTTTTTCCTTCTATACCAAATCAGTTCTTCAGTAGAGAAAAAAAAATTAACGGAAATTTACTTTTAACAAGACTTTTAATAAAAACAGGGTTTTTTTTATGTAAACAGATCTTCCTACCAACATACCCTACCAACCATACACCTTAGCTTTATCTCAAAAGTGTTAAACTAGCACCAGCTAGCCTAGAATTACCCTTCTCTATTCTACCAATTCCAACTGCAAAAGTTGTGCCATTCCCCTATTATCCATCGCAAATGACAGCAGGAAGGAAAGGGTTGCTAATATATGAATATCTAATGCCTACTCCAATATTGTTCTCCTATGTAACACACATGAAGACAATTACTTTTCAAAGATATTAGTCTTCTCCACACACCTACACATCAAGACTGACATACACATTGCTAGTCTGCTGGAATAATAATATCAGCTTTTTTTAACACCAAAAAAAAATCTAATGTAAGGTTTTTATAAAGGATAATTAAGCAAGCTAATATAGTAATAAGTGGAATACACAATAAGAATATGTACTAAAATATCTGCTCTGTGCAATGCAGAACTGATGTTTTAGGAGATTAACAATTATGATCGCCAGTCCTCTTCTGATTCTATAATACTCCACACAATCTTTTTAAAATTACTTTATTAACCTTTCCTCCTAGCACAGAAGTGCCCGATTATAGATAATATTTCAAAATCATCTGAGGTGTAAGTGTGTTTGATTTGCTCGGTAATTATTTGTCTACTTTATTACACTGGCCGAGCACACAAGCTCCTTGACCAGCTTTATTTCAAGTCCAGTTAAGAATAGGGTCATATCATTTTGAGGATCACTCCCTTTGGGCCCCGATGTACATGAAATTTTCATATTGGAGATGGGAACAGTACATGGAAACATAGTACATTTTCAACATGGAGAAATCATTCCCTGCCCTGTCACTAAAGGTTTCAGGCCCTGGGCTTAATGGAAGGAATGTTGTTCACAAGCAAAAGGAAGGTATTTATTCCCCGCATGACTAGGACGTAGGGCATTGAACTCTGAGCATGCAAATGTCCGTTGATGAAGTCTAAAAGCTTCATCACTCACATCGCACTGGTGGCCTTACCCAGGGTCTTTATAATCTGTTCCTTGTCATTCATACCACTCAAGACAACACTTCTATTTTGATCTGAATCATGAATGCACTTCCAGCATGTATTTTGATTCATCAAGGCAGAAAGGAATAGGGAGCGGGCAACCGCAAGGGGAGATCATAAATCTTGTCCTGTTAATAGGGGTCTGGAGGAAAGAATAACGTCTGAAAATCACACTGGGTTTGGCAGAGGGAAAGTTTGCCTTTTCCAACTTTACAACTCAGGGTAAATGAAACTGATACTTACCTGTTCTTAAAGATGAAAATGCACTGAGATGAAACAGGGTGCATGGCTTATTCTTGAGGGCCATCACCAGGATAAAAGGACAAAGACGGAGGACTCTATTGTCCACAATCAACAAAGTCTGAAATTTCCATATGTAGCAGGGTTCCAGGGCTCTGTTAGTAAGACAGGATATGGCTGGCCAGCTCAGTCACCCATGGAATTACAGTGTAGGGTATGGATGCCAGTATTTTAGACCCAAACCGAGCATAAAAAACACAAAGTAAAATTCAGTGTCAGCACAAAGTTGACAGCGAATGATTATAACAGCTTCGAAGCTTGAAAAAGAGTGTAAATAACTAGGATCCCCTGCGGGCTCACTCAGCCTGCATACATAACAACCCTGATGGACAGCCTCTGCGGTAAAGTCAGGGAACGAGGCCCCAGGAAGATGCAAAAATTCTGCCAGCAAAGAGCCTTAACTGTCACCTTTCTGGCTAAATCAGCTACTTTCATAGAGGGAGAGAAACAGAGCAGTAGGCTACGCCTTTGGAAGACCAATTGCCTCTTTGCCTGGGAAGCAAGGATGTTAATTACCGGCTCATCTGTGGTTACCAAGGCTCTGCAACCCACCAGCTTTCGCACTTTATGAACGCTCTTCTCGCTGATCTTTAATCCTTGGCGCTTTTAGTCCACAAAAGATTGTTATTCAGAACAACTCTGCCATTTAGAGAATGTAAAAATAAAGGCAAAAAAGAACAGTCCACCCTTCCCCAAGTGAACGGTTAACTTACTGGATCGCTTTGACTTGAAATTTGATTTTCTTTTCCTTCTCTATGCTTATGCACATACGTGCGCCTGCATCCAACAACGGATGGGTTTCAAATACTAAAACATGGCAAGCACATCATGGCGTGCAGCCTCCAGCCTGGTGTAAGAGGCACCAACCAGCCCTGTGAGTCCAGAGCCTCATCATCACTTGTACTTATAAACTCAAAGGAGAAAAGAAAGCAGCTGAGGTCTTCTGCACACACCTAGCTAGCACGCCGCAGGTTTGTAATTCATTTACAAGATAATTAATCAATTAGCAAATGATCCTTTTCCCCTTTATGATTTATGCTGCATGAGAATTACATCTCCAAATGAAATGGCAGGCCACTTGTACTGAAACTTTGCCCTTTGAACACATTGGTCTTATTTATCTGAATTGAGCAGATGCTTTGCACTGCCAGCCCATTGTAACTGGACTGTTTGCTATTAGAACCTGAGTAAGATTTAAGCTAAACAGAACAGCATAAATATGACATCCTATAGACATTCGTGATGATCTACTGTGCTGTATCATCACCAGCCATTGTTACTTATTCATATAGGAAAAGAGGGAGGAAATACACTTGACATTGCTAAAAGGGGAACCACAGCCACTGGAAGGAAAGGTGAAGATGGAACTTACAGTTAATGGCTCTAGAGTACAACTCTGGGGTCTTAAAATGCAATTAAACTGCTACAATGTATACATTCTGTTTACAGGCTCAACAACTCCCATTTCTTTCAGAGCTCCATATTCTACCTGGCACCTCTTTGGAAAGCAAAGATATCTAGCAGCTTTTGCTTAGGGACCAGGATGTTTGTTTATTGTGTTTCCCAGAGAAGCATCACTGAGAAGAAGGTCTGGTCAACAATGGTATGATGGAATCCCATCAGAGCCTACTCTGATCTGGGATGGGTCAAGAGAAAAAAAATGGCTGTGAAATCCCTTTACCACTCTCCGGCTTCAGATGCCTCCACTGTGAGATATACAAGTTGAATTATGTGATTTTTTTTTTTTTTTGGTTCTTTGCGTGGCTATTGTATTATGAATCTCTGCATTCTTCCCTATTTACCCTGCTGCCAAGGGGGATAACAGAAAACATCTTCCCCTATAGCCAGGGCAGGGGTCTAAAAATATTTTGAAAGCAAAGAGGAAGGTCCCCAGAATCATACAAACATTTCAGCAGCCAAATTAACAGAACGTCTGTTTCTGTTGCTGTGTTTTAAACTCAACAATTATGTATTAAATTACTCCTGTGTACACAGAACAACAAAGGCATTTTGGGTCCATTTGTACAGGTGAGAAAATGGGTCAGCTATGTAACACTGAACCCCAGGTGTGCATATGGCAGAAAAATTCTGTCATCTATTTCTTCCATGGAGGACTTCTGGGACAGGCTCAGAGCCCCATGGAACCACTTGCCAAGGCTTTAATAATAAAACAGCTACTAGGAAAACTTCCCTAACCCTTCCTTCGCTCTGTGGAGAAAGGACTTAAGAATAAAAAGCACTGGAATGTTTTAAGAGGAACTGTGAAACTTAGTCAATGAGAAAATTAGAGAAATGTCATTATGATATGAATGAGTACCCTTAAAAACAAACTAACCCCAAACCTTATTCTTTTTATCTTTCTCAAAAAAAGGTATGGTCAAATGTGTACAGAAGCAAACTCTACTTGTTAGCCATGCTGAGCAAAGCTGGATTTGCTCACTCGCAGGAATAAAAAGCACAACAGTGAATCTTGGAGGCATTATTTCTTAGCAGAATTAGCATAACCCAGCACATCAGAGTATTAAAATTTAAAAAGGATTTCAAACTGTCCTCGTATCATCAGCAGAGTCATGTCACACATTTTTTTTTATTGGTTCGGCAGGCTAGGTGTAATTGTATCAATATTTTAATGCTTGATGCATATTGTCTGTGATACATTGCCTGCATAAATAAAAAGCACCAATATTCAATTGCCAATGAAATAATCACGCACTCTAAATCTTTATTATATCATGCATTATTTAATTACAATAATCAGAGTCCTTTTGAAGGCAAAACAAGATTAAAAAGGTTTTGTTTTATTGGATCTATATATTTGATTTAAACGTTACATGTTAGCTTTACATTAAGAATTTATAAGGCATCAGTTCAAATAGTGCTATTATAAGAGTTTATTTCTTTTATAATTAGTACAGTACTCTTAAAGTACTCTGACTACAAGAGATAATATTTCAGTATTTTAATGAGCTTTTTAAGTGTAATTGATGTAACAATCATTGAATTACACATTTCTACCTGAAGAATAATGAAGGAAACATTTTAATGAGAAATTTAATCATTATTAGCAAATGATCTACTAAATTGCCATTTGCTGACATTTCAAAGCTTAATAGCAGAAACTGTATTTTCCTACAACTGCATCAACATCGATGGCGATTACTTTTCTGTTACTCTGATTTCCCAGGTTAACTTTCTATCATTACTAATTTATTTATAAATTTCAGAAAACTTCCTTTAACCCACAGTTGTCAGACCCTTCCAGAAAGCATGGGGCTTGACACTTAGAGGGATAATTTAAATAAATTAGCCCTTTTTCCAGCTTTCAGCAGTTTTCAGCATAAAAGGGCTCTTTCTTGTGAGTATTCATGCTTACATCAGCTTGATTTTGATGAATGCCCTGTGAATTCCCTGATAGTACCTCAGACAGAGAGATCTTAGACCCATGTCAACAAGGGTATTTAAAGCTCCCTCATTTCCAGAACACATCAGCATTCAGAGGGGCACAGATGTGAATAAGAGGAGCCTACTATGCAGCTTTGCCAATTTCTGGGGTTGGGTTTTACTGCTGGGTTTACAGGAACTCTCTGTGCCATGGGGAGAGAGATTAGAATGGAGACATGAGAGTAAAGTCCATAAGGATGTGTTTTGGGGGGTATAAAAAGAACCACAAGATAACACCAGGGAGACACAATTTATGTAACCTCTTGTAGGTCAGCAGAGTTAGAAGGCAAGCTCAGCCTTCTAACTGAAGAGCTGGAAAGTGCCAAGTCTGAATCAGCACAACGGTTGGCACAGGTGTGGCAAAGGCTAACATAAAGGACCATGTGCCTTCTTAGCTCTGTAAAGGCCAGCCATTTCCAGAACTCCTTAATGGAGGTGCCACTTCTCTTGCTGTGAGATTTGTCTGATGTGAATTGTCAACCCAGAGGACAGAAAGGGGTTTGGATAGAAACATACTGTTATAAATCCAATGCACAGTGAGATCTTTTACTTTTTCTTTAGGTTTGAGTTCTGATTTGGAGTTCTGGCAGTGAGTGGGCAGAAGGAAGGAAAGAGAAAATGCCAGCATTTGATTCACACCAGCTTCTTGATGATCACGAAGGTCCCTTTCAGTCCAGACATACTAGGTTTGGCCCAGCTGCCAACTTTTTCCAGCTCAGAATTCTCACAGTCCCCACCCCCCTTTTTTTCTCTCTCTCTCTTTTAAAGAACTTGCTCCTTTTCACTTTGTATGCTGTTATGGACTAAATATTGGTGTTCCCCTCCCCAATTCTTATGTTGAAATTCTACCCCCAAATGTGATGATATTAAGAGGTGGGGCTTTGGGGCGGTGATCAGGTCATGAGGATGGAGCCCTCGTGAATGGCATTAGTGCCCTAATGAAAGAGACCTGAAAGAACTCCTTGGCTCTCTTTCCACCCTGTGAAGATATGATGAGAAGACAGAAGTTTGTAACTCAGAAAAGGATCCTCACCAGAACCCAACTGTGCTGGCGCCGATCTCTTATTTCTAGCCTCGAACTGTGAGAAATAAATTTCTGTTGTTTAGAAGCCACCCAGTCTATGGCGATTTGTTATAGCAGTCTGAAGTGACTAAGACACATGCTCTCCAAAAAGATCTTTAGAATTCTTTTAAAACTCAGAGCGTGTGGCTGACTCTCCAGAGCATACTGCCAACAGCTTGGAAGGCTCCTGCCCTGACAGGTTGTGCGGGGCACCACACCTGGGTGCCCGAAGTCCTCTCTTCTTACTTCTTGTGAATGAGAAGACAATGATAATATTAGGAAATGACCTACCGGGGTTAGAACACTCAAGGAACTATTGATAGAACATCTTTCAAGTAATGCGCAGAGCTGAGAAACAATATCTCAGGTTCGTTTTGTGGTTTGGATGGTGGTGATGAAGCAAGTGAATGTTGATATTGTTTATTATGGGAAATGCAATTGCCAAAACTCCAAAAATCAAGGCTGATATCTTCTGATCCTGTAGTGAAAAGCAAAATTGCAACAAACCACAAATAAAATGAATCTCTTTTGCTAATTACAATAGTTGCCTATAAAGGTGGCCCAGGTGTCACATCAAGAAAGGATGCAGGATGACACTGACACTTATTTATATTATTTTTAAAATTTGTATTTATTTTTAAAGATTTGGATATCATTTCATGACACAGGGAGGGAAGAGAGAAAGAAACTATAATGTGCAGCACTAAGCCAATGCAAAAGAAAAACGAAGTGTTTTCTAGAATGTGGAGGAACTTTGCGTCCTGAGAGCATAATACAGTAGCCCAGGACAATGAGCAGCTTTACTTAAATAGCAACACATTGATAAAGGGCAACCACCTGAATTGCATGATACTTGTGGATGCAATTTAATTACTCAAAAGTGTGCCATTAATGCAAAAGGACATATAGATGGTAGTAGGAGAAAACTAGAACAAGAATTAATTCAAATGAAAACTACTGTTTGAACAAAAGCATCAGTATTCTTGTAAACACTTAACGGTTCTCTTTTCCTTAATCACTTTGGTTTTATCCATTGTATTGGAATCCCAGACACTAACTCATCCAGTTAGCAAACCAGATATAAACAAATGCTACTTTAAAAATGCACTAAAAAAGGCTCCATCTAAAGGTTGAGGGAGCATGAGATGAAAACCATTGAGAAGGTTGACAGTGCCCCCTCAGGGCAGCGTCATGTTGCTGCCAACAAAGATGGTCAGTGACAAGTTCTGCCAACAGCTGCTAGGGCCTGATCCCAATTCAGGAGATTCTAGCAATTACATAAAAGCTTATAAGGAAGATCAGAAAGCACGTTCAATGTCGTGAGCTTTCCCTTTTTTTGCTATCATTCAAGGAAATTTTTTTTCACAAAAAATATGAAAGCTCTCTATGTAATTCCAAGTAAATATGAGTCCAATTAACGCTTGGGAACTACTTCATTGGTGCATCATTCCCAGCTTTGATAAAATATTTGAAACACCTACACTTTACACATATCAAGCGTGTGTACACACACACACACACCCTAAATCCATGTTAATTTGCTTGTTACTCACACAACCAATTCTCTTTTTGGGTAAACACCTATCCATTTAATTGTAAAAGAATCAGAACTCAGACTTTCCTCACTCTTTTGCTTTAATTTTCTTCTCTTTATCTAAATTATTTTCTCCCCACTTCATCTCTGCCTCCTCACGTCCTATTTTTCTTCTTCAAGGCAAACCCAAATCACACCTTCTCAGTGAAACAGTTTGGTCATCACAACAGTAAAGGGACTTTCCTTCTTTGGCAATACCATAGTACATGTGGTCTGTACACTTTATACAGACTGCCCACAACAGTTAATATTTTTTGCCTTGTATCAATCATGATTTTTAAAAATACAGATATTTTCTGCACAGCTAGATTGTAAGCTCCTAAAGGGCGGGTGGTGTTACACATTGTAACTGTTAAGGGAAAGGAATCCACTAGCTCCACTGCCGTGTGAACTGAGTAAATGCCCCAACCTCAGTTTTGTCATCTGCAATTGGGAATAAGAGGATGCACCTCATCAAGTTGTTCTGAGAATGAAGTAGGCAATTCCATGTGGCATAGTGCCTTGTGCATAGAGAAGGCTCAGTAAAAGCTAGTTATCATTGTTATTGTCAGTTACTCTCTGTTCGCTCCTGTGTCAAGCACTGTACCTTGCACAGGACATGTGTTCACTGCTGGTAGTTTTGATTGCCCAATAAGTACATATCTATGGCTTTTGCCATGCAACATCTATCTCCCACTCCATTAAATGGTTCCCTAATTTCTCTGTGATGAAACTTGCCATCCCTCCCTCATTAGCTCTTCCTACAGCCTTATCCCACCCTGACTACATGTGGCCCAGTGTAAGCCCATCCTCCCACTGGCCAGAGTGAAGGTATCAGACCCTATGCGATGCTAAGGGATTACCTAACAACCAACATTCCTTTCAATGTTATTCTCATCTAGGAGTCATTCTAGGAAACCATGTAAGCCTGAAAAACTACCACGATCCCTTTCTACATTTGGCAAACCCCAAGGTACTGAGAGAACACCCCCATGCCACCCATGGCACCTCAGCCCCCGGGAAAGCTGACAGCTCTAAGGACCTGTCCAGATGGCCCTCCTCTTCGTAGGCTGCATACAGCGTGCGTATTATACAGCGTGTGTATTCACTGTCATTGGGAATTTAATCATTTCCAAGATGACTCCTAGTAAAGATATTTGTTTGAAGAGTAGCAGGAGTTCTATTTGAACCAGAAGTTTGTTCAACTGAGAAGTCGGGTACATTTAGGTCTGTTTAAGGACTGGCGGTACAGGTTTCTTTCCAGTGTAATTACCAGAAGCAGGTCCTCCTGGGAAAGCAGAGACATTTGTGTTGGAGCGGTGAACTCCATCAAAGTGGGGGCTTTTCTGCCAATGAGAACTGGGTCCCAGGATCATGTGGCTACTTTATCCCGTATGGGCTCCAGTCACATGGGCCTTTCTGTAGTTCTGTGAATAAATCCTACTTTACCCTATTTGTCCTCCATGTATCAGCTCAAGTGTTACTTCCTTTGAAACCTGGGGTTGAATGACTGCAATGCGAGGGTAGGCAAAAACAGAATGGGCTTCGCAAAATCTCACTGAGTTATTCAGGGTTTATGACGCCAGCAGCGGTGGGAACAACATCCTTATCCTTATGCTTCCCTCAGCAAAGGGCATGGGGAAATCTTGGCACAGGTACCTGGTCAGCTGTCATGGGGGTATTTCTTCAAGAGGAGAAGATGTCCTGCCCTGGTGCTCTTCATGTATCTAGTGGTACCTTAGACATCAGACATGGGGAAGATGGATGCCTCCATCAACGGGCATGAGAACTGTCATCTTTATAGGCACCAGCGATTAGTCACCCTTTTAGCAGTGGCAGGAAACATAACCAGGGGAAACAGGAGTGGAGGAGAGAAAAACAAAGATACCTTATTCTAAGAGGACTAGTTTAAGAAGCATAAAGTGAAGTGCCCCCTGGAAATTGCCAGCAACAGACATGTAAGGAAGCCTGAAATTATCATAAAGCATACAGGGAAGCAATCCAGGAAAATCGTCTTTGGGGATTTTTGGGGTGGTTCTGATCTTCCTCTGGACAGTCAAGTGTGGCAAGTGTTGAGTTACATAAGCCTGGAAAAGCAGCATGTTCGAAAATGTGTGGAGGCATGGCTCTGCTAGTCCTGAAGTGAAAACATTAATTTTGAGCTAAAAAGAAAAAAAGTGCTTTTTTTTTTTTCCTTTTCCAAACTTGACATCCATTTCAATGTTAACAACCTAAAGCCTTTCAAAACACAGTGTGAGGACTTAATACTGTCTTTTATAAAGGCTGAAACTTTTATTGAAAATGTTTGGTCCTAGACTCTGCAAGATCAGTCATACAAAAGTGAGCAACACATTTAAAAGGCAAATGATCCTGCGAAATGTCAAGCCCAGGAACAAATTTTGGAGCTGCAGTTGGTAAAAACTGACAAAAATAAGTATTGCACGTAAGCAGTAAAACTTCTCACCAAGTCCTCAAAACTTCATACATGATTTTTGGAGCCTCAGATTGAATTGTTTATCTTTCAGATCCAAGCCATGGATCTGTTAAGGAAACCATAGGTCCTATTTTTATGGCAGGACTTTTTATTATAGAAGCAGAGTATATGGTGTGCTCTATATACAGCTTTAGCCCTAAGTGCTACAGAATGTAGCTGGGATCACTGGGTAGGTTAGTATTATCAGGACAGCCTCTCTAGAAGCTTTCTTTGCACACCCCATTTCTGCCAGAAATCACCAATTTCTTATTCCTAGCTAGTGCACATAGGTCCCTGAGGTTGAGAAATCTTCTGGCCCACTAGCTTTCATAGTTCAAAACAGAACATTCAGTTTTAGGGTCCTGAATCTTTGTCCCCAACACGAAGCCCCTAAGTGAGCAACAAGAATGTTAACCTGACATTACTTCTGGCCAAGATGGAATAAAAATGACCACATTTAATCTCTGCCTGAGAAAACTAAAAACGCCAGACAATAATAATGGTTTCAAGACACTAGGTATCAGGGACTAGACAGTGATCCCTCAGGGATGGAAACGAATGAGGTGAGCCCTACAAGTGCCATGAACATAGGCTTTGAGAGCGTTCTCAGGCTGTAGTACAGGGAAGGGGACCCAGGTAGAGCCCAGCTGAATCCACAGTTGAGTAGACAGAGCTGAGTGGGGGGAGACACAGGCAGCTAGAACTCGCAGGACAGGGTACTGAAGAAGAGAGGGCTGCACAGGGCAGGAACCCTGGAGATCTGTAGGGGCAGCCCTTGAGAATTTAGCAGAGTACTTATCAGCACAGGCCTGGAATGAAACCACCTGAGGCTGGGGAAAGAAGTGACCCAAAGATTAGAGAAAACACTGCCTGGTGCCCGTACAGGGCTGAGAGAGTGCCTATTCCCACTAGCAACACTGAAAACCTCACAATTCACAAAATACTGTGAAGAGTGCACAGAAGTTTCTTGCCTCACTAGTGCGAAATAACTAGCCCTAGGTTAAATACTCCTCTGGACTCTTCAAAATTCAACTTTCCAGGTAACTTAGCGGTGTTCCAAAACGAAAGACAAAAATATGTATGGAAATACGAAAATAACCAGGACCCAACAGGGTAAAATTTTACCAGATATGCAAAGAATCTAAATGAGTGAAATCAATAAATTAAACCCAAAATTGACACAGGAGTTAGTGTGAGAAGACAAGGACATTAAAACAGTTATTATAACTATTTTAAGTGTTCAAAGAGATAAGAAGAGACATGGAGGATAAAAAGACCAAGAACTCCTAGAGATAAAAACTTACCTGGATGGGATCAACAGCATACTAGTCAGTGTAGAAGAAAGGATTAGTGAATTTTGATAAAAATTATTATTTTATTGAAAAGCTGAGTTTCAATAAACTCAGCTTCCACCACACACACAAAAATATACCAAAACACACACAAAAAATAGAGTAAATTAAACAAAGTAAGCAGAAGAAAGGAAATAATAAATACCAGAGCAGAAATCAATGAAATGGTGAATAGGAAAACAAGAGAGAAAATCAGTGAAACCGAAAGTAGGTTCTTAGAAAAAAAATCAATAAAACCGGTAAACTTCTAGCTAGAGTAGTTAGTAAAAAAGAGAGAGACAGAAGACACAAATTCCCAATTTTAGAAAAGGAAGAGGTGACATGACTAAGATTTTTAGTCTATTGAAAGGATAAGGGAATATTATATCAAATTTACATCAGTAAATTCAACAACTCAGACAAAATGAAAAAATTCCCTGAAGAAACAAACTATCAGAACTCACTCAAGAAGAAAAAGATAATCTCAATAATCCTATTATATATATATTTTTAATTTTGAAGTTTAAACTCTCCCACAAAGAAAACTCCAAGACAAGATGGCTTCACTGTTGAATTCTTCCAAACATACAAGAAAATAATACCAAGTTTACACAAACTCTTTCACAAAATTGAAGAGAAGGAAATAATTCCCATCTCATTTTGTGAAGCCAGCATTACCCCAATAGCAAAACCAAAAGCAGACATTACAAGAAAACTACAGATCAATATCCTTCATGAACATAGATGCAATTTTTAAAAAAATTCCAGCAAATGGAATTTTGGCCTGGAAAGATTTTGTTTGATGAACCAAATACATCAAAGCTAATGAGACATCAGAGAGTTAGGGACTATGATTGTATCATGCTGTCAACATCTCCAGTAAAACAGCATTTTAAGTAACTCATTTTGTCCTTCCCACAAAGTCAAAAAAGCAGTTATTCCCTTTATTCACTAAAGTGAACATGGTTTGGATACAGAGAAGGTATAAAGTAGTACTTCACGCACAGATTCTGGAGTCAGACTGCCTGAGATTGAGTTTCAGCTCCACCTCTTACTGGCTTTATAATTTGGGAATATGATTCAACCGCCCTGTGCATCAGTTTCATCTGCTGTAAACTGGGGTTGATAATAATCTCTTTATCATAGGGATGCTGCGAGGAATAAAGGAGTTAATCCTTGTAGAACATATAGAACAGTAGAGTGCTACATGGAAAACTCAGTCAATGCTTACCAGGTCTAGCAAGGAGCAGTAGTAGAAATAGGAGTGATTGTATCGTGTAAATAGCCATGAAAGACATAACGTTGAACCGAGTACTGAAGAATTTTATGCTTGGTGGATACATCAGGAAGGAAGTGAGGGACATGCATACCACCAAAAGCCATGAGTACAAACAAGCACTTAACAGCCATAAAGGTTACTGGTATTTTTCAGAAACTGTGATTAAGATAATGTGTGTTGAATGTGGAATATATTTTTGTGGAATGTGGGGAAGGGGAAAAAAGAGGAAGGGTTAAACAACATAAGAGTAAAAGCTGGAAATTGAGACCAGATGATGAAGAGCTTTGTGTGCCATGAGAAAGCAGTAAAATTTGATCCTGGTTGAGATAGGAAACCATTGAAGAATTTAATGCAAGAGAGTGTCACAGCCAGATATTTATTTTTAAAGATAATTTTGGCCAAAGTATGGAGAATAGATTGAAGAAAAGGAAGCTGAAGTCAGGAGAACTTGCTAAGAAGCTCTATTAGTTTCCTGTTGCTGTCATAACAAATTACCAAAAATTTAATGGCTTAAGACAACACAAATTTATTATCTTTCAGTTCTTGGGCTCCAAGTCTGGCACAGGTCTCACTGGGCAGAAATCAAGGTATTGGCAGGATTGCCTGCCTTTTGTAGGCTCTAGGGTGAATCCATTTCCTCATCTTTTCTAGTTTCTAAAGGTCACCTGCTTTCCTTGGTTTGTGACCCCTTCCTCTGCCATCAAAGCCAGCAACAGAAGGTTGAGTTCTTTTAACATCAAATCACTCTGGCCTCCTTTTATGCCTCCCTCTTCCACTTTTAAAGACCCCTGTGGTTAAATTGGACTCACACCCGTTAACCAAGATAATCTCCCCATTTTGGGGTCAGCTGATTAGCGACCTTAATGCCCCTTTGCCATGTAATACAGCATAATCACAGGGTCTGGGGACTAGGACATGAACACCCTTTGGGGGCCATTACAGTTCCTATCACAGAAGCTATTACAAAATCTCAGGTAAGACAATGATAAGGGTCTAAACAAAGGTTATGGTAACAGAAATAGACAGAAGGAAACATATTAAAGAGTGTTTTTAGATGCATAATTTAAAATGTACATAGATCCATATGGTGGGTTTGGAGGGGACAGAAGACATGAGGGAGAGAAGGAGATTAAGGACATCCCCTGGTTGTTTAAATTGGAAAAAACCTGGAGAACAACGATGCCATTAACCATTCTGAGTTCAGTTTTCAATATGTGAATATAAAGATCTTATAGAATATTATGGGTGAGATGTCCAAAAGGTTACTGGAAATTGGATCTGAAGTTCAGGAAAGCAGTAATGCTGATGACCAAGATCTGAGCATCGTCGTGTAATATTTGAAGTCTCCAAGTAGCTTGCTGTGAGTTACGAAGCTCACTAAAGACATTTGCACACATACTCACATTCAATATTCAGCAGCTTTCATTGGTACAAGCTGATGTTTAACATGAGAAAATAAGACGTATCTTATAAATAAATTATAAGTGACTCAATATACCATAGCTGAATCTTGACTGGTCATTGATAAGAGAAGCAAAGACTTATGAATCTAAAGGTGAATCCCCACAGAGGTGGCAATCCCAGGCCAAAGAATGTGGAAACGATGGCAAGGATCTGTTCTAGCTTAAGAAGCAAAGAATTGCCACACAGGATGCAATCTGTGACTTCCCAGCCCCGGGTTCTCATGTTTTGTCTCTCACAGGAACACTTCTGAGAATATATATATTTATCCCACTAGAAACCAGGTTTCTATTTAAGATTTGGAGCATCTCCCTATTTTTGTGAGAGTCTTTAACTATATATATCTTAAAAAGACATGGTTGTATACGGGAAATCTCTACAACTTCCCTTCGAATTTGCTGTGAACCTAAAATTGCTTTTAAAAAGAGTCTTTTAAGAAAAGTAAATATCTGAGGCATAATAACATACTGCTTCAGCATATTTCTCCCAAAGCCCAATGATTTTTAAAATATTCATTTTATTAATTAAGAAAACACAGGTGGTATGATGGTAACATACCAGCAAATAAGTGTGACTTTAAAACCTCTTATAGAGAAGACTGGAGGTATTATACAGGTCTGTTAATTCAGAGCAATGCAAACTGTGCACTGTAGAAACCCTGAGTAATAAAACATCCTATAACAAAACCTTAGAATTCCATACAAATGGCTGTGGGGTGGCTGGGAAGGCAGGATGGAAATGTCCATTGAAATAGAGGACCTTGATTAATTTTCTTCTACAGTGGAACCATAATAACCAAAAGTAAGCTCGCTGGTGTAGCTGTGGTGACATATGAGTTGGAACGCATGGCGTGTACAAAGGTGAGTAATAAGAGTGAAGCAAATGAGCAAAAATATATCAAAAGTGATGAAAATTATGTGTTTTCATTGTTAAGAGATGTAGTGAAATTCTCGTCTGGCGAATTCCAATTCAGCATTTCCTTGATATATCTTTTATAATTTTCACTCTAATTATAATGAAAATCATTTTTCAGTGTAATTTTGCAATAAAAATGTTTTTTATTTCTCATTACATAAGAACACGATCTGGTACAGTTCCTGAGCAGGCTTATAATACGCACGCTGTATCTTCCCTTTCTTACCATTTAATCTCTTCATAGTCTACAGATGTCAAGAGGTTCAGATTAAGCTTGTTAAAGATCTGCTTCACTCGAACTCACTGATGATTATTTATTTAGCAGTTTTATGTAACCCTGTCATTGATAAGCACTCTATTAATTTGCCGAGGGACAAATCAACACTAGTTATTTTTCTACCGGCTATTAGACTCAGTGCTGCTGTTTGTTACAAACCACTTGCCAGTTAATTATAAATTATGGGTCCTCTTTGCCTATATTAATTGATATCTCCTCTGCTTTGTAATACTAGACAAATAAATTGAAGGCAAGATTTATTAAGCAGTGTATGTCTTGTGTCTCTTGATTAGTATTCTTTACTTTTTTAAAACATTTTTACTTGTTTATACAGATTTGACAGACCAGTGCATCAGAGAAATGATCTTTGGGGTGTTTTGTAGTAAAGAGAGAAAAAGATTTAATAGGCTTCCTACAAATTTATTTCAAATGACCCACAATTCATTGTAAGCAATTCCTAAAATGCCTTTTGACTTTGTGCTACAGACTGGTGATGGCAGCTTCCCAATTATGCAAAACTTAATATTCAAATGGTTTGAAAGTCTATGAACGCAGTTGCCATAAGATAAAAAAATATGATGCATATATAACTTAAAATCTGTATCACTTTACACATGCAATATCTAATGTCTCTTTCCTTCATCTTATTGCACGTATGCATTCTATTACACACACTCTTACATATATATGAGACCTTTTTCTCTACTTTTCTGATTTAAACAATCTGTAGGTGTAATACATAGTGACGAAACAATAAACAGTAGCCATTTTTAATTTTCAGGAGCAGGAATTATAGATGGCATTTGCCACAAGACATACACCTTTCCATGTGTAGCCCACAGAGAATCTGGAGTCAGAATTTAGGCCAGGTAGGGAGAAAAAGAACATTTTACAAAACAAAGTCTTAATTTGTTTGCTCCCTGGACAGTATCAAACATTGAAGAACTGCAAATTTAATGGAAAGGATTACCCCAGAGGGTCATTGGACTATATTCTGATTTCAAAGGACTCTAGAACCTAGTTATCTGCCAAAAGATCTGAGTCTCTAAAATCCTAATTTTGTATATAATTTCTCCATGTAATTGACAGTTTTGACCCAAGTTGCAACATCTTGGATTCCTAATAAGTCCCCATCTGACATAAATCCAGAAAACGGACAGTTTGCCCATTGGAGTAGGCGGGTTGTTTTTCCATCAGTTCTCATAGGAAGGAAGAGATATATTGGTCAAGCAGATCTATTCCTATTTTCAACTCACACATAATTGAATCCCTTCTCCAATATATTCATGTTTGAAGATTTAAAGACTCCCCAATTAGAATTTAGAGGAAGCCTTCAGAGTAAAATTAGTTATCTCATTCAGAAAACATGTGCTCTGCTAATGTGCTGTGAAACTGACCTTGAGCCACTTTTTTTTTTTTTTTTTTTTTTGCGGTACGCGGCCTTCTCACTGTTGTGGCCTCTCCCGTTGCGGAGCACAGGCTCTGGACACGCAGGCCCAGCGGCCATGGCTCACGGATCCAGCCGCTCCGCGGCATGTGGGATCTTCCTGGACCAGGGCACGAACCCGTGTCCCCTGCATTGGCAGGCGGACTCTCAACCACTGCGCCACCAGGGAAGCCCCGAGCCACTTTTTAATAATGAGATTTCAAGAATCATCTCCTCCTATATACCATGCTACCTTCTGTTAGCTGTTTCTGGGCACACCTCCCAATGGATGTCATAAGTGATAGAATTTCCTGATAGCCTTGATCCATTTGGATTACGCAGAAAATATGCTATTAATCATCCCTTGTCAATTTATTATTTTGTCTGTATATCCTCCATGTTACCCTTCCTATCATTTACCATCTCACTGCTCAAAATCTCTGTCCCCCACAGACAAACAAGATGGGAGAGGAGTAAGATTTAAGTTATTAGTTACAACATGAAATTACTTTGATTAGCAGTGGATTGGAGTTGACACTAACCTCTCAAATAAATCATTTTTGATTATTCACATTTCATATATTCACATCACTTTTGAGCCCAACTACATGGTAATCCATTGTTTGCTGAACCACAGTGTACAATTTTTTTTTTAATGCTTCAAACTATTTTACGCTAACCTACCCAGTGGCTCTCAACTGGGGGCAATTTTACTCTCCAGGGGACATTTGGCAAGGTCTGGAGACTGTCATGGTTGTCACAAATGGGGGAGGAAAAGGGACTGCTATGGGCATCTAGTGAGTAGAGAACAGAGATAATGCTGAACGTTTATGGCATACTGGCCAGCCCCCACCCCAACAAAAAATTATTGGTCCCAAATGTCAGCAGTGGTGAGGCTGAGAAACCCTACTCTAACCCCTGAAAATAAATCCTAACTTTCTTTCTTGAAGGAACAGTGATCAGTCGAGCTAGAGTTTGAGGGGAGAGAGTTTAGAAACCTAATCGTGACTAGATTTTCTTACTTTGGGTGACCTATAGAGCTCATGTGCTCACTGATAAGGAGACCAACCGACTTGAGGGGCTCAGATAACACTGGGTTAAAAATGCACACACTTAGGAACTGAAGTGAAGCTCCTGTGAAGCTTGCTGTGTGTTTCCTCATGAAAACATTATCAGAAGCACATTGAAGGGAAGTATTAAATTCAGTTCTATTCAAGTCAGTTGAACTAGGAGCTCTGAGTTGGTCAGCAGTATGAGGGGGAGGGGCGATGAGTTTGGGGCACGGTGAAACGGAGCAGGACCCTGTGGTTCTTGCCCCCCATGTTATCAGCCTGCCTTTTGTCTGTGGAAAAACTTTAGCCAAAAGTAAGTTTATATACATAGACAAATGAATGGAATGATTATGGAAGAGTGAAACTGGACTGTGATAATATATGTAACATAAGGTTTTAATAATATACTATTAATAGTAGAGATTGATTCAAAACAAGAATATAAATTTAAACATCCTATACATCAACAAAATGCAGTCAAAGTTGCACTAAAGTTAAATATTACTACAAAGTAAAAGCCTTTACCAGAATAAAATTATAATAAAAAGGGGGCCTGATCACATTTTGTTGTTTATATCATTTAACTGTTCTCTAATTTCTTAACAACTAAACACACTGAATTATAGCCCCATTTTTCTTAACCAGAATTGTGCATTCTCTTGTCATCTCTAGTTATACTCAATAAGTTGATGAAAAAAATAAGTTTAATCAGAGAAGTGAGAAAATGCAGAAACAAAGGAAAACAGTCAAAGGAGACCAAATAACGATAGTTTAGTCATTAAGCAAAGTCAAGGACCTTTTTGGTTTCTTTTCAAGGGCTATAGGTAATATTTTGAGCCATATCCTTTGAGCTGTCTTATAGATACTGAAACCCTCCACCAGGTGGAAGAAGTTAACTACATGATGACCAGACTGTAGCCATGACAAAAGCTGCCACAATTCTGAGAGCTGGCCTCAAAGAAGTGGGAACAAACTGACCCTGGAACTGAAGACCCTGGAACTGTACTGAAAATAATCAAGATGACACTGATCAGACCACCGCATTACTGATTTCAAGATGGCTGTCAGAGCTGACTGTGCTGTTTCTACATGTAGCCCCTCCCTCCATCTATAAAACTTCTTGCCCACTGACTGTCAGTGGCAGGGAGTTGGCCTTTGGACAGGAGTCCACCCTCTTCCCCCCCTCCCCCCATTGCTGGCATCCGAAATAACGCAAACTTCCCTTTCCACCAACCTTGCCTCTTTATAGGCTTTTGAGTGGTGAGCAGCCAGACCCCACTTTCAGTTACAATAGAGGCAATCTGGCCACTGAGGCGACATGCCGAAGAGAAAACACAGGTGGACAAAAGGACAGGAAGTAGTGTACCTGGGAAAATATGAAAATTTACTAACTTGAGCTCTTAATGTTTCCATTCAACAATTGTTTACTGACATCCAGTGGGTATAAAGTATATGTACTGTAACAGTTGTCTTCCAACGTTCATAGCTCCACCCCAAAATTATTTTTAGCATATAATTATGCATAATGATACATATGTAGCACATGTAAATCCACATATTCCGTATTAGTAAAATATAGTTTCTCATTTAAAAATATAGATGTTCTAATATTATCTAATGTTCTTATATTATCGAATATGCTCTGTCCAACCCTCAATGTACACGTCACTTTGGAGACTGCTGCACTAGAAAATACGAATTCAATTCTTCACACGTACACCACTAGGTGGTGGTCTTCATGAGGTCAGCAATTATGTTTTTTTCTTTTTCTTTGTGTTACTGGGGCTCACAACACAACAGGGATTCAGTACCTGTTTTAGTTAATGAATAGAGTTGGCCTATAACAAGCTGATCTAGTAGGATGGAATATGATAGGTGCACACATAACTAATTATGCTACAAGGCAGAATTATAATGCAGTAGTGACCAAGAAAAAAGCAAATTTGCTTCTGTCATAGACTTTTCCAAGACCTACTCTGAATCTTGGCCAAGAAGCGCACAAATTTTCCTTCTATTAATATTTCTCATTCTTAGGTGGTCCTTGGATGATGACCAAATTTCCTCTTGTGTAAGAGTGCTCAATTAAGCTTTATAAGATTCAATTAAGCTGATTCCATATTACAGATAAATATAATGCTGGACTCCAGTGGACTTCTAGATTCTTCCAGGATCAAGATGAAACCAACCAATTAGGAATCACATACAGCCCTCTCTCTCCAAAATGAGTTTAATTCTTTATTTAAGTCAAGCAGGATTCTTTGTCTTATTCCTTCTTAAACTAATTAACTTTTCCAACCCATCTATAACATGGTCGACTTATCATCAAATACATTTATCCTGCCAACATTTTGGTCATTATCTTAGCACTTTAAAGTTCTTTGGAGAAACTTGGTATGTCCTTTGGCACTGCTTTGTTTGTTGGAGTTCATGAACAAGTGGACCAGGCTGAAAGGTAAGTATAACCTCACTTTGGATGAGCAGGGAATTTTCTACACAGTGATAAAATAGTCATCACCACCCTACTTCTGCAACAAAATAATTTAAATTATTTATTCATTGGTTTAACTTTCAAGTGTTTTGTAATATGGAACCTCCATACTCACTATTAATACTGAAGGGAACCTGAGTAACCCTTGAATAATTAGTCCTCTATTAAATAAGTTGAAGGAACGACCTCTTACTGATGGAGGCTTCAGCTTTCGCTCTTACCTTAGAGGGCCAAGCCCATTATATGCCACATTCCCTCTTTCTCTAATTCCATTAAACTTTTGTGACATTCCCTGCTTACCTACTATGTTCAATGAGTTGCAGTCCTATAAAATCTGCCATTCCTGGAGAAAACTGCTTCCCCACAGGGTCTGAACCCACAGATACTGTCCAGCCAAGGAGCCCTGAGATAAAGTCTCTTCCTTTCTATAGTTTGCTGAATATGACTATTGATGACAGAATTGTGAAACTGTACCACCAAAAATTGCTGAGCAAGATCTGATTATTTACTTAACAAACACTAATATGGATTGAATGTCTGGCACATAGTACACTCTATATAATAACCCACCAAGAGAAGATACTATTATTATCTCCATCTTAAAGGTAAGGAACTAGGAATGAGAGATTAAATATCTTGCTATAGTGGGTCACAAGGTATAGGAAGGAGCAGGTACACTAAGGAGCAGAATCTGCACTTATTTAGAGATAAATATAATACTAAAGTCATTATTACATGAGAAACCGGTCCACTTTAAAAGCCAATGTACATCTGATGGGGCTTTAGAGTTTGATTGCAGAATTCTCTGAAAGAGGGTTATTTGGGATGTAATTAACATGACAAACAAAGGAAAGACACAAGTTTAGCAAAAAGCTCACTTTGAGTGGATAAATTTCTCTTTTTCCTTTTTTTAAATGAGAAAGGCTGGATAAAAAGCACATAAAATAACTGCTGACTGAGTGGAGCTCTTGAGCTAAGGGCTTGCGCTGTGAAAATTCTACTTTGTCTAGCAAACACTATCAGACAGAAACCTTGAAAGAGGAACATTTATTTTTCTCATTTTCTAAAACAACAACAACAAAACCACCAGCTCTGACCCCATGACTTCCCTGACAACAGGGAAAGTCACACATGGGAGGGAGGAATACAGAAGCAGGCTTCCACTCCGCCAGTGGGCTCTCCCATTCCCCGCAGCTGGGTTTAACTAGGGAAGCTGAATGGATGCACAGACAGCAGTAATGGAGGCACCTTTGGGTGGTAGATAGGTTCAGATGAGTAACCCAAATCCTCTGCCCCTCAGTCAATTCCAAACCCCTCCCATGGCGAAAGCAGGGATTTCATGTCACAGTCTCTTGACACAAAGCTAGATAGAATGCATGACTATATACCAATCCCATCATTTTCCAAACATGGCCATATTCGAGAAGAAATCAAACACAGTGACTGGTATTAATATGATCTGGAGGGAACTGCAGTTGCTTCACAGGGCCTACAGTTGAGTGATGGAGACCCCGGGCTCTGGAGTAGAACAGAATCTTCTTCATATAGTTAACTCAGCAATGTACTGACTGTGTAACATTGGGTAATTTTACCTCTCTGAGTGACTGCTTTTCCTCTTTAAAATAAATGCAATTCTTATGTCTCCAGATTTGAGAGGACTAAATGAGACAACATGGGAGCACATTACTTGGCATACAGTGGATTTTGAAAAAAAAAATGTGTTTTATTATTACATTAGTCCAGATCCTCTAAGAAACAGATGCCAAGATGGGATTCAATGTGTAAGAAATTTATTAGAGGAAACGTCTGTGAAAGAAAATGGGGAGAGAGGCAGGAGAGGCAGGGAGAGCCTTCAAGCCACGATACTAGTGACCCCAAGTGAACGAGAGAGGGAAGGAAAGGAAGACTGAGAGAATCTGAAACCGCCATGCATCTATTTCTAAGACAAGTCTGGTAAGGCCATCATGCAGTCCTTGAGCCAAATCTGCCCGTCAGAGGATCCTGACTCTCCTAGGAAAAAGATGCCTCGTTAACAGTGCCAGGCTGACTCATAGGCTGGAAGCAGCCTGTGGGAAGCACAGACTCACACTGGGATGCGTCTCCAATGTAGCATTTGAGGCCCTGGAGCCCTGGATCAGTTATGTTCCTGCAGTCAAAGAGGTGTGTTCTCATGGTAACCACAAGTATTATTCAAGGCAAATCTTTGGGAAGACGACACGTTATTGCTTCAGAAAAAGCAAAGGAGTCGAAAAAAAAAATTAGAAAAATGGTACACATAGAGTACCATGTAATATAAAGTAATGACAAAGTCAGGGCATCTTTTAGGTTATGTATTTGTTACAGAAATGGAAACGAAGTCACAGGAATGCAAAGTGATGCCATTTCAAATTCTAAGATGATTCTTACTCTGATTAAAAGCAAGTTATGAAAGCAAACAATTCTTAAAAACTGCTTTTCATCAATCCTTTCCAACTTAGAACTGACTTTCATGAAAAACTAGATTTCCTTAAATTTATTGTTTTTCATCTTTTCCTTCCTTTTTTTCCCTTCAGATTACATGATTAATTAGTTTTTAGCTTTTTTTCTGGTCTTGCACCTCTTTGAGAATCTGAAGAAAATGCTATCTTCTCCAGCACCCTCAAAATGCACAGATATCCATGCAAAATAAGAGGTACAATTCCAGAGGGCTTGTGTACCCTCTAAAATCCATTGATGTAAGGCTTAATAGGACTTAAACAGTGCTTACATCTGTAAAGCTATTAACCTACACGATTGTAAACAATCTTACAATGCTTGGACTACGTTTTTCTGTGGATTAAGATATCAACCAGGTATTCCTATGATGGCATCTTGCTTTTTGGGTTCAAAATCTCAGTGCACACTAAGGCATCATTCAACGAAGCCATACTGAATGGGAACACCCTACGTGGACATACATTTAAGTACATAAGCAAAGTGCATATTTGGGTGAGGAGTTCTTTCCTATTCCTTTGTTTCCCCACGAAAAGTTTGGGTCCAGTTTGGGATGGAGGTCCACATGCTCAAGGATGTTCAATTATGTTTCAAGGTCCTTCATTTTAATATATTCTAATTTAATATTACACTACAGTTCTGGGTCTAGCTCTAAAAATGTCTGGTACCTCACATTTGGCTGTCTCTGCCTTAGTTAAATGTTTATGTTTTAGACACCCCCCTTCTCCTCTCCTTAGATGCACATGGTCCCAATTGCTCTCCTGTAGCTAGCTCATCAACGTATCACCGTTCCAGGAGGAATTATAAATTAGAGGGACAAAATGTGGGGAAAAAAGGAAGACTAATGAAAATTCGGCCACTACTGTGAATTCACTCGAGCTTGGATTCTCAGGCAGAAGCCGTGTGAAAAACGACATTCATCGTTATCTCTGGTGCTGGACCCACACAATACCTGTGCGCGAGGGGGTGAATTAATTATTTTGCAGGGATCCAACTATTTTTCTAGCAGTGGATGCCTCCAATTACTCTGTCTCCAAAGCGCCTGCCCAGCCTGGCTGCCTTAACTCTTCATTTTCTTTCTTCTGGGGGTTCGAGCCAACACTTCAACCTGGTGGTTTTTTCACTAAAGAACACAGGAAATGACAGAGGTCTGGAAGAATATATTTCCTCCGAAGCTGGTGACCAATTAGTTGCTTGCCACCGACTGTCATTTCACTGCTGTGAGTGCTGTGTTCTTGTAGCCTGGTGATAGACACGCTGTTTATTTTCCACTTTACAGTCTTTGCCAATACTCCGAGTCCCACACAGCTGCCTTTAATGCTGCTCTTCTAGAAAGCTGGTGACAGGGGGAAAGGTAAAAGGTATGTGTGAGTGGCTAAATGGCAACCCTGAGCAGACTTATCTAGGGTGCAAAGTAAAAAGAAGAGTTATTTTGCTACCTCACCTTTTATTCTAATGCTTCCAAATGAAATTGTGGAAAACACCCAGTCCATGAGGTTAATGTTGAAAGACATAAGTGCTGTGGCTAAAGACTTTGTGAGGTTTGTTAAGCTGTTGACGACACGAGAATCAGACACATTCACCACTGGTTCTGTAATTGCCTTTCGTCCCCAAGCAGCTTCCCCTCCACATTCCCCACACCCAACTTTTATGATTCATCATATTTATTTCTTGTTTCCTCAAGCAACGTCTTTTATTAGTTGCGCACCCACTGCAGAAATTTAATTTCTGCACGAGGACAACAAAGCAGTTGATTATTATTATGGAGAATCTGGTACAACATCCGGTGAAGGAAAATCTATAAGGCATTAAAATGACAGATTATGCAAGAGCTGTATTCATTTACAAGTGTTAGAACATCATGCTAATGCCTCACAAGCACAACATAAAATGAAAATCAACTCTTTCATGCTGCTTTACGGAGGGACACCGCGAAGCTCGCAGGAACAGAAGCCAGAGTCCCTGTTAAAGAGGCACTGTCCTTTTGTGGTGCGCTCACCGTTCATCCTTGACAAAACACAAATAAAAACACTCCTCTCATGCACAGCCAGAAGCGCTCCACGCTTATCCTTTGGTCAGCCCAAACGGAACACTGCCAACCCCAGTGAGATTTAAAGCATTCATATGCACCTCATTTTTTAATGGACAATAACACTTCACCTATTAGGCAACCTCCACTTTTTTATATCCCGCCTGGATACTAAAGAGAAAGCAAAGAAGAGGGCCCCTGCAATCAGCAATTCAGGGTCATTATTCTACACAACAAAGCCCTAAAACTGAATATAAACTTTAATCACTCAGAGCCTATCAACTCTTATTTTAGACATAATATTTATATTGCATGTCATAGCTCAAGGTAGATAAGAAGGAAATTACAAGGATGCTGGAGAACACGAGGCCGAAACTTCTAAAAACTAGAGTAGTTATCCTGATAAGAGAACAGACTCAAAAAAATTATAGACAGAATGTTTCAAATAATCTCCAGGGCCACCATACCTGAGGGTATCTTTGTAAGAGAACAGAACAAATAAATTCTGTTGATAATATTGACCCGAGCTATCTGAAAACAACTACCAGAGTTTCAGCTTTCTCTTTACGTCTTGAAAGGGAAGTATGCAACACATTTCATAGGAAATTCCATCAAGACATTTAAAATACTAAAAACGTAAGTGTTTGGAAGCCAAAACTTCATATATGTGGAAGAATTTATTTCTGATAATATTGAATTTTAAAAAGTGTGGCTCGTATATTTTATACATATAAATGTGTATACTTGAGAATGAATACATAATGCACAATGTATTTATAAAAATATATAGACGTATAAGGTACTTTACTATATGTTACTAATTATATGTGAAATAATCCCTATGCCAGAAAAACAAATAACATAATTTTTATTAGTGAACTTTTAGAGATTTGTTTCAGGTTGATTGAGTAGTTAATTCTTAGAAGGTACTATCAGATATCAGAGCTTCCTTTCCTTGAACCAGAAATGGAAAACATAGAAAAGTCTGATTTCTTGGTTCTATCCTGGGTGACATTTAGATGAGGAACATTAAAGTGACTCTGTTGAATAGCTCCTCTTAATACAGTAGACAGCAGTAGGTAACACAGTAGAGGGTTCTCAAATTCTCATCAATAAAACCTCCCACACCATTTGCCTGCTACACCCACTCCCCTGGTTGCACCCATGAGATACGCTGAAGGCTCACGTGTCATCACAACTCCTAGGACACGTGTGATATTGCTACCCCTTCTCCTCTGTTCAAGAAAGTATATTGGAATATAAGTGAAAAGTATATTTCCAGAATGGAAATCCGACTTGCTCTCATGTATACAAATTTAGAAAGATAAGATACTGTTATTTTCATTATTAATAACAAGTTCCTCACGACACAACTTGGGCATCAAGGTGAGGGAAGAGCTGACCAGAAGGAAGGAGAATGCAGTTGGCGGCAGGAGACCTGTCTTCCAGTCCTAGCCGTGGTATCTTGGGCAGCCCAGTTTCACCTCTAGGGACTGTAGGAGTCTGTAAAGAAGGGACTGTGAGAGAGTTCCAGCCTTAGACACCTCACAAGGTGCTGTAAGAACTAATTAAGGTCATATGATGTAAGAAAGGTACCATATAAAGGAAGGTGGTATTTCTATCCAATAATGGACCCTGATTTCCCATAGTCCTTGAGTCAAACACCTTCTCTTAGGGCCTGGGACTCCCAGAACTCCAACAAACACCCCTCACTTTGCAGAAAAAAATGAAATTGGGAATGTCTTGCTCCTGTACATAAAGCACTCTTGGAATGAATGATGTGATATATCCGACATGAGGAGGCAAAGAATGAACTGCCAAGAATCATTAACTCATAGATTTTAGAGCCAGAATAGAAGTCTGACAAACACAGGGTATGGGAAATGCCTGGAAATGGGAGGAAACATCAATATGGGAGGTACATATAGATCTCAGGCATATGGTCACACCTAAAGATTTAATAAAGAAACCGCCATCCCCTGAGGTGGGGTAGGAAGGAAAAAAAAAAAAGAAAGAATGTGAAAATACACATGAATTTGAGCTCTGGCCCTCTCCCCACTGACTGGCTGCTAATTTCTTGAACTTCACCCAGGCTGTGTGTCCAACAGACCACATGGTGATTGCTAAATTGCTCAATGACCACAAGCTACAACCATGGGGAAAATATTCATGAAAATTAACATCCCATTTAATACTTACCACATTTCCAGCCAACGCTTTGTGTACCAGAAAGTCCTCAAACTGGCTCCAAAACTTTTCAATTCCTGACAAATGCACTGGCCCCTCTCCAAGGAGCTGGGCAGCAATCTGTGCTTTGTGCTGGTGCGTGGTGGCGGCAGTATTGCTGGTGGGAGAATCAGTGGGTGGAGGTGTTCTTCTCAAAGAAGAGACAATCTGAAGACCAGTGGTCCTGGGGACTCACCAAGGCACCAAGAACTCTAATTCTCAGCCTGGCAGAGGGCAGGTCTTAAATGCTTTCATTATTTTTTTTCCAAATGAATGGCATAAAGCAAAAGCTGGAATTTTGAAATAGTAACAAATAATTAATTTTGTTCTCATTAGAGAACAAAATGCACATTTGTTTTTAGCATATGAGGGCTTCCTTGGGAATAAAGTTTCTAAAATATGAGCCCCTTAGGACTTTCTTAAAAGCAAAAACGACCACATTAATAAAATTAGTCTTGTCTTTTTTTTATGAGCTTGTTCGTCTGCTCTTATTTGTTGGCCTTTTCCTACATTCCTCACACCACATATAGTACTTCAATCATAACTTTATGCCAATAACTTCAAAAATCTGAGTTTATCCTATGAAATTTACCTTGCTGTGACCCACGCTTGCAGGTGTAGCCACTGAATACCCACCTCCTCCTATCATTCAGGTGGACTTATTTCCCTTAACTACTAAGAAAACATAGTTATCTGCATTTCTCGAATATTTTCAAAATTGCTTTACACACATGTTCTCATGAAAAAGTTGGTTTACAGGGAAGGCTGAACACATTGAAGACTGATTTGACTCCAGGCCTGATTTTCTTTAGGCTTCTTTATGTTCTCTGAAATACTAGATTTGCATAAATGATTATTTTCAATGGCACAACCACAAAGTAAAGTGTGAGCTGGTATCTCAAATCTCTTTACATCCTCTCTTGGGCTTAGTCAGGGGCTTTGCACATATGGTGTATTCACCCCACAGATTTAATGATGGTGATGATGCAGTAACAACCTGTGTTGAGAATCCAACCAATGCAGGCATTATAATGTCCATATTTGGAAGCGGCATAGAGTAACCAGTGTCCAAGGTGGAATATTCTAGCCACCCACCCTCTTTTCCCCTCCAGAAAGAAAATCTGTAAAATGACCTAACTATAAGAAGATTCAACCAGAAGCAGAAGAACTTTGTTTCACTGCTGCTTTTGGAATTAGCAATTTGACCAAGACTGGCTAGGTCATATCCTCACAGGCACTCACCTGATAAACTAGATAATTTCCAATGTCTTTTCCATCACTAAATACCAAGCTTAAGATAGTCTTTTCATCATCTAAAATAAGAAGTATCTTCAGCACATCCAGGTCACTTCATCCCATTTGGGCCACTGACCAAGAACACACTATGGCTTTGTTCGCCTGATACAAATGTTGAAAACATCTAGATGGTGAATATTAAAACATTTGTATGATTGACTGAGTTTTCTACTTATTTTTTTTCTTTTTTGGATAGTTAGTGTTTAGATCAGCTCTTAGAATTTTGCCAAGAGTTTCTTAGTCTCTTTCAGATCCTTATGCCCTCTTTTTTAGACATGTTTAAGGAAAAAAGGACTCTGTGGCTTCTGTGCAATTCCACCGTGACGGCAAACCTTGGAGCAGGAGGCCCTTGGGGAACCTATAAGCAGCTTGCTCCCCTCAAAGTGTGGTTCTCCAACATCATCCACTGATGACTCATCAGGCTTCATGCCAGCAGAGCACCATTTTTAAAGGAGGCACAGAAGAGAACCATGTTGTTCAGGTAAGGACGCCTCAAGCATTCTGAGTATGTAAGTTAAGCAACAAAGAGAGTTCTGAGTCACAGTCCAAACATCATCCTTTAGAAACCCCATAAAATTGACTCTAAACTCTCACCACCAGTTGTTGTAGACATTATTCGAATGCTTGACTTGGTATGTTTTAGAGAAATTGAGTCATTTCATGATCTCCAAGATAGGACATACTATAAGAAATTTCCAGGAGACACAAAGGGGAGATAAATAAGCAATGGATTGTTACAAGATGTTCTGATAAGACTAGATTTTTAAGTGAATATAAGAAGCTGTCCTAGGAATGTAAGTAATTAAATCAAAGATAAGTTTGGCTCTGGTCAAAGAAAACGCTTGGATTGGTGGCAAGCAATTTCCCTTTAATTAGCTTTAGCAGACTTTAGAATTTGTCCATTATTAACCTAAAGCCATGGGGCCTATTATAGGCAAAGCCAGTCCTTTATCACCTGTGTAGAGAGGTAACACAATAGGATGGTTACGAACTCGTACACTGGGGACAAAAAGACTCAAGTTCTAATCCTTCCTCCTGCTTCTGTGACTTTGTGCGAGTCATGAAATTCTAAAGGTCTCAGTTTTCTCCACCTTTAAAATGGGCTAACAGTCTCCACTGCACAATATTTGATAAAGCTTAAATGACATAAGCTTTGTTAGACGTGGTACCTTGCACGTAGAAAATGCTTAATATGTGGTAGCCATTTAAATTACTGTTACTATACACAGGATTCGTATTATAGCTGTCTTTCAGATGAGTTAAGGCACTGTGGATGGCCTACTTACAAGTGAATTACAACCAAACCAAGTCAGGTTCTGGACGGAAAGAAATAACTTCGGCTCATGTCCATGTGGCATTGGTATTGCATGGTAGCTGAGGATGAAGAAAAGCAAAACAGAGGCCCAGCACTTAGATTCAAAGACTAGCTCTCAGTCCCTAGAGGGAATAAAGATTTCAAGGACCCCCAAACTTGTTTTTTTAAGTCAGGAAAATACCAACCAAGCGTGTGGGGGGAGCAGAGACAGGAGAGGACATGCCACTAGCTTAACTCCAAAATATGGTCAAACCCAGATCAGACCAGTGGGCAAAAAATGTTAGTATGAGGGGCAAAATACCCTTTACAAAAAAAGGATGATGGAACACCTTCCTCTTTCTAGGAAAGCTCCTGAAATCATCTCGGTGGGAGAGGGCTCTTTAAGATAGCCCGTTAGTGGGTCTTTTTGGTTATGCAAGAGTAGAAATGATCAAAGTGTCTCCTGGTAAAACATGTATTCAACTGCTCAGCAGGATATCTTTACAGGAATTTTCAGTTTTCCTTGGTGGGCTGGGAGGATGAAAGTGGGGGAAGGCTGGAACTCTGAGGGGAGAACAGAGGCAGCAAAGGATTACAGTAGGAAGAGTAAGTTTAATGGCCCAAGGCTGAGTCCTAAGGGTGACCATGGCCAGGTGGACACCCTGCAGTGACAATGTGCAAGACCTATAGGAGCAGAGATGTCACATAGTCAATTTAAAGTTGTTTTCTGTTCTATTCTGGCATCCCTCTCGACTATTGGAAACTGTCAATAAATGCATATTATGAGTAATAATTCATTTTTTGTGGCACTTGAGGGAATGAAGACAATGCTCATGAGTGCAGCTGAGCTTTGTGGAGAGAATTCAGAGAAAGTAAGAATTCTGAGTTAGAGGTGCTGGGAGGACATAGCATTTCTCATTCCCTCTCCAAGTCCCTGGAAACCTTGGGAACATTTAAATAATGGGGGTTGAAGCCACTTCATTTTTATCTTAAAAGAGTGACACAGGAACGCAGCAAGTTATTTGTGGATCTCCAAATTGTCTGTCAGGACGAGAGTAGGAGGAGGTGTCTCAGGAAAAAAAATCTCACCCCCATGGTACACTTTACTGTATAAGATGTCCTGATGTCAAGGTACGTGGGAACCAAGGATAAGAGGTCTCAGAAAGGTTCAAGTCCTTAGGAAAGAAGGCCAAAAAAAAAAAAAAAAAAGGTGGGCGGGAAATGATGTCAAGAATTTCCTAAACTAGCCTGGGCAAGACACATCATGGACCCCCAATTTTAATATGGATGAGAGTCTCCTGCTGACAAACGCAGAACAGTTGGGACGCACCTAGCATATCTTGAGAACTCTGCCATGTCAGAAGCTGAGGAAGAGTGGAGAGGGCACAGGCTTTTAGAGGTGGGGACCTGGATTTGAATCTTGTCTCTGTCACTTGCTTGCTATGTAAACTTGGACACACAGTGAACCCTCCGTACCTCAGTTTGCCTATATCTAAAATGGGAAGAATATTCCCCATAATACATGGTCCAGTGAGATATGGCCCAAAGCTTGTGCTTAATAAATTGTAGCTGGGATAATTTCTCCACAAATGCCATTCTAGACTTCCCAACACAGAGCCTTGTACTAGCTACTCTAGCAGTCAGCTCGAGTGAGCTAGTGATCAAAACCTATCCACCAACCCCAGGGTCTTAGAGGAACTGAAACTGACCCTATTCCCCTTGTGCAAAATCTTCTCTTTGCTTTCCTTTGCTTTGGCTTTCCTCGTTTTTGTTTTGTTTTTAAACAGTTCTTTCTAATTCCAGAAAAGGTAACAAACAGCACTGTTTGCTACATACATTTTTAAATACACAAAAATATTTATCATATGAGAGAGCTATAACTTTTATCTGGAAAAATAAGCTAAATGCAAAGGACAAAAAACAGTGCAGGGCACACAACATTTAAAAGAAAACTGTAGAAATGGCAGTGAAGGAGAGCTTTTCTTTTTTAATGTCATGTGATTTAGTAATTCGTTGAGAAAATTAATGATCCGAACTAGTAGAAATGTTAGCACTTTTTTTGACACTTTCCCATGTAAGCTCAGAGAATGTGTGCTGTCAAAGCTGGGTATCACAACCGGAACATGCTACGAGGAAGCCAGCTCCGAATGTGCCTGCCAGAAGAAAGCATGTCCCCTCAGCGTCCCAAACGCCTCTGAAGGCCACTCCATGGACACAGATCAGGGGCCCCAAGATGGCCTTCGAGGAGGGCGAGCATCAGTGAGGGGAAGAGTTGGCCACTTGCAATACAATTGCAGACGCTGGCATTCCTCAGCTTGGGCCAAGAGGAGGGTGAACAAATCGCCTGGTCTCATTTCATTGGCTTACAGGCCCCCAAATCACTCTTTCCAGGGTGGTGGCAGTGGCTTACTGGAACTGTGGTGCCGGGCCAGAGCTCATGAGGAAAAAGGGTGACCGTGGCACAATGTCCTGTGGGCCCCAGAGCCAACCCAGGACACAGAGGGATTTGACAAATGCTGGCTCTCAAGGGCTCTGAGGATACGCTGAGACCCCCAAGAAGAGAAGCAAGGCTTGGATCTGCCATGTAAACTCTGCAGTGTAACATATGTAACAGGACAAGATTGTTGTTGTTTCAGTAATCATTACAGCAACGATTATATTCCCTCTGACTAATGGTGCCTGATTTTTGTCTGATACTGTTTAGAGAGTTTTTACCTTAAAGTATAAGCTCAATTTTCGCACTGTAACATGGCTCAGATGATGTCATCAAACACCATTACTGCACTGAAGTGCTCATTATCTCCCCGTGACATACCAAGTATTAGGTTGGACCAAATGAAGTTACCATTTTTATAGATCTCTTATGGTCAAATACTGGCAATTTCATAGGCTCATTTAATATTTGTTTAGTGATGTTTCTCTCCCACCTTAAAACGTAAGCTGTGTGAGAGCAAGGGCTTTGCTATGTTCACTGCTGTGTCCCTGGGGCTTAGAACAGCATGGACACATAGTAAGCATTCAAAAATATTTACAGAATGAACGAATAAGTGAATTCCACTGACACTTAATGGAAATCTTCTATGTGCCAGGCACTGTGCTGACAGGGATAAAATTATGAAAAAAAAATCTTAAAGAGCTTTGAATTCTCCTGGAAGAAAGAGACTTAAGTCGGCAGTTAGGAAATAGAAAGTAAATGTGTGACAGGGGGAAACGAAGGCTGCAAGCAGAGCCTGTAGGTGGGTAGCCAGGCTGGGTGTGGTTGGGGGTGTGGCCTGTAGGTGGGTAGCCAGGCTGGGTGTGGTTGGGGGTGTGGCCTGTAGGTGGGTAGCCAGGCTGGGTGTGGTTGGGGGTGTGGCCTGTAGGTGGGTAACCAGGCTGGGTGTGGTTGGAGGTGTGGCCTGTAGGTGGGTAGCCAGGCTGGGTGTGGCTGGGGGCATGGAAGGAGGAGACAAAAGAGGGCTGAGGTTTGGGTTCCCAGTCAGAACTGACACTTCCATTGACATCTGGAGAGTAAATGAGAACCAGGCAGGTGAAAAGTGAATTAGTAAAAGTTGTAAAAACATAGCCAGATTTCTTATGTCAGACATGTTCACATACTGCTTCACCAATCCCAGAAAAACAGGCATTTGTCATCTACCATAAAGTTGACCGAATATACCAAAGCAAGCCTTTGAGTTGTTGCTATGTGGGTAGATTATTTGGACCTCCAATCTCCACAAAAACAGAATAAATCAAAGCCATGGGAAACAAGCAAGAGTAACTGGATAAAAAGCAAAAGAGGGGCTTCCCTGGTGGCGCAGTGGTTGAGAGTCCGCCTGCCGATGCAGGGGACACGGGTTCGTGCCCCGATCCCGGAAGATCCCACATGCCGCAGAGCGGCTGGGCCCGCGAGCCATGGCCGCGGAGCCTGTGTGTCCGGAGCCTGTGCTCCGCAACGGGAGAGGCCACAGCAGTGAGAGGCCCGCGTACAGAAAAAAAAAAAAAAAAAAAAAAAAAGCAAAAGAATTCTTGTTAATGCCAACAAGGGCTGGGGAGCCATCGTAGGAAGAAGCGTGCTTTTTCTTTCGACTTCTTGTTTACCTTGCATCTGCATGGAATAAGAACTAGTGTTTGACCCGTTGTGGATCTATTTGCTATCTTTACATTTAATATCTCTTCCCTGCCTGTGTCTCTCATTCCAAACACTTTAGGAATACAGAGATTTTCTGAGATCCCTGAGAAAAATCATCACGGTTACTAACAGCATTTGTTCTATCAAATGCATTCAATAGGTAGAATCCCATCTCTGCGGGGGACCACAGAGATGACATTGTGGAGAGATATAAGATAGGATTTCAGGCTCCATCACTGGGAAAAGAACACAACCTTGCAGGTCTTGAGGTTACACAAAGAGGACGCTCTGAGTGTGAAACAAGAGAAAGTCACGGGAGAATGAAGCACTTGGCCATGAACCCCTAAATGCAAACTATTTCTCCTCAGACTTCAATTTCTGCTCCTCTCCCCATCCCTCCCCTCTTCTGGGTAGTCAGGGGGAAGGACCACATCATCTCTGGTTGCAAACCCCCAAATCACTTCCTCATCGTGGCTATCCCAGCCTGGCAAGGAAAGGAGCTACTGTCCTCACACTCCGCATTGCTTCCAAGCCGGTCCTTCCCCGGAATGGAATCCAACAGTATAAAAAGCAGCTTCTTCACAGAGCAGCTTCAGCCCCGACTGAGCCTTTGGGAATGTAATGCTACAAATTGTGGTGCTTCTATTGTATGAGCAATTCAATGGGCATTTCATTTCCAGTCGAAATCCAAACTAGTTAAAGTCAGCCTGTACAAGCTGCCTTGCCGAGAAACAGCAGCTTGCATTAAAATTACAATTATGTTGTTTTGCCATGTCAGAAGCAAAGGTTAAAATCATATCTTGGCCGGACATTGTTTCTATAATATTGGCCCTCTGCAAAGCTGCGGTGCAGGTGAGCCCAGAAATGATGTGAAATATTTCTAATACAAATTTTATTCTTATGTGAAACTATTCAAACGCTGCTGTACAACATGAACTACCTGAACCAAATCAAATCCTCAGGTCAATTCCTTCTTCCGAGTGCTCCTTAGATAACAAAGTCTTGTTCTGCGAATCTGTTCAATATATTAAAGTTGATTCACTCGGACAGTGTGTAAGATATAATACATTAATCTGGGCCATTTCAATTTCTGAGTCTGGGACTATAAAACTGGTGTGCTGCATATCTAATTTTTTTTGAATACCTGATTTATGCATTCCTCCGATGTCGAGTGTCGATGGTGTGGTGGATGCGGCTGCTACATTAACAACGGGCTGCATCAGCACTCAAATCTTATCTTGTTAAATCAGACAAATGTAGCTCAATGAAAAGGAAGGAATAAATGCCTGGGATGGTTGAAAGGAGTGAATTTTAATCCTGTTTGTTAGGGGACTCTCATGGTTTGTACTGGATGACTGAGGTCGGGGGCCCCCCTGAGACTCTGGGTACCATGAGTTATATTTATATGTGATTCATATAATAGACATGGAGCACACATATGAAAATATATACCTTATGCAAATTGGCACACACCCTTACAGCAGATCCTGTGCTGCAAGATGCAGTGCCTATATTTTACAGATGCTGTAACATCTCTATTAGATAGACAATTGGTAAAAATGGGTCCCTTTTTTAATATTTCCATTACAAGTATGAAAACCTCTCCTTTGTGCATAATTCTCTATATTTTTCATCAAAAAGAAGTTACCATGAAGGCTAAATATGAGGATGATGGAATAGCTTATCACAATCCTTATAAATATAAAGTTTTCAGGAACTTTTGTGGTGCACTGAATACTGCTACCATTCTATAGACAGACAATATTAATTTTCATTGAAGGGAAATGTCCCTGTGTTTGCACAATCAACAGCACCTTTAGAAATTACCTCTGTGCTGTACAAGAAAAGTTTCATCCACATGTTTGGCACAAATGGCCAAGGCATTGGTAATAAATGAAATACACTTTCAGAATTTACAAATAAATTCTTAGGGAGGATCCTGCACTACTAACCTCTAATTTATATCTCTTTCTCTTAAAATATCCATGTAGTTTAGCTTCAGAGAACGGAAGTCAAGTGAAGTCCTTTATTGACCCAAGAAAATATGTTTGGAAAGATGGGAGTAGCATGGTACAGTTGTAAAAATGCATTGCCCATTAATATGCAAGCATCACCAAATAGAACAATTACAGAAGAGTCTAAGTTGGAGCTGGAATTATTTAATTGGCTCAAAGCTGAACCTGCCTGCTCAGTGACACTTTGGGAATGTATTATTTAAACATAAATCAGTTGTGCTTTCACTGGCTTCTCCCCTTCCTTAGTGTTTAATTATAGAAGGTGTATGCGTGGAAGGTTGGTGGGGGGAGGAAATCCTGTAAACAATAGATGTACTCGCACCCCTCTCTTCTGGAGTCCAAGGTCTTGGTGCCCTATCTGCAACACTGCTATCAGTCACAGGCGTCAGAGCTGTGATGTGCAAACATTAAGTACTGCAGTTGATTAGGACATATAACCAAGTGCACTGGGGCAAAGCTTCCATGCAGGTTTTGGAAACAGAGAACGTTATGGCTAGGAGGGGTCAGAGAGAGCTTCCTGCCAAATCTAGTCATTTTGCAGATGAAGACATCTAGGCCAAGAATGAAAAAAGCCTTGGCCAAGTTCAAAGCCAGGACTAGACTCCAGTCACCTGATATTCGGGTCCACTGCCTCTTGACTGCACCACTCAGCCAAAGCTCTCCACACCTCCTGCAGCTCCCATCCCCCCAACAGTAGCCTCAAGCCAGAGCCTTTCCCTCTTACACAAATCAATGTTCCCTAGACTTCTCATTAGCACAAAAATTTGGACTAGATGTGTCTGAAAATGTCATGAAATCTCAGCCTTATCTTAATAGTAGTAAATTGTGAGTCACGTTTGGGCAAGATTCGGTGAATAAAAACTTTAAATTACTGAGCTCTTAATTGAATGAACTATCTTCATTATGCTCATGAAAGGACTCAAAACCCAGCTTTCATTTGATAGGATGTAAATAATTTCTTTAAAAGGATCAATACGAAGTTGGTGGCAAGCAGTGTCAGCAGAATGGGGTCCAGGAGCGTGGGCGATGGTGACACCTGGTTCAGAGAGAGCACAGCCGAATGACAGAAATCACGGGGCAGAGGCAACATACGCTCCAGCTCCGTGCTGAGTGACAAACGGCCCCTTGTGTGCAGCAAACACGTGATGAAGTGTGTGGAACACGTGAGAAAGTGACTTTCAGGCTGGAGAAATAGTCTCCATGCTAGGCGTTCAGGTTGTTTCTCTCAAGGGCCCTGCCTGGATCCCCACATGGCTGAAAATCGAAAGAAGATGCTACCTTTGCAGGCTGTCATGCCAGCCAGCAAGGAAAGTCTTGGACCTGCAACCGTTGTGCTCAGTGGACAGCGGATGGGGTGAGACTTTGGCTGCAAGCATAGTCTGGAGCTATGAGGAACCTCAGCCATTTCCAAAACATCCTCCTATCTGAGAGAAGTTCTGGGTCACAGAAATTGGCAGCACTTGAAGGCTATGTAGACAGGGTAGAGGCAGAGTGCACACATCCCTGGGTCCTTTTGACTACGAGAAGGAAGGAGTGACCTGAAGCTTGAGTTAAGACTTCATTAGTACACGTGGGATGCTGCAGGTGTATTAGGAGCAAATAACTTGAGATCCGGGCCTTACTAGATGCTTGAATTTATGTCAAAGTAGCTCTGTTACATATGTGTCCCCCAGGGTCAGACTACATTAGCTGGTTTCCTCATTCCTCATTCCATACGTGATGAACTGAAGAGTCAATGGAGTGTACTTCAAAAATGTCTCTGTAAAACATGTTTTTAGCGTCCATAGAACTTAGGTTCAGTTTAAGCGTGGATGATGCGTGCAGATAGCACGCGTGCGTTACGTGCATGCGTGTGACAAGGAGGGGGGAATAAAACATGAAATGTCTCTAAGGTCACAGAACACTGACCTCATTGGCGGGGCTAATTTGATTGTGCGGGAACAATAGCACTGCACTCCTCTGCCAGCGAAGTGCATGCTAATTATGAGATTTGCCCTTGATAAGACCTTGGTGGGTCATTCAGCAGTTGTGATCTGTCACTGACTTCTAATCATGTATTATCGTCTGGGTGAGTCAGAATGGGACCCTAAGCTTTCTGTCTTTACAGCAATGTGGCACTCTAATTACCTTATGCCAAGTGGATATGCAGCGACTGAATTAAGTGATCAGTGCGACTGCCTTCAAAATCTTCCCTTTCTCCTTTGTGTTGCTTCATGGCAATTTACATTTTAAGATGCTACAAAGCTTTTGGTGTGACTGAAAATGCCACTCTAAAAAAATAATTATTTTATTTTTAATTTGAGGAAGACAATATTAAATTCAAGCCGTACTAGTGTCTTACCTTATTTCTGTGGCATAAAACCAGATGCTACAATAAACATCCTGTGAGCAAACTTGTTGAAAGGCATCCTATGGGGAGTCTGGCTTTTGCTTTCAAAAAATAAACATAACGGAGGGGATGGGGATGGTTTGGAGTGTGGAGAGACCCCAAGAGTGACAGGACTTTCTAAGACCCTTAAGTTTTCACTGTATTAATCACTTGCAGTTAATAAGCAGACCTTAACATGAACCATTATTTTCTGCTTTTAAATAGTGCTTGGGGTCCACCGAAGGGAAATATATATGCTACAGATAAAAAATTAAAACTCAGGGAATAAAATCTCACCACGAAATATACTCATTAACTAGGGTAATGATAAACTGACCTTATAAGCATTTTAAGGCCAAAAGCAAATACCTGACCTATTGATTAACTTGCTCCATGACAGTTTGAGGGATCAGTGTGACCCTAACTACGGTGATGCAGCTTGCATTAATTTTTTGATCCTTTAAAATTTTGGTGGAGCTATGATATTATTCTCTATTGTTGCATAGCAACTCTCAAAAACTACAGAGCAATCTGTTATGCTAAACCAGTTGTACCAACATCTGCATTTGCCTAGAGAATGATCTAATGCTTTTTGCAAAGAAAATGCACTGCGACGTTTATAAAATTTGATACGATACACTGATGTGGATGATCCTTGAAAATACGAACTCTGAAGTAGTCCTTGAAAGTTGTCATAAAACAGACCGAAAAAAAAAAAAAAACCCACCCAACCATCGTCACAACATCATAGAGCAAAAGTTACGGTGCTACTAACAGCAAATAGAAAAGGATTTTCAAAGCGTTTCTGCCTTGTGTGTCAACATTGTGGCAGAATTCTTTTATAGTAACTGAAAAATCAAAACCAAAGAGGACAATTGAGAGAAAAATTGCAAGCCTTATTTTCCTTGAATCATATGATGTGGAAGGAACATTATTTGTTGAATCCTTGGTTTGTTTGGGTGGGAGAGGGGAGAAAAGAGGGGGCTAGATGGTGAAAGGAATGGGGTGGAGGGAGAAGGAGGGGGATGGAGAGAGCCCAGGGAGAGGGAGGGAGGGAAGAAAGAGAAGAGGCGAGAAAGAGAGAAACCTAGACTCAGAATATTCTGCATTCCCTGGGTGGCAAAACAGAAGAGCCCAAGGAGGGGGGAAAAAAAAAAAAAAACTGTGGAAAGTTGACACAGTCAAGAATAACGGCTAAATCTATCAAGTTTGATCAGGTCTACTATAATGAAGTGAGGTTTCGTATTCCAAGCAGGGACAATGAAGACAGGAGTCAGGCTCTAGAAATGCACTGCTCACTTTGTGCTTGGAATATGCAGCAGCCAGCAGGGAGCCACCAGATAATTACACAGTATTTGTGCGGTTCCAGGAAGCTTCCTGCGCAGGTTGAATGCCCATGCTGTATTAAAAGGCAGCACAGTGAAATGTTTTTAATGAATATTTTTGTCAGAGAAAGAAAAGGCATTTGAATGATTGTGTGTATGTGAGAGACAGAGTGTGTGCGTGTTTACGCTTGCACATGGGAAAACCAGAGGTGGAATACCACTGTCAAAATACAGGTACCGTTATTTATTTTTATTCCATTATTTACCGTTTCAAGAGTGTGACGTTCTTTCAATAATACGAATCACAACATTCGGTTAATGTTATTTAGGGCTAATTGTACATATAATCTCTTAGCTAATATTTGCTAATAATATCTTTCAGTGAAATAGTACATCAAACAGAGGCTTAAAACAACTTTAAAAAATTCCAGTGGTAAATGAAATGTTTAGACACATTGAATCAGGAAACCTAAAGAAGAAGTAACACAGATGTTGATACTTACTAGTCAGTAGCCTTTGGCACTGATAGCTCTAAAACATAAGAATACATTATTTCTGTGTGCTTTCATTCTCACCTAACAGATGTGGATAATCCACTGAATTTTAAACCCACACATTCTATTCACAATGTCCCTTTAAATTCATTTTTCGGGCCAAGACAAGCTACATAAACTAAGAGAATTCACTGTAAAAGGTTGTGATTTTTTTTAAGCCCAGTCCCACTAATCTTATGCCTCCTATATTTCAGATTTTTAAAAATTTATTTGATGAGAAATTATATAATTTCCTTCAATCCATATTCTACTGTTGGTACTACCTATGTAAGGGCAGCTTTTTAAAGGCTAAGTGACACTCAACGGTTAGCAATAGACATCACACAGTATCTTCCTTTCCTAAATTAAATAAATTCTGCATTTCAAACTCTGTAGCTAACAGAAGCATCTCAGATATTTTTCCCTGGAATCAAATGATTTTTCAGATAATGTAATGACTTATGTACCAAGGTATTAATTTAGGCCCCAAACTTCCACATTTTAAAAGAAGATATTGTATTTCACATGGCTAAGTACCGACTATGAACCATTATCACTTGTAACAAGTACATTCTGATGAGGTAACATGGATCTTTATTTGAAGGGCGCAATACTGCCACATTGCATGACACAGATGGTAGGGGTCAACAATCAAGTGAGAGTTGGAGGATTTGTTGGTTGAAAGATGGGTCTGATGAGGCAATTTTCTCTTTTTTTTTTTCTCCCAAAGAGTAATTTCAAGTAGATTTCTCAGCCAAGAGGCTTGCCACTCCCTCTAGCAACTGACTAAAATTTAATAGCTCTGACCCTCAAAAAAAAAAAAAAATCACTGCATTCAACAAAAGTAGATACTGCCTCCATATTATTGTAAGAGAAAGCAATATCCATTCCAAATTCTCAAGGATTCGTTTCAAGGTTCCTGTCATTGAAATGTTTCCTTTTGTAAACTGTATTATTAGTAATTGCAAATACCTAAATGGAATCATTTAAATGAAAACTGGTTTCTTTTACCACAATGGGAAAAAACCTAACCTTTTTAATAAGTAGATTCAAAATGAGTATACATAAAACTCTGAAAAGGAAATTTCAGGAGGCATTTATGGCCATGTACATTTAAGGGGAAAGAGAGGCCATTACCTTGGCATGTTTAAATCAGATTATCAATCTGTCCTCGAAGACTTTCAATTTTAAAATATAGACAATGGTCGGATATGATTTGAATGATAGTTGTTTACACATAATACTCTATTGTCATGCTATGTATTCAAACCATAAATAATGCAAGATGCTTTTAATCATTTTGTCTACTTCTAGCTTTTCATAAAGATACTCTACTACTTTATTAAGTAGTTTATACTCATCACAGAATGCATAAAGCATATAGGTCAAAGTGGTCTGGCTATCTTTTTTGGAAGTTTCTGTAAACAAAAAACTTCAATATCATTTTTTTTTTTTTTTTTCTTTTTGCGGTATGCGGGCCTCTCACTGTTGTGGCCTCTCCCGTTGCGGAGCACAGGCTCCGGATGCGCAGGCCCAGCGGCCATGGCTCACGGGCCCAGCCGCTCCGCGGCATATGGGATCCTCCCAGACCGGGGCACGAACCCGTATCCCCTGCATCGGCAGGCGGACTCTCAACCACTGCGCCACCAGGGAGGCCCTTCAATATCATTTGATCAAAAAGACAGAAAGCTTGGGAGAGTGGGGAATGGGTTTTTCTCCCTTTGTTGGAATTGATGGAAATATATACACAAGGACAGTGCTCGATCACAGGCAGAAACAAAGGACTCAAGAGAGATCATCCTTCCATTTTGGTCCTTTCATAATTGGTAAATATTCTCAAATTTGGGCCAAAATAGAGAATAATCACACTTAAGTTTTGTTCCACACCTTCCTCCTTTCTAGCTACAATGAAAATGTCAATTTACATATATTAGAATTTTAAAAGATTATTTCTTCTACAGATCCTCCAGTTTCAGTTTCCATCTTTGTTGTCAGTTGTCCATACAAATCTTTCTGAATGGGGCACTGGGGACTAGACTCTGAGTGAAGGGACCAGCCCAAACACTTCTGCTGGCTTGGGAGAAGGTATGGAGGCTTGGAAGGAGGTAACCTTTGCTTAGGATATCTGCAAAAATGCTTCTGAAACTTAGTGTGTCATTTTCATATGACCTGCTCTGCTGTGGCAGCCACCTAGAACTAAACTAGAAGTTTTGCCTAGTTTTGCATCATTTCCATTGGACCTCTTCATTCTGAAGTCTCAGATTTCAAAGGTATCTTTTGTGAAATGAAGAGCAAGGTTTTCATTAATTGCCTTAGCCTGGGTATAACTGTAAAACGTTAATCTGTAAAAATAGATGAAAAGCCAATAGTCTTTTCCATGTAGCGTATGAAACTACCCCTTCCTCCCTGGAAGCTCACAGGTTGTTTCACCCCCATATACACAAATGCTGGCATATTCATAAGCAGCCTCCTCATCTTTAAAGGAATGGTACCCCAATATTAAGTGGTCCTTGGAAATGCCAACAGCGCTTTCCAGCCCTTTTGCCTGCAAAGAGCTTTGTGCCATAGAAAAAGGTTCCTCTCTACTTTCCAAGCTTCATTTTATTCAATCGACTCTTTTTCACATTGTTATAGCTAGTGAACATAGCAAAGTTGGATTCAGAAGTGAACCTGAAGCATTATCATAACGCTTAGAAGAAATGGCTTCACACTGTATAATCGATCAAAGGTGTCAGATTTACAAAATGCAGATTTTCTGTCACATTTGGGCACTCTAAGCACTGTATCTTTTCACGAAGGTGCTGACTGCTGTTTTAATGAGGCCCTTTGGTGGCTGTAAAAAACTGAAAGAAGAGGATTAGAGGGGTTACCCTAGATATTGTCTATTTGTCTTACAAATTTCACACTAACTACCAATTACATCGCCATAAACCTTTTGGCTACTTCAAGCTGTATGCCATATAATACATTAAAAATACGCTATGTTAACCTCTCCTATATTATACACATAACTACAGCCACTGATGCAAGTAACATATCTAATGAAGCCAATAATGAGGCTCTTTAAAAGTAGTCTTGTTATAGGAATAATATTAGAGCAGTTCAGTTAGAGGCTAAGGTCCATTATGGAATACTTCCTATATACTCTGGTCCCGGGTCTGGAAAGATGCTGACACACTAATTCAAGCTCAAGAAGGGCATTAATCTTGCAACCTTCTACTTGTCATGCTTAATGGGACATCCTGCCTAGGTGAAATGAACCTGATGTATTCAGGTAAACATAATTTAATAAGGAAAGATAAAAAGAAATAGACTTCTGGTATGACCCTAGGGAGATGAAAACATCTGCCATTTTATTCAAGAACCTAACTCACAAGAAGAATCTACATGGTGCCTGGAAAAGGGTTGTCCACAGTAGGCTCTCAAAAATATGTACTGCATTAAAGAATAAATGGAAAAATCATGGTTAAAGTTTTGAGACATCATTGCTGTGTCCCTGCCCCCACCCACCACTGAACTTCCTGCAATTCATTTTGTTGGCGGGGAATGATAATGCCAGACAGCAAAGGCAACTTTGTTCATCTTCGGGAAGAAGACACATATTAATGTGGGGTTAAGCATCTGAGTGTGAAATCAAGATCCGCAACAATACACCATGAGATTTAAAAAGCAGGCATGAATGTCAGTAACCGTGCATCCTCTTTCATTTGCAATCACTCTTAAGTCTAATGAGCTTCCAAAAATTGTGTCAAGGTTTCAGATAAGCTTATAAAAGGCAGCTGTTGGAGAAAGTGGTAGTCCATCCTGCCAAATCAAGCATTACATCAGCCTCATGCATGCGCACACGCGTGCGTGCGCACACACACACACACACACAGTGTGTAGTGGGGCTTTACCTCCCTCATTCCATGCCTAGATCCTGGTCTCCTACTGCTTTGAGAGAGACAAATCTAAAATGGCCCCAGAGAACACTTACTGGCTTTAACTTTTAAAGCAGCTAGCATCAAGAACCGAGATATTTATATTCTGAGTGATGAATCATTGCTTTATGTCACTGAATGGAGTTTGTCATTAGGAAATTTGCCAAGTTCTCTTTGATTCAAAGATAAAATGAACATGGCATTTTTGGTCAAGGTTTAAAAATTAGACAAGTGGGAAATATGATTCAAAAATAACATCTAAAAACACCTGAAGACACTGTCTCCTCCAATCCTTCTTCCAGCTATTTTCAGAGAGGTTAAAATATGGTTAAGTAGATTATTTGGATGATAATGTGGTTAAATCCTTTGTTGTGAATTTGAGTTTATCACATTTCTATATTTAGCCAGCGAGGCACTTGTAAATCTACAGAGTTCATTTTATGGCAAAATCGATGCATTTATCCCCCCCACGCCCTGTATAATATATGTTACTTCATATATTATATGAAAATGAGTCTTTTACTTACAGTTTAGTTCTAACAGGGACAGAGAGAAATGTACATGAATACTTAACGGACGAGTTAAAATAAAAGGATCTAGGGAACCCTTAGCAATAAAAAGTCTGATCGGACAATTCAGAGATGATAGGTCTTCCTTAGCCTTCTCAGTTGTTGGAATATCTGCAGTGTGTCCTGCCTAGTCAAATAGCCTCTGCATATCACCAGCATACATTTCCTAGATGGCAGTAAGTGTCATCAATTCCACTAGACCATTATCCATGATGGTAAGAAAGCTGCCCATGCTAGAGGAACCAATCTGACCTGTGCTGATGATCAGAACAAATGTCAAAGAATAACTAACATCAAGGGAAGACAGTCACTCTCCTGGTGCATCTGAGTAGATGAGGGTACATGCAGAAAATCAGGTGTTTGGAGCACCACAGCTAACTTTTTATTCATAGCATTATTTTCGTTCATATCTCTTAAGTGTCTCGTTTACGAAGTGTCAAGAAGAGTTACTCGTTCATTAAGCACTTTGCATACTCGATATAAAAAGCACCATGGAAACTAAAAATGCTGTACTACTTTGGTCTTCTCCCTGGTTGAACTCAAAGGACTTCCCATTCCATAGTCAATACAGGAGAAAGGAATGAACACAAGGAAGGTGACTTATGAATATTTTCTTAATGATAACCGCCTTGGATTGGTACCTATTCATCTTTGATCCTTAAGTAATAATTGGGGACTCATGAGCTGCCAGTCTTGGCAGTAACCACAAGACCCTCCAAATCTCCAAGGCACACCTAATAACTCTCACTGCCTAGGGGCTGCCTCTAGACATCAATCCACGGGTAGAACCTACTCCGGGGGGTTTTGCTTTGCTTGTCCATGATCTTGAACTCCAGGTCCTTATTCTTGCCCTTAGATGCCACATAATTCTATCTAGATAGGTACAGTGAGGTGCAAAAGGAAGAAAATCTACCTGTAGAGAGTGTATTAGGGACATTTGGAATCAATGGGTCTGATTCCCAGAAATCCAAATTAAAGTGAGATTTGGAATGAGAAGAAACTGTTGCTGCTTCTAATCATTCTAATAAAGTTATCTAGCTTTTTCTGGATCATTTTTTATACGAGGAGCTGTGCTCTATTCTATATGGAATAGACTTCGCTAAGCTGGATAAAAAATGTCACCTTAGGCACCTGAATTAATAGTTTGGTTATGTACTCGGTTAAGTCTTTACTATAGATCAGCATAAGTGTGCTAGACAGACAATTCTTTAGAGCTAACATTTTTAAAAGGTGTCAAAGCCCCTTTGAGAACTGTGTGAATTATCCAGATTCAGGAAGAAAAAAGTTAAATATACAGTGCTTTTCTACCCCCCTCCCTCTTAGTTGCACTGAATAAGTAGAAGTGCAGCAAAGTTGGCAAGAATAAATACTTCCTTGGTTTTTCTAAAGCTGCAATTAATGATAATGAAGCTATACCTTATATGGCAAGAAATACAGTACAAATTGGATAAGTAAGAAAAATGATCAGCCATTGTGTGCCTCCGATATAGTACATCAAGGTATCGCCACGGTGAGGCTATCTTTATTTTAAACCGTTAAACAAAACAATATAAATCTGCAGGCAGGTGTTTCTTGTTGCAGAAGTACTGAAAGTTGTAATGCAAACAATCTAATTTTAGCATCTATGTAGAGTGTGAAGTAAATTTACTGATCACTGATGCATTGAGCATGGGAAGAAATAATCAGCAGGAGCTTTCAGCAAGATTATCCTATTAAAGCAGGAAGACTTCATGTGGTTGTTAAGGAAGTAGTCAAAAGCAGGTGATGGAAGTGGGGGGTTGACGACTCATCAGTGGGCCCAGTGTACATGTTAAGTTGTTGTTTTCTGCTCAGCTAAGCAGCAGAGAATTGATATGTTAGCAATGAAGTGCAATGACAATTAAATTGTAACTGACCTACATGTTACCGTCATTACGCGTTCTCTTTCTTACTGCTTTCCCTCTTATTTAATCACACAGTATGGGGTTTTTATTAGGCTGTAATGTTAAAATCTTCATCCATTTAGCCATAAATGTGTGACTGGATATCTATCAGACTTCCTTGCGCTGTACAAACAAAGCCATTTTGCTGAATCACTGTTGACTTGTTTGTGGCCTAATTTAATGAGAGTGATAACTTACATTACTATCCAGTTAACATTTAGGAGCCCAGGAAAGACCTGCTCGAACGCAGTAAGCTACTGTATCCATTCTCTATTCATATCACTCCCCTTTGCAGTAAATTGTATACAATAATATGCACTGCTTACAACACAAGCGAGGCTTCCATCAGCTGCATGAGGGAGGTATTCTAGCAAGTTCACTGTGCTTAGGCTGAAATGCTTCTGACACACAAGAACCAGCCAGAATGATCCTCTTTTTCTGCAGACCACAGCAGCTGTGTCTTAAACTTTTAAAAATTATAAACACACATTATAACCTGCAGACAAAGATAGCTTAAGCCTTCCTCCTATTTTCTTACTGTAATTTTAAGCCCCTTCTTTCTCCCCAAAACTCAGGGATAAAAAATAGTTACTCAGGAGAGGGAAAGAAAAATCACTGTTAGTTAAACAAAATAAAGTTCCAGGATAAAGTATAAGAGCAAAAGCCAACAAATAAAATGGGTTGTCTCTATTTATATTTATGTGATTAAGCTGCCTGTGATCTTGAATTATGTACCATTTTACACTTCTCTATGAGAAAGCTACCCTTCCTCCCTCTCAACCTGCACATATCTATATGTTATTAAATGATTCCTTTATACAAACATACTGTAAGTTATTCCATTACAGTACTTAAAAAAAAGATTTAAAAAATCTTGGTCACCTCATCTGCCTTAGTCACGTAACTGGGTAACTGGTAACTGAAAATTCAATGGATCAATTAAGTCGCCAGGAAAAAGTCTCATTATTTTCATACTGTTATGTATAGATGACAAAAGTAAAGCTCTTTACTTGCTTGAAACAACCATTATTTAAAAAACAACATACACACACATATATATGGAGTTGACAATTTATAAACAAGTATTTTCACATTGAGAGATTTGGAGCAGATGGACTTTATTTTTTCTTTACGCTTTCAGAGCAATTTCACTGCACCGTTTGTGTCAAGATTTAAGTCTTTAATTACTATCTATTAGGAAATACCTCTGATTGACATTACAGTCTTAGAAATCTCTAATAATACTGTGGGAGCAAAATCATACATTGAAAGATACTTTTAAATTTTATTTCTTTCCATGAAATAGACAAAGCCAACCTTCAGGCTTCTTATCCCAGGGGAAAATGTATCACCCTGGACAACTAGGAAATTACTTTGTTTTTTTTTTGTTTTTTTTTTTTTTTCAGAATTCTGTAGAGAGATTTTATTAAAAGAACAATGAGCCATTCAAATCGCTCTGAGTCTTTATAAAGACATGGAATACATTATAAATTAAATGTTTAGGGACTTCCCTTTATTTACTTTACTTATTTATTTATTTACTATCTTTATTGGAGTATAATTGCTTTACAATGGTTAGTTTCTGCTATATAACAGTGAATCAGCGATACATATAACATATATCCCCATATCTCCTCCCTCTTGCGTCTCCCTCCTACCTTCCCTATCCCACCCTTCTAAGTGGGCACAAAGCACCGAGCTGATCTCCCTGTGCTATGTGGCTGCTTCCCACTAGCTAGCTATTTTACATTTGGGAGTGTATATATGTCCATGACACTCTCTTTGTCCCAGCTTATCCTTCCCCCTCCCCGTGTCCTCAAGTCCATTCTCTACGTCTGCATCTTTATTCCTGTCCTGAACCTAGGTTCTTCAGAACCATTTTTTTTTTTGATTCCATATGTATGTGTTAACATACGGTATTTGTTTTTCTCTTTCTAACTTACTTCACTCTGTATGACAGACTCTAGGTCCATCCACCTCACTACAAATAACTCAATTTTGTTTCTTTTTATGGCTGAATAATATTCCATTGTATATATGTGCCACATCTTCTTTAACCATTCATCTGTCAATGGACACTTCGGCTGCTTCCATGTCCTGGCTATTGTAAATTGGGCTGCAATGAACATTGTGGTACATGACTCTTTTTTTTTTTTTTTTTTTGTGATACACGGGCCTCTCACTGTTGTGGCCTCTCCCGTTGCGGAGCACAGGCTCCGGACGCGCAGGCCCAGCGGCCATGGCTCACGGGCCCAACCACTCCGCGGCATGTGGGATCTTCCCAGACCTGGGCACGAACCCGTGTCCCCTGCATCGGCAGGCGGACTCTCAACCACTGCGCCACCAGGGAAGCCCAATGACTCTTTTTGAATTATGGTTTTCTCAGGGTATATGCCCAGTAGTGGGACTGCTGGGTTATATGGTAGGACTATTTTTAGTTTTTTAAGGAACCTCCATATAGTGGCTATATCAATTTACATTCCCACCAACAGTGCAAGAGGGTTCCCTTTTCTCCACACCCTCTCCAGCATTTATTGTTCGTAGATTTTTTTGCTGATGGCCATCTGACTGGTGTGAGGTGATACCTCATTGTAGTTTTGATTTGCATTTCTCTAATGATTAGTGATGTTGAGCATCCTTTCATGTGTTTGTTGGAGATCTGTATATCTTCTTTGGAGAAATGTCTATTTAGGTCTTCGGCCCATTTTTGGATTGGGTTGTTTGTTTTTTTGATATTGAGCTGCATGAGCTGTTTGTATATTTTGGAGATTAATCCTTTGTCCATTGATTCATTTGAAAATATTTTCTCCCATTCTGAGGGTTGTCTTTTCATCTTGTTTACGGTTTCCTTTGCTGTGCAAAAGCTTTTACGTTTCATTAGGTCCCATTTGTTTATTTTTGTTTTTATTTCCATTACTCTAGGAGGTGGGTCAAAAAGGATCTTGCTGTGATTTACGTCATAGAGTGTTCTATGTTTTCCTGTAAGAGTTTCATAGTGTCTGGCCTTACATGTAGGTCTTTACTCCATTATGAGTTTATTTTTGTGTATGGTGTTAGGGAGTGTCCTAATTTCATTCTTTTACATGTAGCTGTTCAGTTTTCACAGCACCACTTATTGAAGAGGCTGTCTTTTCTTCACTGTATATTCATGCCTCCTTTATCAAATATAAGGTGACCATATGTGCGTGGGTTTATCTCTGGACTTTCTACCCTGTTCCTTTGATCTATAATTCTGTTTTTGTGCCACTACCATACTTGATTACTGTAGCTTTGTAGTATAGCCTGAAGTCCAAGAGCCTGATTCCTCCAGCTCTGTTTTTCTTTCTCAAGATTGCTTTGGCTACTAGGGGTCTTTTGTGTTTCCATATAAATTGTGAAATTTTTTGTTCTAGTTCTCTGAAAAATGCCAATGGTAGTTTGTTAGGGATTTCATTGAATCTGTACATTCCTTTGGGTAGTAGAGTCATTTTCACAATGTTGCTTCTTCCAATCCAAAAACATAGTATATCTCGCCATCTGTTTGTAACATCTTTAATTTCTTTCATCAGTGTCTTATAATTTTCTGCATATAGAAAATTAGGTTTTATTCCTTGGTATTTTATTCTTTTGGTTGCAATGGTAAATGGGAGTGATTCCTTAATTTGTCATCCAGATTTTTCATCATTAGTGTATAGGAATGAAAGAGATTTCTGTGCATTAATTTTGTATCCTGCTACTTTACCAAATTCATTGATTAGCTCTAGAAGTTTTCTGGTAGCATCTTTAGGATTCTCTATGCATAGTATCATGTCATCTGCAAACAGTGACAGCATTACTTCTTTTCTGATTTGGATTCCTTTTATTTCTCTTTCTTCTCTGATTGCTGTGGCTAAAACTTCCAAAACTATGTTGAATAACAGTGGTGAGAGTGGACAACCTTGTCTTGTTCCTGATCTTAGAGGAAATGATTTCAGTTTTTCACCATTGAGAACGATGTTGGCTGTGGGTTTGTCATATATGGCCTTCATTATGTTGAGGAAAGTTCCCTCTATGCCTACTTTCTGGAGGGTTTTTATCATAAATGGGTGTTGAATTTTGTCGAAAGCTTTCTCTGCATCTATTGAGATAATCATATGGTTTTTCTCCTTCAATTTGTTAGTATGGTGTATCACATTGATTTGCGTATATTGAAGTATCCTTGGCTTCCTGGGATAAACCCTACTTGATCATGGTGTTATGATCCTTTTAATGTGCTGTTGTATTCTGTTTGTTAGTATTTTGTTGAGGGTTTTTGCATCTATGATCATCAGTGATATTGGCCTGTAGTGTTCTTTCTTTGTGACATCTTTTTCTCATTTTGGTATCACGGTGATGGTGGTCTTGTAGAATGAGTTTGGGAGTGTTCCTCCCTCTGCTATATTTTGGAAGAGTTTGAGAAGGATAGGTGTTAGCTTTTCTCTAAATGTTCGATAGAATTCGCCTGTGAAGCCATCTGGTCCTAGGCTTTTGTTTGTTGGAAGATTTTGAATCACAGTCTCAATTTCAGTGCTTGTGACTGGTCTGTCTATATTTTCTATTTCTTCCTGGTTCAGTCTCAGAAGGTTGTGTTTTTCTAAGAATTTGTCCATTTCTTCCAGGTTGTCCATTTTATTGGCATAGAGTTGCTTGTAGTAATCTCTCATGATCCTTTGTAATTCTGCAGTGTCAGTTGTTACTTCTCCTTTTTCACTTCTAATTCTATTGTTTAGAGTCTTCTCCCTTTTTTCCCTGATGAGTCTCACTAATGGTTTACCAATTTTGTTTATCTTCTCAGAGAACCAGCTTTAAGTTTTATTGATCTTTGCTATAGTTTCCTTCATTTCTTTTTCATTTATTTCTGATCTGATCTTTATGATTTCTTTCCTTCTGCTAACTTTGGGGTTTTCTTGTTCTTCTTTCTCTAAAGGCTTTAGGTGTAAGGTGAGGCTGTTTATTTGAGATGTTTCTTGTTTCTTGAGGTAGGTTTGTATTGCTATAAACTTCCCTTTAGAACTGCTTTTGCTGCATCCCATAGGTTTCGGGTAGTCACGTTTTCATTGTCATTTGTTTCTAGGTAGTTTTTGATTTCCTCCTTGATTTCTTCAGTGATCTCTTGGTTATTTAGTAGTGTATTGTTTACCCTCCATGTGTTTGTATTTTTTTAAGATTTTTTCCTGTAATTGGTATCTAGTTTCATAGTGTTGTGGTCAGAAAAGATAATTGATACAATTCAATTTTCTTTAATTTACCAAGGCTTGATTTGTGACCCAAGATATGATCTATCCTGGAGAATGTTCCATGAGCACTTGAGAAGAAAGTGTATTCTGTTGTTTATGGATGGAATGTCCTATAAATATCAGTTAAGTCCATCTTGTTTAATGTATCATTTAAAGCTTGTGTTTCCTTATTTATTTTCATTTTGGATGATCTGTCCAGTGGTGAAAGTGGGGTGTTAAAGTCCCCTACTATGATTCTGTTACTGTCGATTTCCCCTTTTATGGCTGTTAGCATTTGCCTTATGTATTGAGGTGCTCTATGTTGGCTGCATAAATATTTACTATTGTTATATATTCTTCTTGGATTGATCCCTTGATCATTCTGTAGTGTCCCTCTTTGTCTCTTGTAATAGTCTTTATGTTAAAGTCTATTTTGTCTGATATGAGAATTGCTACTCCAGCTTTCCTTTGATTTCCATTTGCATGGAATATCTTTTTCCATCCCTTCACTTTCAGTCTGTATGTGTCCCTAGGTCTGAAGTGGGTCTCTTGTAGACAGCATATATATGGGTCTTGTTTTTGTATCCATTCTGCCATCTATGTCTTTTGGTTGGAGCTTTTAATCCATTTACATTAAACATAGTTATCGATATGTATGTTCCTATTACTATTTTCTTAATTATTTTGGGTTTGTTATTGTAGGTCTTTTCCTTCTCTGTGTTTTCTACCTAGAGCAAATCCTTTAGCATTTGTTGTAAAGCTGGTTTGGTGGTGCTGATTTCTCTTAGCTTTTGCTTGTCTGTAAATGTTTTAACTTCTCCATCGAATCTGAATGAGATCCTTGCTGGGTAGAGTAATTTTGGTTGTAGTTTTTTCCCTTTCATCACTTTAAATATGTCCTGCCACTCCCTTCTGGCTTGCAGAGTTTCTGCTCAAAGATCAGCTGTTAACCTTATGGGTTCCTTCTTATATTATTTGTTGTTTTTCCCTTGCTGCTTTTAATATTTTTTCTTTGTGTTTAATTTTTGATAATTTGATTAATATGTGTCTTGGCGTGTTTCTTCTTGGATTTATCCTGTATGGGACTCTCTGTGCTTCCTGGACTTGACTATTTCCTTTCCTATATTAGGGAAGTTTTCAACTATAATGACTTCAAATATTTTCTCAGTCCCTTTCTTTTTCTCTTCTTCTTCTGGGACCCCTATAATTCAAATGTTGGTGTGTTTAATGTTGTCCCCAAGTTCTCTGAGACTGTCCTCCATTTTTTTCATTCTTTTTTCTTTATTCTGCTCTGCAGTAGTTATTTCCACTATTTTATCTTCCAGGTTACTCATCCATTCTTCTGCCTCAGTTATTCGGCTATTGATTTCTTCTAGAGAATTTTAAATTTCATTTATTGTGTTGTTCATCACTGTTTGTTTGCTCTTTAGTTCTTCTAGGTCCTTGTTAAATATTTCTTGTATTTTCTCCATTCTATTTCCAAGATTTTGGATCGTCTTTACTATCATTACTCTGAATTCTTTTTCAGGTAGACTGCCTATTTCCTCTTCATTTGTTTGGTCTGGTGGGTTTTTGCCTTGCTCCTTCATCTGTTGTGTGTTTCTCTGTCTTCTCATTTTGCTTAACTTACTGCGTTTGGAGTCTCCTTTTTGCAGGCTGCAGGTTCGTAGTTCCTGTTGTTTTTGGTGTCTGCTGCCAGTGGGTAAGGTTGGTTCAGTGGGTTGTGTAGGCTTCCTGGTGGAGGGGACTGGTGCCTGTGTTGTGGTGGATGAGGCTGGATCTTGTCTTTCTGGTGGGCAGGACCATGTCTGGTGGTGTGTTTGTGGGTGTCTGTGACCTTATTATGATTTTAGGCAGCCTCTCTGCTAATCGGTGGGATTGTGTTCCTATCTTGCTAGTTGTTTGGCATAGGGTGTCAAGCACTGTAGCTTGCTGGTCATTGAGTGGAGCTGGGTCTTAGTGTTGAGGTGGAGATCTCTGGGAGAGCTTTTGCCATTTGATATTACATGGAGCCGGGAGGTCTCTGGTGGACAAATGTCCTGAACTCAGCTCTCCCACCTCAGAGGCATAGGCCTGACACCTGGCCGGAGCACCAAGACCCTGTCAGCCACACAGCAAATACATGTAATCAGGGGCCAATGGTCAGGCCCTTCTTAATTCCATCTTAACCAATCAAGTAGAGACTTGAGAAAACACAGCAGCTCCACTGAAGAATAAAGGACTCTGTCAGAACCTACAAGCCAACCAATTACTTTGGTTTTCATAAATGATGGGCCACGTAAAATTTCTGTGTATGCTAATTAGAGCTTCTATGTCTGGAATTTTACCTTAGCTATCAAAAGAAAAAGCATCTTATGGATGAGTTTTTCTAAAGTAAGACATCACGTCCTGGAAATTCAGGGAGAAAAGCAGCAAGATAATGTTTTTCAATACTGACCTCCTACTAAATTCCAGGCATTGGGAAAGAGACTATTAAGATTTCTTAAAAAATCAAAATCTTTGCTCCCATGGGGCATGTATTCTGATCGGAGGAGAAAAGCAAAATGTGAACATAATAAAAATTATATAGCATATTAGATGGTAAAAATTGCCAAGGAGAAAAAAAAAGCAGAAAAGAAGAGAAGGGGTGCCACGAGGAAGGCTGGATTTTATTTTGGGTTGTCATGGGAGACCACACTGAGAATGTACATTTGAGCAAAGACTTGGAGACAATTTACTTACATTAATGTATAACCTAAATATATATTATATTTAATATTAATGTGTAGCTTTATATGTAACACATGTTATATTAATTAAAAAGTCATGTTGAATTGGATTTCAACCAAAGAAAGTTTCAAAGAGAAGATAGCAAAACAAACGAATGAAATAGGCTAGAGGTGGTATGGCATTGGACCACCTGGAAGACTGGTCCTTATATGTCTCTCACAACCTCCCCATTTTGAGTCCATAATCCATTATCTGTCCTTGGAGTAAACCTGTCACCTGGGGGCTCTGGAGTGATAGCAGTTCCGGCCAGGTTGTATGAAAATGCACCTGTGTTAAGATCTTGATTCTGTTACTGTGTAACACACAGATAATCAAATAGTCATGACCACTTTTTAGCTCTTATTTCCAGCCAGGCCCTGCCCATTAAACACCTTTGTGAAGTATTATTATGCCCATTTTGAAGCCGAGTAACGCAGAGTTCTGAGAAAGTAACCAACATGGCAAAGTTCAGCCAACTAGTGAGTAGAAAAGTGAATTCTTTGACTACTGTACCACAGCTCTTTCTCTAGATGTTAGGACAAAATAAAAGCAGAAACCAAATCAAATCAATCTGTAGTGTCAATCAAGAATAGCAAATGTATGGGAGGGTTAACAACAATTTAGGGTAGAGGTTGAAAGCACCATTAACTTTGAAGTTAAATTCTACCATTTATGTATCCGGTGGTGCTTCTTGATGTAAAATGTGGAGACCAGATAAAACTTTTAATAGGAACTGCCAATTTATTGATGCTTCCTTCTTTCCTGATGGTGGCATCTGCTAACCTATATGGTATTTTTGTATGGATAGAAAAAATGAGGCCTTTGCTCCAAATGGAGACAGCTCAGTGCTGGGACTAGGCAAGTGGACTTCCGGTAAGATCTGTGTCCTCACTGGGTGTCACTGTGCATGTATTCTTGGCAGCAATTCTTGGGAGCCCTACTTTCAAATTTTAAACAGTGGTGACCTGCCTAGTGAAAGGAGTGGGAGAAGCTCCACCTTGACTTGAAGTGTTCCTTTTCTTCATGCTCCTGTGTGACTCCATCTTTAAACATCATGTTTCTTGATTGACATTTAAAAAAATTCATCACGGCAGGTGCAATATTAGGAATTCTAATAAAAATCTATAAGGAGAAAAATTTATTTTGGCAACAGGACAATCTTGGATGAGCCGGTCTGAAGCTGCTGAACACTTTCTGCTCACCTTCTTTCTATTCAGTTTCCTTCCAGTATATGGGAATGAGCCATTTCAAGCATAACATCTTGGGATAATAAATAAACGTGGGTTTTTGAGCCAGAAAGATGTGAATTCAAAGCCCAGCTCTGCCATTTACAAACTGTATGATTTTGGCTAAAGTCCTTCATCTTTCTAGCTGAACTTGTTTCCTTTTTGATGCAAAAGAAATGGGATAATAGCTTTATTTTTCAAGATATTTTTGGAAAATCAAATTTCTACCTGGACTTGTTTCTTCCTTGACTCTGCCACCTAGCTGATGTCTTTAGGAAAAGATCCGTTTTCCTTGGTCCTAGGCCCTCCAGAAGGTCACTGCAGTTCTATCTTTACAGCCTGATCTCCAGTCACTGCCATCTTCCATTCCTTCACAACCACAAATTCTCTATTTCTGCACTGTCCTTTATGCTTCCATAATACCAAAATGATTCTAATTCCCCCAAACACACCATAGTATTTCATACCTCTATACCTTTTATCACACTATTCCCTCTTCTTGGAGCCACATCTCCCCACAGTCTCTTTGGAAAATTCCTATTCATCCATAAGTCTTGACTTAGTTTTTACAAAGATTAAATGAAAAAAAAAAAAACATGCTAAGTGCTCAGGACAGTGGATGGCACAGAAGAAGAGTTCCATAAATGTTTGTTCTCTCTTCCCTATGCAAACCCTTTCCATAAAATTAAATATGTTTCTTCCTCTGTGTAATTGTATCACGTACATCCTACCTTATTGGAGAGAGACAATATGGATGCACATAGTGAAGAAAGCATGAGATTGGAACAGTCTCTGCTCTGACCTAGCTCTGCCACTTTACTAACTCTGCACTTTGAGCAAATTATTTGAGCTCCATGGCCTCATGTTATCAGGGATAACATTATTTACTTTTCCCAATGATTGTAAAAACTAGAATTAATGACTTTATAGTACATGGCCAATAAAAACAGCCACTATTAGTACACTATACAAATCAGCTGCTGCTACTCTACAGTGACACCCCTCCACATTACTATGAATGGAGTCCAAAAAAATTAATCTTAAAAAAACAAGTTGAGTTGCTATGCCGTTAAGTTTTGAGTGTAGGTGAGTTTGAAGCCAGGAATGAAATCCAGTATTCAATCATGCTATATCTGAATTTGCTCTGTTGCAGAGTGCATTACTGTGGGATTATTTTCACCATTACTATGTATTTTCTTTCATGTCTACCTTATTTACTAGACTATTAGTTCCTTATGTACAGACCGTATATTTTTAGCATAGTCTAGATTACACATGTATCATCTAATTCTGTGACCCTGGGCATATTACTTAAACTCCCTAGATCTTGGTCTCTTTATTCTAAAATGAGGATGATAATAAAAATAATGCTTACCTTATAGAAGATTGTGAGAAGTAAATGCCTGAGGCATGTAACAGATTCTGGCACTTAATAAATGCTCATTAAAGGTTAGCAATGATCATCATCATCTTGTTATTATCACTATTATGATTACTGTTGTTAGAGACCCCAGCATCTATCAAAGAGCCTGTTTATATATGAGGTTTTCAATAAATCTTAGTTTAAAATTCGATCAAATCCTCTTAAAATTTGGAAGTTTTCATTTAGGGTAGCTTCCCAATTATAGGTTCAGTCCCCTTAGAGACATCTCCAGATGGCTGCCGTGAAATGATCACTCTCTAATTGGCCTGAATTCCCCCAAGTCAGCCTTTTTCTCAGCACCATACTGAGGGCCTGAGGTCCTCTCACCCAGCTCTCTCTCCTTCCTCCAATTCCTTCCACCAGAACTGGCCAGCCTGGGGGCAGTTGGCTTCTGCCTGCCTCTCCCACCAGCCACTGCCAAGGATGCTAGCCAGTCCTTTATTGGAGCCAGGTGGAGCCACCACAGCCAGCTGTTGTCCGCCTTGTGTTGCCCGGACTTGTGGATGCCAATCTTCCCCCTCTATGTCTCGGGATAAATCTTTGGCATCTTTGCTTTTTTCTGCAAACCCCAGGCAACAGGGTCCCAATACTCAGGATTTTCCTTGTGGGAATGGCACCGTTAGGAAAGTTGTAATCCTATCCTTCATTTACCTACATTCACTTGCTTGTTTTACTGGAAGTAGATCAATGTAAATGAGATACAGCATGCTTTGACCTCTAAAATTCAAGGAAGATAAATACACAGATTCAATAAAAAGAAGAAGGGGATTCCCAAAATATCTAAACAAGCAACTTCTGAATCTAGGTGCCTTACACTGAATCCTCTAACTCTGGGCGCCTCTTCTAGGAAGTTTCCATTTGTGATTATGCTGAGCCACAAGCTGATTGATCTCTCTTTAGAGGGGAAGTGGAAAAACAGAACTTAAGTGTTTTCAGCATTCAGCTCTCCTAACTGCTATAGCCATGGCAGACTTATCTGGCAGGAGCTAGCAGGAAGCCTATAACCGCTTCATCCTAACTCTCCAAATGCTGGCAACAATTAAATGAATTCTTAAGAAGAGAATCAAAAAAGCAGGAGGCAAAATGAATGGCTTATCCAAGTGCTAAGGAAGGAGAGGCTGTGTATTCAAGATGGAAAGAATATAAATACATACACACACACACACATGCATATTATGTTACATATCTATAAAAATATGAAATGTTATTTATTTTGAGAATACCCAGTCATTTCCATCTGTAGTAAGAATCCATAATAACAGTCTCTGTTTATATAACTCTTTTCACCTCAAGAGATCCCGAATGCATTTCAGACAGCTCTACATACAAACAGAGGCCAGGAGCTCCACCATCTCTGGAACTGGTGATGGGAGCCAGGCAGAAAATGCGTGTGTGGCTACATGCGTCTCAGAGACCGCTGATGGAAGAGAGGCCAGTTAGTCAAGGAACACAGGGCAAACCCTCACATTCTTAAGACAGTGTCAAGAGGAGCCTTCAAAGTCTGGGTGACACCTCAAATTCTGATAGCTAATTTAGAACAAAAGCTGACGAGGACCCCATTTATTGACTTTGGAAGGATGAAGGAGGCTGCGGGGCAGAGCAAGGTTAGCGACGCAGTGAGTGCAGGGGTAGAGATACACCTGAGGCGTAGACCACAGAGTCCTGCCCTCTGGGAGGGCAAGATGGGAGGACACAGAAAAAGGTAATATCTGTTGATTCATGTATACCCCTGTTTTCACCCACAAGCTGCTTTCCCAGAAAGGACTGACTAGATCGCTCAGAATCCCCTTCTTTTTCCTTCACCAATTCAGTCCACCACACAGCTGGTCTGGCTTCAAAATAATTCTCTTAAAAAAATGAAAAACAAGGTGGCAGCAATGATTTACAGGCATTCCTACCTCAGAAACCAAAGCTTGACAGAAAGTATGTTTCTGCATGGCCCTGACAATAAGTTCCTAAGGCTGCTAAAAGCAACACAACAGAAACTTCCAACTATCCAGAAAATAAACTGGAAAATGCCTAGTCCCTGCCCGAAGAAAAGATTACTGACCAAGTGCCCAGTTATCAGGATTGCACTGGCAATCCTTAAACCATGCTTGTCTGAGAAAAACCTTATACCAGGGGACAGAAGTGGGAGATGGGAGTGAAGGAACACATCCTACTCTGGAGGAAGGAGAAGAGAGATTCTTGTATAGTAGTGGCCTGCTAACAGTTCTTGGAGACCTTCCTTCCCCACAGCATCCTTGGATCCTGCTGGTAACCCCTCCAGAGCCTCGTTGTACCCAGGTGGCATGGTCCTCCAATAGAGACATCCCATGCCAGAAAAGTCCAATATCTGAGCACAGCCAGAAGTTCTAGTTCCTGCCAAGTCAGACTGTAGCTTTTCTAGGTCCTGTGACCTCATGGACTTCCCACATAAACTCAGCAAAAAGCCCAGTGAAGGACAGAGAGATACTGAATTCCTCAGGGGCTTCCATCTGTAGCAGGGAGAGAGGTGAAGACGACCTGGCACAGGAAACATGCTTCGCTGTTACTCTTTGGAGTTGCGTTCTATCAAGGGCTGTGGAGGAAGAGATGGCAGAAGCACAGGGCCGACTGGGGCCACCCAAAACGTTTTGGGGAAAACCAGCCCCTCCTAAAAAATATGCCTCTTCTAGCTGTGTAGGATGGAAGAACAGTAATGAAAACAATTCAGCCCATTCAGAGCAGTCTACTCTACAGGAATGCTCCCACAGGGAATTTGACTCTCAGGGTCACCTCGGTGAGGCAGATGGACCAAAAAATCTTACAAAACAGGAAAGTGAGGGACCTCCCTGGTGGCGCAGTGGTTAAGAATCCGCCTGCCAATGCAGGGGACAAGCGTTTGCGCCCTTGTCCAGGAAGATCCCACATGCCACGGAGCAACTAAGCCCGTGCACCACAACTACTGAACCTGCGCTCTAGAGCCCAAGTTCCACAACTACTGAGCCTGTGTGCTGCACGTACTGAAGCCTGCACGCCTAGAGCCTGTGCTCCGCAACAAGAGAAGCCACCACAATGAGAAGCCCGTGCACTGCAACAGAGTAGCCCCTGCTCGCTGCAACTAGAGAAAGCCTGCACACAGCAACGAAGACCCCACACAGTCCTAAATAAATAAATAAATAAACTTAAAAAAAAAAACCCAAAAACCAGGAAAGTGAGGCTTAGCCAAGACAAATGGCCTCACTATCTCCAGAACTGGAGCTAGAACCTTCTTACTGCAGAATTTCAAGTTCTTTCTATTGTACCTTGCCCAAAGTTATCATCAATAGGTAGACCAAAATGGTTTCCCCACTGAAATACCTGTGATGAGCCCAGTGCTCCACTCTGGCCTTTAGAATCTCTGCCTTCATCTCTCTAATATCCTGAATGGGGGCCCATGGAGAGGGGAGGGTCTAGGAGGTATGTAGGGAGAAACAATAGGAATTTTGTTTTCTCTTTGTAGTTCCCATTTAGTTCCTCCTTGCCACCCTTCACACCACCCAAACACACATTTAGGCAGAAACAGAACAGGATATACTAACAAGTGGATAGACAAGTGGATGGATAAATGGATGTAGATTTATTTTTTAACGTATAGTATATTATATACTATTTCAATTCTAATGAATTATTAGGAATGTTTAAAAATCCTTATAAATAACCCCAAAATGGAAAAGTCTTTTCTCAGTAGGACAGGGAAGGTTCATGTAATCAAAGGTTATGGAGTTCAAGCCTATAAAATTAGAATACTAAAACCAGACAGTTTCCTGAACTTTGGAAGCCATTGTTCAGAGCCAACAAAGGGAGTATTTGCACACTAGTCAGTAAACTTTGGAGCTTACTCCCCCAGGTAAGTCTAGGCTTACAGAAAAGAGCTAAGTACACCAGCAAGTTCAAGGAGTTTGGATACATTTGAGCATGGCAGGAGCTCAATGGGAAACTTGAAGAACACCCATACTTGTTCCCAGAGGCCAGTTCCATGGACGGCAACTGCACTCCCCAAGGCATGTGTCTTGGTGCCCCTGTTAGAAACAGCTCAGGGCTCGAAAGAACAGCAAACCAGCCCAAGGTGCCATATTCTTGAATAAGGCATGGGTCACACTGTTCTTCTTCTGGCCTCAAGGCAGATTTCACTCTCTGTTCTGGAGTACTCTGCAGCTGTTGGCAGAGCTGACCCTAGAGATAATCATCTGAAGAGAGATTCTCTTACAACTGAGTGGAATGGGAACTTGTCGCGTATCTAGAAAACATACTAGCATGCATTAAATGGAAATTTATTCCAGAGGAAAAGAAGAATGAAGGCAGAGGAATGTTCTTCAAATGCCAGAACAGCCAAGTGGAAGCAGGGGTCTGTCAATCAAGATAGACTGGGTTTGCAGCATGAGCAAACAACCCTCAGACTTCAGGGGCTTAGAACGACAAAAACAAGTTCATTTTTCCTCACATGCTCTACAAGTCCATCCCTGATCTGGGGTGGGGGGGTGACGGTTGGGACGTGCAACTCCAGTTGCCCTCACTCAGGGACATGGGCTGAAAGAGCCCCTTACCCGGAGCGTCCCCGGCCATGAGCAGAGGGAAGAGAGGTGAAGTGTTCATTTCACACCGATTCTCACAGATTCTCCCTGAAAACAGCACTCATCCTTTCTGTGACCGTTTCACTGGCCAATGCAAGTCACTGTGCCATGGTTAACTATAAGGGCTTGGAAGTGAAATTCTCCCACAACCAGAAGAAGAACAAGAAACATCAGCGAACAATTCTAAGAACTACCAGCAGGATATTTGTTTGCTGGGCACCAGATGGCTGAGCCAATATCCTTGTTTGTGAAGTGCTGAGGTCAGGTATCAAGGTTAAGATGAGGAAGAGCCTCCATGTAACAGAATGGGCTGGCTAAGGAAGCAGCAAGCTCCTTTTCATTGGTTGTATTGGGAAAGAACATAAAGACTTTCTCTAAAAAATGCTAAAGGAATCCCAAATGACGATAGGAGCCAAATAGGTAGCATAATGTGCGAATCATCCAGGGAAAAAAATATGCCTTAACCATATGGAAATAATCTATGGTTCCATAAAGACATTTGCTCTCTCCCATGTGTCTTCACAAGTGGAGACTTCCCAGTCAACTTCTGAAAGGGACAGAGAATAAAAGGACATTCATTTACTTCCAAACAAGAACTGTGTGTGACAGATGGTGGCTGACACCACACCTCAGCCCAAGAGCCAACAGACAGTGGAGGGGACAGGGGAAGCTGGGGGTGTATACCCCGTGAAAAAGGGAGTATAACTCAGGCTGAGTGCTTCCCTGTGGGGAGGCAGACCCAATGTGGCCAGATTTTCCGATCTGATTGCTTAAGAAAGGCCAGAAATCTTGATACGTACATGCACTTTCCCCTTTTGCAGTGTTGGTGCCATTATTTTCAAAAGACACTCTGTGGGCTGAACGAAGCATGATGTAGGCTGGATCTGGCCAATGGCCTACCAGTTCATGGCTTCTGCTGGAAGGAACAATTCTAAGTATGGATGTGGGGAAAATGGGGAATTGTATGGTCTCTAAGACCCTGGGGGGAGCCCAGTAAGTATCACCCTTCTTCCTGAATTCTGAACTAATGGAAAAATGAGAAAAAAAAGTGAGCTGATGGGGGCCGGGGGAGGGCAAATTATAACCTTTCTTACTGAATAAAGCAAGACTGGGAAAGATGGGCAAGTCAGCTTCCTAGATTTAGAGATGCTGGACTGGGTCAGGTCTCTCCCGCCTCCCCTCCTCACCACCCATGCCCGTGTGCACGATGTGTGCCCCTGCCATGTAGCTGCTTCCCTAAAAACACAGAAGAGGCAGAGCTACCTAGGCCTGGCTTCTCCTTCCAGATTCCCCCCATCAGACAATTCACTCCTTCTCCCACCAACGGAGATGAGGGTTGGCAGGAGAGTTTCAGATACACAATAGTGGTGGAAAGGATGAGATCCCACAAAGTTAGTTCCAGCCAAGGCCACCTCCAGCACACAGTGCATCTTGGTGAGAATTACAAAAAGGCACTCCAACCTGGCAGCTGAATTGCAGAAAGGACCCTTCCTCCCAGCTGATGCAGCCCCGAGGTGGGGCACACAACTTGGCAAGAAGCACCAGGGCTAGATTCCAGCCCACACTTGCCTACTCAGCCTGGTGCCTAAGTACAGAAACCCACAAGTGCCCATAGCAGCCCTGCTTCAGACTCTAATAATCCTATCACTTTGATTCTAGATTCTTCAGTCTCCAAAGTAACCACATTGTGAACAGCACCCAATCTCTGTCCACCTCCAACAGCTGGAATTAATATGGGTCCAGGCTGTGTCAAGTCTGTGAATGGGGTGGAACGGACAAAAAGTGGACTGCCTGGCAGAGCGGGTGCCTTTTTTATTGTTATTATTGTTCTCTCAATTTCCCAGTCATGAAGTTGGTACAAATTTTCAAAGCGTGAACAGCCATTTTTTTAGCATGTCAGAATTTAGTGAGGCTATAATCATTTCTTCACAATGTTTCTTAGTAAAGAATATATTAAGGGAGACATTGTTTTAAAAGTTTCCATGTACAACTGTGGCTTGTCCCAAATTCTTTGTATTCAGATGTCAGACTATAATTGTTGGTTAGCAGCAAGGTTACCAGATGGGTTATAAAATGCATTTCAAATGAATATCAAAAGGACTTAAGGAAAATACAATTAACAGCTGGTGTAGTTGAGGCAGGCTACGGTTTCACCGTACAAAAAAATTAACAAACAGTCTTCATTAGAGTGAAGCACATTTCTTCATCCATGACATACCATCTTCATTTCGAGAATTCAACTCAAGAAGGAAGAAAGACATCCAGCTCTAATTAAACAAAACAAAACAAAAAGGAGTTGGAAATTTCTACTTATCAGGGGTGAGAGACATGCCCATGGAGGGGAAAGCAGAAGGAAAAACAAAGAATATTGAGTTGCAGCTGATCTCGCTAACATTTCATAACCAGGGAAATGCAATCAGTGCTGTCTCCAGAGACCCACACAGGATGTTAGACTTCTACATTCTTTCATATTTCTACTCAAGCCAGGTGCATTTAGAAAAAAAAAATTAAATGTTTGATACTATTTAGCTGGAAGTGAGTTCTTTTCTTTACCACATTTCCAACAAACAGAATTCCACATTTTGCCAACCTATTTCCAGGTCATTGATATGTTTTAAGAAAAGAAAGCAGACATGATCAACTGGATAATCTACAAAGACCACTCTTTCAAAACACAGCTTAAGTGAGACCCACTCATTCGTTCATTCATTCATTCAGCTAGCACTTACCAAGCATCTCTAAATAGGCAGGGTAATAACTGCTTCTACAGCACCCTTCCCTTTCCTCTAAGACCACAAAGCACACAACCAAAGTTGTTTTTATGTAAAGTTTAAAACTGTCACATTTTTCTTCTCAGTGAGATGAGCAAGTGACATGTTTACCCTTTAATAAGTATCTGAGGAAGAAATAAGCGAACAAACCCGCTCCATTCCACACGTAATTCCTTGCATGTAAAAAAGAGGGAGAACATATTTGTATTATGGAGAACATATATTTATGATTATCACTTTCAAGAACAGAGAGATGTCCTAAATATGGACTTCCTGGGAGTAAGCAAGAGCAAACACTCTGCTGTTGGCAACTGTGGTTGCACTAATTTCAGGGCAGAAGGCTGTGGCTGAACCCTCGGGGGTAGAGCACGTGGCTTTCTTCACTTATCTTTCTAACTCGTTCCACTTGGAGACTGGTAGGGTGCAGGGCAGGTTCACAGATGAATAGTCCTAACATAAGATGCCCGGAACGATGAGCTTGCTTTCTCCTCTTCTTCCTTCCCTCACAAAGATAACAAACAGAGGAGGAAAGCATGGCACATGGGAAAGTGGAGTTAAAATGTACTGCACGTTACTAATCCTAACATAACATTGGCAGCTTGTACCATCCCCCTGCCAAACCCAAATTAACACACTGCCTTACTGGAAGGCAAAGGCTGCAGCTATATTTATAGCTCAATTAACAAGTTTCATAACTAAACCTCCAGAAGTCCTAGGCAAACCTGACAAATGCTATGCATCTTAACGCCACGATGACCCTGCCAGAATGGCACCATCTTCGAACAGGGAACAACTCCTGCTTTCACCTTGTGAGAACAATGATGATTGGCACTGGCCCATCTGATAAAGGGAAGCCGGCTGGGCAACTCGGCTCTTGTCAGGGGTACATCTCTAACAGTTCCCAACCAGCACACATACGGTTGATTCAAGCAGGCGGCTAATGCTTCTTCCCTTTGCAGATGGATGGAAATGCCTGCTCCTCAGGAGCCAATGGCTGCAAAGGATGGCTGCCATCTTATGACTCAGGAGCCTTGGTCCTTCCGGAAAGAGTGTAACAGAAACACAGGGTACGTCACTTGGCGGGTACTGTAACTTCAAAAGAAGTAGAACAGCTCTTCGTGATATCTTCCAAGCAGGTTATTTTTGCTGGAGGGGGAAAGGCTCTTCAGAGGATGATTGGTGCACAGGCGGTACTGTTGGGATGACTAGGAAGGGTATGGTAAAGTGTTTTTAATACAGCACTTGACTTAGAGCAAACTGCCTGCAGAGCCCAGTCCAAGATTCCGTTGTACCCAGGAAGAACACACACGAGCGCATGGCACAAAGCACTGTGATGATCTACTTGCTCATTTAGCTCCTCTGTGGGAGTGTGAGCTCTTTGAGTCCAAGGAGAGAGCAACATTCTATAACATGGTGGCCGCTGCAGCATTTAGTTCAGAAGTCAGTAACAGTAAGGGCTCAGCATTTGTGGATGAGGAAATGAATCAATGAATGCATGAAAGAATGAATGAATAATTCAATAGATACACAGTACCATTCTCCCACATACCATCGAACTTATAATTCTGCAAGCCTTTTGGTTTAGTTTACAGGCTGGAGTTACACACACTTCATGCACCATCCTCACATCTTCCTGTCAACAATAATACCCCTCCAGCTACCTCTATCATGGGTCTCTTCCCCATTAAGAGCTGGTTATTCAGGTCACAAAACTTTGGAAAACACCTACAATTTGCTGGTCAGAGCCCACATTCATTTCTATTGCCTGAAACCCTTAGCTACTAACATGGGGGCAGAGTAGATGGTCAACTATTAATGCTACTTGAATATATTAAGGTCCACAACTTTGGTAAGTTACTAATTCCTGAGCTTCAGTGTCCTCATCTGCAAAATGAGAGAGTTAATCCTGAATTATCTTTAGGTGACTTTTCAACTTTAAAACACTATGATTTTATTTTTCTGCCCTCTAGTCATACCTACACATATGAATGGCACACTTCTTTGTTCTCCTATCCCCTAAAATGGATGATTGCTGAAGCTATTTTTAAGACACCAAAGCTTCTGAATCTGGTATAAGAGAGCCCACACTCTTTTGCCGCCTTTGCACTCTCATTGCTGGGCCTTTGAGTTCCAAGTACAAGAGTATTCTTTCCAAGGAATATAAAAGGATCATTTTCTCAGGACAACCTTGTGGCTGCTAAAAAAAAAAATCATAAAGCTACAAGCACAGGATAAACAGGATAAGACAAGTACGGTGCTGTTACTAAGGTAGACTGGAGTCAGACTAATAAGGCAATTCTGCCAGGATTCAAGGCTCTATTGTCTCTCCCTGCTTTTTCAAGGAACAGGATGTGGAACAGAGAGGCCTGTGCAACAAGGACCTTAAAGAGGTATTCCACTGGCCAAATCTGGCCCCCAAATATGTTCAGTGGGCCAAGTTGTGCACAGCTGCTGAGGTTTTGATGTGAATTTAAATAAATGCCTTTGGGTGGGTCATGGACTGCCCAGTTTATCAATGGTCCTTACCACTCCCTACGTCTTCTATCTATGTCTTAACATTTTTATTCATTAATGGCACTGGCCCTTTGCTAAATTCACTGTATCTGTCTTCTCTTACTAGAATAGAATGCTATGTCCCCTGAGTATAAGACAGTCCTCTGTTCATGTTATATACAGTGCCTTGAAGAATGTCTGGCTCATGTAAGTATTCTGTACCTATTTAGACACTGTACCAGGTACTGGAGATTTTGAGATGAATGAAACAAAGTGCCTTGTCTCAAAAGCTCACATTTAAGAGAAGGGGTAAGGAACACAGGGAAACACATATAACAACACAGCACAATAGCTTTGATAAGAGAGCTATGTTAGAAAAGATGGACAGGAAAGCAGGGAACATTTGCATTGTTCCTCAGTGTTAGTAGAAGCCCATGACCTGGACAAGGGAGAGAGGGCATTCCACACAGAGAGCTGAGACCGGGTAAAGTCACAGAGCGTCGGAAGTACACACGTTCGGGACTCAGGCCACTTCGGTCGAGGTCGGAGAGACAGCGCAGAGGAGGAGCCGCTAGAGGTGACACCAGGGAGGTAGAACCTTTGCAGGATTGTGAAGACCTCCAGGGCCGCCGTGCTGAGGACTTTAGATGCTATTCTGCCGGAAAGAGATACTGTTAAAGTATTCCAACCGGGGAGGGGCAAGAAGAGAATGGTGTTTTTGAAAGTTACTCTGACATCACTCTAGGGTTGGGTTGGCATGAGAATAGGCTAGGAGATTTTTACAGAGGTCTCCAGGAGAGGAGCAAAGCCTCTGAGGGCGGGTAAGAAAAGGTGTTTTTCTCTTGGGAGAAATTCATGCAATAGAAATTCTGGAGACAGAACTAACAAGTGGGAGAGGAAAAGAGGTAAGGGTTGAGCATGGGCCCGCAGTTTCTGGCTTAGATAAACTGGGCAGATGGTGTTGCAATGGAGGGGAGGACAAAAGAAGGAACTGGCAGGGGGTACAGCCACTGAATTGTCCATATCATGGTCCATCGTGACCTTTCTCAGGGCAGTTTGAAAAAAATGAGGGGATTGAAAATAAGTGCAGTGGACCAAAGAAGGAATATGATGTGAACAATAAAGGCTCGTAGAAGAAGGGGTGATTTATTTATTTTTTCAAAAAACTTGGGGAAGGGGGAAGGGGGATGAATAGACAGGACACAGGAGATTTTTAGGGCAGTGAAACTATTCTGTCTGATACTACAGTGGTGGGTGCATGCCATTCTGCATTTGTCAAAACCCACATAATGTACAACCCCGAGAGTGAGCCTTAATGTAAACTACGGACTTTGGGTGATGATGTGTCACTGTAGGTTTGTTGATTGTAGCAAATGTACCACTGTGGTGGCAGAGGTCGATGGTGAGGAAGGTTGTGCCTGTTTGAAGACAGGAGGTATATGAGAAATCTCTGGGCTTTCCACTCAGTTTTTTTGTGAACATAAAAAGAAAGTTTATTAATGAAAAAAATTAGTGAAGTCTGAAAAGGGAAATAAGGTGGTATCTTGCCAGAAAAGCAAAGTCAGGAAAGACAGTGGTTTTCTTTCTTTTTCTCTTTCTACAGATATAGGAATATAAGTATTTTTAGGCTTTGAAGTGGTCTGTGAGGAAAATATTTGAGAGAGAAGATATAGTTGGTGCAAATAAAACTCCTTGGGAAGGACTTAGAATAGGGCCAGGTGCATAGTAATTGCTCAGTAAATGTAAGATCGTTATCACTACTGTAATATCCATTACCTTCTTCTTTATTGTATAGTAACTTAGGTCACTGCCCAGCTCACTAACGAGACCATTAGCTCATATAGAGAAAGGATGTGACTGCTTAGAGTTTGTGTTCCTTATAAGCACTTAGTACAATTCCTCCAACAGAATCTTTATTCATTGATTGATTCATTCACCATAGTTATTGAACAAATGGTGGCAACTGAATCTTCTCAGAAGTTATTGAACAAATGGTGGCAACTGAATCTTCTCAGATGGTCATTTGGGCTTCTGCCTTTATTCCAAGTATATTTTAAGCATTTTTATCCTTACCTGTGAAGTACCATGTGGTATGTATTAAACAAATGGCCCCGGCCCTCTCAGTTTACAACGCTAAACTCATCTGTGTCAGTTATGAGACTTTCAGCCACAGGGAACATAATTACAAGTCTAGAAGAAGGACACTGAGGGCTCTAACTGGAGTAGGGTCAGAGACTCCATAATGACATCAAAGATTGGGGTCCTTCTATTTTGCTGCTATGCTGATCTTAGTGTTGCCTTCATCCAAAAGCTGGCCTCCTTCAGTGTCACAAAATGGCCACAGTAGTTTTAGGTGTCACTTATAGACAGAACAACATCCAGATATTAAGAGACCACTTCCTCCTGGGTACCTTTGTTGTGAGAGGGAACCTTTCCAAAAGACCCCCAGCAGACTTGCCTTACATCTCAGTGGCCAGAATTGTGTCACAAGCCAGAACCTCAAACCATCTTTACGTAGCTTTGGGGAATGGGGCCACCATGGCTGCCTTAGGCTATTTAGGAGCTACCCGCTAGGGAAGGGAAACAACCTTTCCAGAGTACATGGTCTTATGGTGGAGGGGTGACCCTGGAATCAACAGAGTTCTGCTTGGAAGGATAAAGAAATGGGGTGGGGCAGAGAAATGGATGTTGGATAGACAGTCAACAGTGTTAGACTTGAATCAAGACTAATACAGCATAAGAATAAAAAAGATGATATAAAAATGTGCCTCTTCTAATATGTGGACATAAAGTTTTCTTCTGGAAGTTACTCTGTGAGGATATAGAAGATACACTAGTAAAATGATGAACAAGTAAATAACTACTTCAAGTTTCAGCCAGGTGATACGAGAAGGGCATCATCAAAGTGCTTAGAGATGTACTACACACACTGCCTTGTGGTCTCAGAGTAGTTCCCATGGTGTGGGAGACAGATTCTTCTCTCCCTCCATCAACATTTCATTGTCAGTTATGTGTCAGAGCTCATACCCAAAGCTGGAAATAAATACTAATAGATCAGGTTTCCTTTACTAGAAGAGTATATAGTCTAGAACAGAAGACTAATAACTACATAAGTAACTGTTAACATGTATTTTTAGATGCAGGATGAGTATATAAGGCATAGTCTCGCCCCAAATGAGCAACGGTCAGTTTTATTTGGGGGCAGGAAGAATTTCATACAGGAATGTGATGCTTGAACTGGGTCTTGAAAAGTAAGTAGTTGCTTGCAAGATGAAAAAGGGACTAGGAAAGACTTTCCAAAAATAAGAAATACTATAGCCAAAGGGGTACAGTACACGTGTGAATTCTGCCCCCACGGAACGCCAAGTGGATTCAAATGGCTGGAGAATAGAGTTTAAGAAGGAGTGCTGTTGGGGGTAAGCTTGGAGATTTTGACAGGAACCAGATGACGGAGGGCCTTTTTTCTCGCCATGTACGTAAACTGAGATTTTGTGTAATAAGTAATACTGAAGACTTTGCAAAGTGAATAGGCATTTTAAGTATCACTGGAAGCTGAGTCATGGGGAGATTGGGGTAAGAGCAAGTCTAGAGACAGGGCTTTCGGTTTAGCAGTTGCTTCAATTGTTCAGGCAAAAGCATGATATTGCTTGAGCCAGGGCAACAACTGAGAGTCTGGAGAAGAGGGAGGAATAAAACACTTGATAAAATTCAGTGACAATTTGGATGTGGAAAGAGAAATGGAAAAGTCAGAATAATTGAATAGGTGAAAGTACGATTAATCAGGATAGAGAAGACAAGAGGAGAAGTTAAAAGGCAGCATGATCAACTCATCTGGTTTGCCCAGGATTCTCCCAGTTTTAGCACGAAAAGATCTACATCCTAGAAAACCCCTCAGTCCCAGGCAAACCAGGATAATTGGTTATCATATAAGGAAAAGAAGATTTTGAGGAAAGTATGATAAGTTCAATTTGGAAGATAACGAATTCCTAACCTATTGTGCAGGAGAACATTCAATTTGCATCTACTTAACCCCCAAACAGCTGGCCAGGTCAGTGAAAATTCAACCAGCTAGCATTCACTAACTAGGTACCCCCCCGAAATATGGTTTTCCAACAATTTCCACATTTACACTCCATCCTGTAGATACCACCATCCAGCTTTCCCACAGTTAAGGTAAGCACCCTCACACAAGCGGATGCATAGTTTTTACACTGAGTTTGGTGGGCTGCAGATACAATGTAAAGGATGATTGATGGACACTGATGGATTTGATTCACTTGTGCAAATTTTTTAAAAAACTTATTCTTAAAAGGAATATGTCCTATTGTAACGCATGGTCATTTCTATCAAGGGGGCTACCATCTGCTTTTGCAGCCTACAAAATTATTATTCATCAGAAAAGACACTGCTTCCCTGCCTTATTTATCTTTGTATCACAGAGACATCCATGTACTGTACATACACAAGTGCTCAACAATTTGTTGCAAAAATGAATTATTTTGAGCCTATAAATGTATATATTACACTTATTACACATAAAATCAAAACAGCTATGATCTCTAAATTCCTTTACCTTTTTTAACAAATAAGAATTTGAAAACCATATACAAGGTAGTTTTAGGTTTGTACAACAACTCTGAGAAATCTAAACTTCCAGTTTCGCTTAGTAAAAGCCTAAAACATCATAGCAAGAAGAAAGTTCCTCTGAATGCATTTATTTATGCTTGAGACCAATACTGTCCCACCAATAGCAGGCTCTATAAACTGACCCAGTGCTCAAAGAGTCCCCAAATGCCTTATTTAAAACAATGGAGCAGACATTTAGGATGATATTCAGCTCTTAACTTGGCAATTCCCACTACTGATTTAAACCAGACCTTTAGTGTTATTTTTAACATAGGTTTTGGATTTAATTATCTTAAATGTCTAAAAGAATGCATACAATTCCCAAACTGTTTATCTCTTTTATGGTAAAATCTCTTCCCCTATCACCAGAAATCTGTTTTAATTATTTAATCAGTTTGGCTGAAGCTCACAAAGCATTAAATTGTTAGTTGTTACTTAACATTCCTTATAAATTGCATTTATTAATTTCTGGATAGAGACTTGTCCATTGCTACAGTAATTTAAATTAGTACCACATGGTTACAGACTGCTGCTGAATGATGATTAAATCTTTGGGGCAAATTCAGTCTTTTAAGATATTTAAATGGCACTAGAGATAAGCTAACCAAATTTGGGTCCAAGAAGTTACAATTTATCAAAAATGTAATAAACCATGGCCAGAATATTCATCGTAAGCAGCACATAATGTGGTCCATGAAATGACATTTTAGCATCTCTCTCACTGTGGTCACAGGGAAGTGCTGACAATGCAGACACAGCAATGCTCCATTGATATTTAACAGTTCCCATCTACAAGGTACTTTGCAATATTGTGGCTTTTTATACACTCAAGTCCCCCTGATACTCTATCAGTCATTTTGTTATTCAACACACTGACACATTCCTTTCTTGGTGCTTTAATTTCACGGGTGCAAACAATCAACATAGCACACAATCCTTTGAAATTTTAGCAACAGAAGGAGGAACTGTAGGACCTTGGTGGCCTTTCAGAATGACAAATCGCTAGGGGAAAGAGCTCTATAGGGACTGACTCTAAACTACTTAGGTACAGATGATGAGGGGGAAGCTCGGAAAATGTTAAGGGATCTCTCCCAGGTCACAAAGGTGGCGACAGGCTCTAGAACTTGGTTTCTTTATTTGCAATCCAAAACTGTTTCTTCAGTACCTACTACCACCACCGAGTCTATTCAGCTGATATGATCCTAGACCTTAAAATTTGCTCAGATCGTTGAAAGGACATGGTCATTTCTTCCCAGGGAACCAACTGGGGAAAATCAAGTGATAAAAAATGAATCTTCCCATTGCTTCCAGGTACGTAATAATAATCATAATAATAAAACGAGGGTGATAGGCAAGGGATAGAGGAGACCATAAGTGTCTCCTACTGGAAAGATGGACTGAAACACTCAGGTAGAATAACAAAATCAACTCATAAAATAATAGATTCATCTTCCTGCAGCTAAAGATAAATATTAAATAATCCTAGGTGCTGCTGGATAAAAATTAATTTCTGTAAGGCAAATAGTGTAGTACGTATATGTGTTTCAATTTCTGTTTGGCAAGGTGCCTATTTTGAGCATCCTGCACAGACCTTTGAAGTACGGGGGCTGCTGTGCTAATGCAGATGCTGAAACAAGAATTGCTTCCTCCGGGCTCCCAAGCACTGTAGAAAGTCTGTTTTGGATCGTCAGTCTCCCAGCTAATTCTAGGTATTCGGTCTAAAAACACAACATTTTTTAATGCATTAATGATACATTGCGGCCCTTCTGAATTGAATTGTGCCAGAAGATGGGAGTGACATTAACTTATTAGAGAAGGCACAAAGTGCTGAACCACTGCAATTTATGTTCCCCAAATTACAGTCAGGTGCAGTCGCCCGCATGGGGCCTGTTGAAACAGGATACAGTGAGAAAAGAAGTGCTTCAGATAGAGCCCTCTAATGATTAATTTACAATGGAAAGAAGGAGAAAGGGCAAATAATACACTGTATTCTAAATCATGAAACTATTATAGACGTCCCGCCTGCCTGCTCTTAGACCATCTGAGAGCTAAGCCGTTTTATCCTACAGCTCCGGTTGTTTTAACTGTGCTTATTTAATACCGGCATTTGACAAATCACATAAAATGTTCCTGGGAAGCCAAACACACTCAGGACCACTTCTGTAGAAACTTTCAGAAATGTTGAAGTAAAAACCACCACCAAAACAATTGCGACAACTGCAAACTGAACTTTTTCAGAAGTTTCCTAAAAGCCATCTTTTTAAATAGTCATGAACATTTATCCCTGGAAGAATCTTCTGGTAGGAGCATGGAGGTTAGAGGAAGGGATATTCTGGACCAAGCAAACGCCATGAGGCATGGTGAATTCTTGATGGTCATGGAGAGAAGAGGAAAGTCACTGGGGAATCAATGAATGGAGTCACCCTCAATTCCAAGTCTACTCAAGTTCTTTCTACAGAAGGTTTTAGCAGAACACTGGGGCGCTAAATGGAACCAAAGAGTGGGGTCCCTCACTGCGATATTCTACCAACACTCCATGCATCTTTCCAGAAGGGACATACAACCCAGCATACCGACCGAATTCTAACTTGCTTCACTGCATTCTGTCTCCTCTGAATACCTCCTGGAACTTCATCTGGTTTTCATTCCATGTTATATAAACCAGTATGAGCTGCTGGAAAATTGCCCTTGAGGTGGCTGTACTTCAGTACTGGGCAACATGACTCATGAATATTTTTAACAGTCAAGGCCATATGTTCCTCTCCTCTATGGAGCATGGAGCCAAACGGAGCTTCTTAAATAACACACAGTGTGGCAGCTACTGCCAGGCACACTGAGAAGAGGCTTACAGTTGGATTTGTTCCCACAATCAGAGATGGGAAAGGTCCCTGACTTGAAGAGAGAATACCAGATGACATGAAGCTAAGGAAATATCAGGAGAATAAAGGGTTTGTTTTTGTGTTCTGTCTTCATCTTTGTTTCTAGGCTTGATTTATTTTACAAATCAGTTAAGGGAAATGCTCTTTACAGGTCAGTCTTCAAGTTAAGCCAAGCCCTCTTCCTCCCCTATACTTTTTCCTACCATACTGTCAAGATTCCAGGGTACCCAGGACGTGATGCCACAAACCCATCAACACCCAGAACTGTAGTCACGGAAAAGAAAACTTCCCTGTTTTCAAGATATGACAAGGTTTCAAAGTACAAAGACACTCATGGACTGGGGAAAGTGGAAGCAATTTTTGAAGAACAGCTTTTAGAGGGGATGAGGCTTTGTGTTAAGGGAGAGGAATGGAAGAGATGAGAATAAAAGAAACATAGTTGCTTGAAGGAGGATGGGGGCTCTGAGAGGGACCAACATGCAAAAGGGGAAGGGGTACAGGAAAAAAAGAAACTGGGTTATTACCTGAAAATTTTTTCTTGACAGGCCCAGATTTCTACTTTCTAATGACAACCTTGTAAATGTCCAACTTTGTTTTGTTTCTGAATAGTGATCTACTTTAAATTATCCAGCTTGAGTTGACCAACAGAACTTATTTCTCAAACTTTCTGGGTAAGTTTAATAACCTGATATTTATTTAAGAGCCCAGCACTGTTTGACACTGTGTTAGGAATGAGAGATCTGGCTTTGAGCAGGGCTGACAGGGTCCCTGCCCTTCCAGATCTTATGTTACTTTACTAGCATTTGACAAGCATTATGGGAACAGCTGTGCGGGGTTAGAGAGGGTCCCCCAGAGGGAATAAGAGCTAAGGTGAGACTTTCATGATACAGAGAAACAACTCTGATCACCTTTATGAGTCTAATCTCACCATTTGTAAAGTTAGGTATCTCCTGCCTCCCACTGGCTTTAGTGCATCAGAAGGAGGCAACTCATCAGAACATGGTTACACATGTGGGAATAAGCAAGCGTTGGTTGGAGGGAAGAAAATGTAGTGTGTCACCAATCCTGGGAGGCCAAGAAGATGCTAGTTGGGGGATTCAGTGTTGACCCCGAGTGTCTAAAGTGACACAGGAAAGATACACAGCTGTGCTTTCTGGCCTCAAACTTCCGCCGCTGCCTGCCCTGCCAGCCCACCGACCCCACGCCCTCAGGCTAAATGCCTTCAAGGTAAGCAGATACAAGTGGCAGTTAATAAATATGATTTTCTCTTGTCCCTTGCGGAATCTGGCACTGTGCTCACCCTGTACCTTGCTCTGTCTGGTGATCTGGTCTGGGGCCCTGGTTCTATTGCCACATCACCATAAACGGCACTTGAGTACAAAATGAGGTCAGTAGTGAAAGAACTTCAAAAACAAATGCCACCAAACTCTTTCTTTGACATTTGTAGTTCAGGGTAAATCAACTGCCCAGATCTACATGGGTGTGTAAGCTTACTACAAAACATGTCTGGAATAGCAGGGGATTCCTCTGACCTCACGCCTTCCGTAAGAGTTTTTACTTTTTACTTTTTGCTGTCTTTGACTGTATTCCCATGATGCAGAATACTTTGAAGTGTAAAAAATGCAATCATCCAACTGCTTAGGCAATCTCATACCAAATATCTATATGGCTAGAGAAAAATGAATATATATCTGGGGTTGAATTATTCTCTTTTTGTTTAGATAGGTGGCTGTCTGTTATACATGGGTTTAATTATTTTCCCCATTTGCTTTTTTTTTTTTACATCTTCATTGAAGTATAATTGCTTTACAATGGTGTGTTAGTTTCTGCTTTATAACAAAGTGAATCAGTTATACATATATATCTGTTCCCATATCCCTTCCCTCTTGCGTCTCCCTCCCTCCCACGCTCCCTATCCCACCCCTCTGGGTGGTCACAGAGCACCGAGCTGATCTCCCTGTGCTATCACCTCACACTGGTCAGAATGGCCATCATCAAAAAAATCTACAAACAATAAATGCTGGAGAGGGTGTGGAGAAAAGGGAACCCTCTTGCACTGTTGGTGGGAATGTAAATTGATACAGCCACTATGGAGAACAGTATGGAGGTTCCTTAAAAAACTAAAAATAGAGCTACCATACGACCCAGCAATCCCACTACTGGGCATATACCCTGAGCAAACCAGAATTCAAAAAGAGTCATTTACCAATATGCTCATTGAAGCTCTATTTACAATAGCCAGGACATGGAAGCAACCTAAGTGTCCATCAACAAATGAATGGATAAAGAATATGTGGCACATATATACAGTGGAATATTACTCACCCATTTGCTTTTATCTGCACTTTCACTCCTGTGGTGGCAGGGTTTTATTATTATTATTATTATTTTAAATCCCAGAAAAAAAGGAAAAGATTCAATACGGAAACAGGACAAATGCAGTAAAATCTGCTATAATGATTGCTCACTGGGAACCGTGGTCATTGCAGGGTAGGGTTGCACACCTACTCATTCTTTTGTGATGATCATGTTTTTACTATTTCAAATTTAATACTTTTTCTAATATATTATATGTTACCTCCCATGTATTTAAGCTGTACTTAAAAGCATGCTAAGAACTGGTAATTCTTTAATGGTTGTTCACTTACAAGCAATTGTGGGTCATTACACAATCATTTAAAGGGCATTAATGAGAACCATTTAATGGTTTTAGTAGAATATCATTGTAAGGGACAGGGGAAAAGTTACTGGCTGTAAATTTTTATGACCATTTCTTACAAAACGTATTACTTTAAAGATTTATGTATGTAACAATGAGTACAATAAAGGCCATGCTAAAAATAATTTGAAATCAAAGTAATGCATAGATATAAGTCTTTGCTCTGCTGCAATTGGGTGGGCCCCATTTCTTTTTAAAATCTTCCTTTTCTCCTTCCTTCCTTCCTTCCTTTCTTCCTCTCTCTGCCTTCATCCTCCCTCCCTTTCTTCTCTGTCTTCTTCCCTGCTTCCTACCCTTCTTCAACACTTCCATTTTGTTTCTTAAAAGACATTTTTAGTACCATTAAAGATTTTATTTTTAATGAAAACCATTAGAGATTGAATTCTTAACCAATATGATTTTCAGTTGCTGGGGGTGGAGAACAGAGGGGTAAATCGAACAGAACAACGTGGTACAGAAATGCCCCAAATGTCATGAATCTTTGTTTACAGACCTTTCCCCCATATGTCATTATTTTAAACTATTTCCTCTTATATATACTATAGGACTAAAATAGAAAATCCAATACTTTCTAGGACATCACTCCCTAAGGTAGGACAGGTGACTAAAAAGGAAGAGGAACTAGTCCTCGTAGTATACTCATGGAGATCTTTAAAATACATACAAAAAGGGGCCTCACAGGTACCCAGAGGAGACCCAGCATCCTGCTCCAAGCAGCTCACCTCTTGAAAAAGAAATGGGTATTTGAGAAGCTCACTCTACTGGGGGAGTAACCTTATTAAAGTGCTTTAATAACACAACAGGCATCGTATTATGCCTGGTTTTGTCCACTTGTGATTCTCGTGGAATACATAATGAATAAGACAATGCCTCTTTCCCAGGATTCTTGCAGAAGCAGGAGGATATTTCTAATTAAAAAGGCAGAGTTAGCGCCGCACACGAAATGAACAGAACCGTATCTCTAGAAATGCCGAGATTTTACTGTTTGCATTAAGTAACGTTTGTATTTCTCTCTGAATCCAGCCCAATACCCATTACCAATATGATGAAGATTTAAGATAACTTGGTGAAAAGATGGTGAATTACAACTTTTAATTAAAATGTAGAAAATGGTTGCTTTAAAATAAACATGATAACACTTTCATGATCATTAATTTTTTATGGAGAGAACAACAAAAGCAACCTGAATATTTCAGAATGCGACATTATAAAGTCAGGCAAAGGGGATTTTTAGAAAGTTATGCATATCCCAGAGAGAAGACTGTGCAGTTGCTACTCTCCATTTCTAGTCCCCTTGGAAACCCCAGTCGAACGCAACGGACACATCTGGATTCACACGGATTTCTTTACTTGACCTGTTCAGGTAAAGCAAGTGATGATGAGGATGGAAAGAGGGTGAGGCAAGCACTGAGGTTTACACAGTTATTTACTCCAAAGAGCAGTTCAGTGAATACAACGGGGAGGAGTAGAGCTGATTTCCCTACGTAAACTATATATCTTGATATAAAAAGCAACTTAAAATAAATCTAATGTAGAGTTGAAATGTTACCGGTGCCACATTCTAGACTGAAGGAAGAAATATATTGAAAGATTGGCGAGTTTGTGTGCTGTGGTCCCTCTACCATATTCGGTCATATTGATGCAAACCTAGCTTCACACCTCCTTCTGACATTAGCTCCAACTCTTCCCCTAAAGCAATGTTCTACTACTGTTAGGTCTTCTCCAGCTCAATGTGTATGCGGTCTTCTCTCCATCACATGATTCATGCTGATTCCTACCAGGAATCACCCGGATTTCTCTCTGCCCATGTGTTCTCTATCTTGATTAGTTCAAGTCCACCTCCTCCACGAAGCCTTCCCTGACTGCTGTAGCCTAAGGTCTGGCCTCAAAAACCTAAATCTACCACCAAATGCTTAAGCCAACGATAGTGAGTGTCATGGGGAAGACAGAGCTGTTCACCCGCTGGTAGGGCGGGTACTCTTTTGGGTCAGTTGGCTTCTTTGTCTGTAAAGTAAGGAAATAACTGTGTCTGCCTTAGAAGGCTATTGTGATAATTACATGGAAAACACATTAAAAAGCATCTAGAACAAAGCAGTTTCATATAAATGTTAGTTCTTTTTTCTCTCTTTCCCTCCCTTTCAAATTTAGAGACATGTGTCTAAGGCATTCACATATAGTAATTTGTTATATTTACTTTCTTGTACCTTTTAAATTTTTTTGTTTTGTGGGCCTTCATTCTCTATCATCTTGCCCCATTAGTCTATGATCCCTCAAAGGAAGGGACCCTCATTTATGTATCATCATATTCCCTGCCTCATGTAGTATAGTTCTATATACAAAGTTAGGATCAATAAGTAGTTATTAGAAGAGGAGATATTAGTCACTTCCTCTAATGTTTGGGAAAACTTTTTAATTTACATAAAAAGAAAAGCCCCAAATTAGCAACATTGTATTCCATCTTTACATCCCCTAGTTCACTATATATGACTGAATTTACATACAATAGGAAGGGAGCATCAAACAGTACGATTTCATGTTCTGTCCTGTCACCTAAGCTGGATAGCTCCATGTAGTAACAGTTGGTACTAATGAAGTACAATCGTGCATTTAATTCCCAGTGTGGGTATGTTTAATTTACAGACAGAACTTTTCTATGCCTAGAGAATATATCTTTGTACTTCTAGGCAAGTGTTAAAAAATAAAAATAAAGAATGCTACTGGCCTCAAGGTGGTCTTGGGAAATGAGCAGTGAGGATCAACACAAACAAGGAAAACTTCAACTTGTCTTACACGCTATTGATGGAAGGATGGCCTTGTGATCTTGGTAGTCAGAGGACACTACATTCTAGCATTCAGCAGTTAATTCATAAGCTTCTTCCACTGGTGAAATGGGGTGTGGTCCACAAAGGCAGCAGAGCAGAGCTGCTATAAGTTTGGCCTCTAGGTGCCAGATGGCCTGGCTGCTCGGTGACCTATAGTCAAGTTACATCACCACCCTCTGCCTCCATTTCCTGACTGGTAAAATCGAGAGGAGTTCCTGCCTCGTGGCATTGTCCCCAGGCACAAAGATGTAACAGATGGAAAGCCGTTACAGTGGGGCCTGGTAAAGAGTGAGGGCCACGCAAGGGTTAAGTGTGAAGCTGCAGGATCTGAAACACTCAAAATGATTCTGCAGTGGTGCTCATTTCTTCTCTTCAACTCTCTCCTCCTTCATAAGGAGCAGCATGTAGTGGAATCCTAAAACTCATAACAGGGGCATTCCTTCCTCTCAGTGGTGGAGTAACAGAAGAGCAGCAGAAGAAACACCCCAAGTCCTTTCCACAATCACTCTTACACTTCTAAAAGCCAATCAGCATATGTGTGTGTCCCGTTTCTGAGACGCCCTGTGTTCTGAGGCTCTCGGAGCTGATGCCCTTAAGTGGCATGTCTGGATTTAGAAAGTGCCAAACTAAAAGCAAAACCAGAGATGACAAATAAAGAAAAACCTTCCCAAAGGGTGAGGAAACTTGATGAGATCAAGGAGAAATGGGGGCCACACCACTGAAATAGCTTCATCCCAGAGATCACCACAAAGCAAGAGCCGTTAAATGCAGTGTGACTTCCAAATGGACAATTTCTAACGAAGTTGAGCTCTTAGAATCAAAACAAACTGTTGGGGGTGCCTTCAGACATTTGACGTCTGACTAGCAGTGGGGAAAGTAATGATTTTGCGAATTATGCTGGGAGGTTGCTACATCCTTAAAAGATATGCAGTATTATGTGTCATCTGATTTTGACGCAATTTCTAGAAAGAGAAAGGTAAGTTAAAAATAGAAATTCCACTTTAACACATGTTTACTCTTGCTTTTGTCTGGGGTCCAAAAACGACAACGTGTTCTTCCCATTCACGGCAGCAGCATTATTTTTACATAAAATTTGAGACCATGTGCGCTGCCAAAGCACCCCTGCAAGAAGGTAAGCCCACTCTTCCCATCTATCACACACACCCTTCAGACTTTTCTTACTTAAGGGCTTGTCATTTCAGTGGGGAGGAAGAGCTACCAAATACCAGCCACGTGGAGTTTTATTCCTTCATGCTGTTTGTGATAAACTTCAGGGGACATATTTAACCTTCAATGAAAAATAAAATTTCTGGGGCCACCCCAGCCGCAGGATAATGTCACTGCTCTTACCGCAGCACTGAGCTTTAAGACACTGCCAAACAGTCCAGGCATAGGATGGGCCAGAATACATCATTCCTGTGGGAGGGGGGAATTCTACAAACTACTAAACCCCTTGGTGTTAATCTACAGCTCACGCCCATGCTGTCATTATGATGTTGTTGTTGTTACGGTTATTATTGCTCTTTGTCTTCTTAGGGGCAGTTTCCTCTGGAAAGACAGAACCGTTCACCTTCTGGCAGGGTAGTCATTCTTTTGGATCATAGGGTATCATTTTGCCAGCTTCTCGGAGTTGCTAAATTGCTGAGAAAACTGTGGCAGTTTGGGCTTCATGCCTGGAGGTGGTGCAGCTGGGGATCGGCTCTAGGTGCTTCCCTCACCCCTCTTCCCCTGTCCCTTTGGCCTCATTCCCTACAACCTGGATAAAGAAGCAAAGTTGTCAGAACTAAGCTTTGTTTTCAAATTCACTTCAACATTGCTTCTGAGGACCTAATAGGACCCAAGTCTGTGCTTGGGACTGCTGGAGGTAAGAGATTCCAAGTTTGAAAAGTTATGTTTGAGACGCATTAAATTCAGACACACACACACACACACACACACACACACTCCCCATCAGACCTTAAAGAGCATGGGGTAGAAATGTCCTCAAGCTCTCCTGTCCTTAGAAATGGGTTAGAACATCCCTAGCAAAGCCCTAGGGAAAGTGCATTTGCTGGGACATTAACCAAGATATTTGGAGATCTCTCTTTTCTGCTGGAAGTAGGAGAGCAGAGACAATGTTAACTGCAAGAAAATGAGCAAAGAAGTGGGTTTTAACTTTCATGCTCTAACAGGGCCGGAGAGGGAGATTACAAGGGAAGCACACAGGCAAATGCAGAAGGCCGTGTCCTGCCTACCCAGGGAGATGAGCATCGTAGGATTTGCTGCAGAGGCCCACGGCCAGCACAATCTATTAAATAGCTCAAGTTAGTCAATGTGGAAGAAATTTTTAGACACACATGCCCAACCATATGTGCACGGCCAAGATTTAAAATAGAAAAGTGAGAGACTGTTGGATGACTGAGGATTTTTCCCTTGCCAGGAAGTCCTCCTTAAGGATTTCATAGCTTGCAAAAGAGAACTGCTTGCCAGACAAGCCAAGAAAAAGACACAGAAGATTGGGACCTGCTTCCTTAATGATGAAATGTCACAACGCGAAGAAAAGAGGCAGGCGTGATTAAGATGGCTTTGCAGAAACAAGAGAGATTTCTCGACATCTCTTCCCTAAACTGCTTTAATTCCTCACACCTACAGGCTGGAGGCACACACACAATGGGACCTTTTGGGCAATTGCACTGGGCAATAAGGGAACCCCTCTGTCATAGAAATTCTTTGTTGCAATGAAAAATTATCCTGTATGGCCCCAATTCACAAGGGGCAAATTCCCTGTTTGTCAAGTTCTTGGAAGATCAAAGAGCTATTCCACTGGGTTTCAGTACATATGTATGTGTGTGTGTGTGTGTGTGTGTGTGTCATGTATGTGGAATGAGATGAAAAAATAAGATGGATTCCATTAGCCATAAAAGAACCAGCCTTATTAATTCTCAGTCACACCAAGTGGATGTTTTTTAAGTGACATTGTATCATTGAACACCCGTCTCAGCAAGTCTGTGCCTCAGTTCCTCTCTCTGCCTCCCCTCCAGCCTCTTTTCCTTCCCTTCTTCTGGGCCCCCAGGAAAGAACACAGGTGGCAAACCCTTCCACAGCGCGGTATAAGAAACACTGATAGGGCCTCCCTGGTGGCGCAGTGGTTGAGAGTCCGCCTGCCGATGCAGGGGATACGGGTTCGTGCCCCGGTCTGGGAGGATCCCATATGCCGCGGAGCGACTGGGCCCGTGAGCCATGGCCGCTGAGCCTGCGCATCCGGAGCCTGTGCTCCGCAACGGGAGAGGCCACAACAGTGAGAGGCCCGCGTACAGCAAAAAAAAAAAAAAAGAAACACTGATAGATCCCACGATGGCCAATGTTTTGTTATGTCATCACTCAATACCTGGATGGGGTACAGCGTAAAAATAAAGCTCGTCTCGTACACTTTCGAAGCTTCGACACTTCAGGGCTCTGACTCTTGAGTCATTTACTGTAATTTATGTGTTTCAGAAGAATTGCAATCATATCTTCTAGAGGTTCCAGGTCCCAGGAAGCTTCCTCCTAAATTGTACCATCAATTTTCACTGTACTTAGATTTCTATAATTTTATGACTAGAGGGGGCTTTAGAATTGATTTAATCAAATTCTGTCATTTCACAGAAGAGAAAGATGAGGCCCTGAAATGTTAAGTGAATTGCTATAGTACAAAGCTACTTGGTAGGTAAGTCAGTATGAGTTTCATGGTCCTTCTGGTCTAGTCTTCTTAATACCACACTGAACTTCAGTACTATACTCTATAATTAACTCTTCCATGTTCCTAGGAATTATATGGATCTCTCTACCAAAAATCAGTCTTTCCATTTAAATCTTAGCCTACTAAAGCAAGGGTCATCTCCAATGACCCACAAGAAAAAAAAAAAAAAGAATTTCCTACCAGAAAAAAAGAGAAGATGCTCAACTGCTTATGAAAAATCAAACCTGGATAGTCTGAGTTGCATTAAATAGCATAAGCACATTACTAATTCATGCCGGGAACAGTCCTGTACTATGAAGAAAATATTAATATGATGAAAGCCTAGCCCATGAACTACCTGGAGAATATCTGTCAGCCGTAAGTGTTTCCACAGAGTAACAGGAATCACTACTTCATAGGCAGTGATGTGCCTGCCATACTCCTCCACTGGGACCCACACAAATAATCACCTCCACCGTCATCAACAGCTAACTTTGGTGTGTCTTCTATAGGAAGCATCAACTAAGTGCCAGGAATTGATAGTCTTCATTTATAGCCCAGCTCTACAATGGAGCTACCCACTTTCTTCCCAGAGAGAGAGGAGAATGACTTCATCAAGGAGTACTACTTCACGCTAGAAGATGATGCCATGGTATCTCTAGGGAAACGCATCATGTAGCCTTCTGATCATACCATCAATATCTCTAACCCATGGGCTACATTTTGATCTCCATCCTTCTTGTCAACCTCAATTACTCTTTCAGGGTGCATCTGGGGAAGGCTTCTAAACCCCTAGCAAACTGGGGCTCTATTACTCTTGAGGAATCTCATAACCAAGCCATACAACCTTCCTTATACCCCATTTTTTTCTATTCTGCCTTTCCCAGATAGTGCAGGGCAATGAAAGAAGTAGTGCAAGGCAGGAAATTCAGAGACTTGCGTTCCACTTCTGACATCTTAACTAATTACATGGCTTTAAGAGAGTCGCTTGATCTTTCTGGGCCTTGGTTTCCTCATCTGCAAAATGGAATCACTGAAGGAAATGCGCTCAAATGTTTCTGGCAGCTGTAATATTTTGGGAACTTCTTAGAGCACAGAACTATGTCAGACAGAGGATGTCAGAGATGATGAAGCTCCTGGAAGATATGGCTTAAAATTCTCTTAAGTACAGTGTCTAACAAATCTTGAGCCCCCATCAAATAATCATATGTCAAGGGAAAGAATCCCAGCACTATTTATTGCCCTGAAAGTTGCTGTGAAATACTAATGTCAAGTACTAGTGATGGTACTTGAATTACTGTATGTACTCAGGTAATTACTGCATGTAATTTGCAAATAGGCAACAGCTTGTACATTGTAATGACAAGGGTAACAATACAGTTGATAACAACTTAGGCTTGCATAAGATTATTTTACTTAGAGTTTCAAAGTGTTTCACAAACATTGACTCATCTATTTTCTGAATACCAATAATGCAAAGTACAGCTGGGGACAGAAAAAGGGAGGGAGTGAAGAATATATCCACACTTTAGAGATGGGCAATCCAGGCCCAGACAAAAGTACTGATTTCCCCTGGGTGACACAAAGCCAGAAACAGACCTGGGAACATGGACCCAGTTTCAGGGTGTGCAGCATGCTACTCAGAACACAAGCCTACCCCAGCTCCACCCTCCAGTTTACAGTGTGAAGTTTATGACATGGCATTACCCAGGCACTTTAGAGTGTCAATTTGCTTTACAATTTTATAAAATATCATTTGGAAGGAGGAAGAAATTTATGCTTGTTCACTAAGAGTGCTCCTGCCTGCCCACTCTCTTGGGATAAGAGTTGGTTTCACCTGAATAGAGTTGCAAACATGACACACACACTCAATGCTGAGAAAGCTGTGGGGTTTGTTTTTAATTTAAAGAACGGCTCTGATTTGGTACACATTTTAAGCATGCACTGTATAATACAAATCCACTGAATTCACTCAGACAGGAACAAGTTATGCCAACCTAATGCTGTCTAGAAACCAGATGTATAGTTACTGTTTTCTTTCTTTTCTTCTCTCTTGCTGCACAAAATTAGGTCCTCCGATACCGAGATTCTAGAGGCTCATTGTCTTGCAAAATATTCAGGTGCCTCATGATGATCTACAATAATAAACCTCCAATGCTATAGCAAAACACAGATAAAAATGTGAAAATATATATGCATGTATTTATAAAATGAAATATAGATGCGGTGTGAGAGAGTGAGATCACAAACGCAAAGAGGAAGCAGGTAGGGAGGCAAGAAGATAGCTTCCCTTCCAATCATGTGAACTGAAAAATAGAATGGATGCTTATTAAAGTAGTTTACCAGGACTCCAATTTGCTCTGTGATTAAGAGGTATTGGTTGGATGAGACTGGTGAGGGAGATCAATATACTTGTCTTCATTCTTAATTCTTTAATGTCTCTGTCTCCACAGGGCAAATGAATCACAGATGTAGAGTCGATCTTTATCCACCAGGGGGCTGCACTTCAGGAAAAAAGCAAACCAACCCCCAAACCCCAAATACAAAGATGGTTTGGACTACAGCAGATAAATCAGGTTGACCCCCAGGTCCCTCTATCCTCAAACTCCCAACGTCTGTTCAAGTGTTGTCATGTTTCTGGCCAATAGACGTACAGTTATGACACATGGAGGACAGAGGGATTTGTGGAGAAAGTTATGCCTGGATATTCAAATGAGATGATGGTGTAATGTACCTGACACCCCACTGATGTTGTTCCTCCACATCCTCATCTTTCTCTACAACTCAAGCTAAGGGGAGTTCTTACATAAATCTCAGTGATGCCATCATCTGAAGCTCATAGTAACGAGATCCACCTTCCTCTCTCCAGGTCTCCCAGGTTCAACCTCTCCGGAAGTGAGTTTTAGCCAGGGGTGATTTTGCCTTCAAGGGCACATGTGCAATGTCAGGAGACACTTTCGATTGTCACGACTACGGGGAGCAGTACTTCTGGCATCTAGTGGATAGAGACCAGGGATGCTGCTAAACATCTTACAGTGTACAGGACAGCCCCCCACAGCAAATAATTATCCAGCTCAAAATGTGGATAGTGCTGAGACGGAGAAGCCCTGCTCTATAGTGATAGGCAACACGTTGATGCATCCACCCAAGTGGCTGGTGACATAGCTCCCTGAACTCTGGATCCTTGACCCAGAATTACTTTAACAATCTGAAATGTAGAATTCCTCCTGCTTCACAATGTGAATGTTGCATAGATCTAAGTATAGGGCCATGCTCTCTGTCACATCTTCTCAAAAAGAGCTGGAGGTGATTGACTCAGGGGACTGGGAAGGGGCTAGGGGGGTGGAAGGTTGATTTTTGTTGTTAGAAGCCTTCTGTGCCTCTACTTTTTAAGTTATTTGTATGACAAAGGCTAAGCGTTCATTAAAATCTGTCTCCTCTACTTCCTGGACACACAGACTACAATTCCCAGCCTCCTTTGCATTGGATGGCCATGTGACTGAGTCAGTCAAAAAAAAAAAATGTGAGAGGAAGTAACAGTAGCATTTCTAGGTCCAGTCATAAGAATTTATCACATGATCCTTTACCGTCTCTCTTTCCCTGACTCCTGGCCATACACCAAGTTCCCAGCAAAAGAATCCAAGGCTGAAAGAGATGGTGGTTCCACCAGATCTAAGGACCCTTGGTCCCTGAGGGACCATACTGAAGACCACTTGTTAACCAGCAACACTTTCATTGGACTTTAAGTGAATCAGAAAAAAAATAACCCACTGAGAGTTGGGGATTGTTACATCTAGCATTACTCAGCCTAAATTAATACAATATGCATGTATCATTCTAATTTAAAAATTATAATTTAAATACAAATAATGAAGAGTTAGTTTTAAAAATCTTGTAGAAAGCATGTTGCTGTCAAGTTTCTGTTCTAGACTTTCTATAATGCCACTGAAGGTTCTTTTTCTAAGGTAAACTGACATATATCACTTTCTACCTTTTAAGCACTTCCGTGGTTTCCTGTTGCACTTAGTGTAATATTTTAAAATTCTTATCCTGATTCACATGGCCCTTCACAAATGCAAAAGAACATAGCGTTTGAGGGAGGATAACAGGGGTGTGTTGATGAAAGGAAGAACTTTGCCTCCCATTACAGGGGTGTAGGGCCCAGATACCCCTTTCCATACTGCTAGCAGCTGGCGTGTAGGCTCAGACAACCTAACACTCCTACTCAGTATTTTATATCTTAAGGAATGCAGCCTTGAGAATGTGGCTGCAATGGCACCAAATGTCCAAGACAGCAGTGGCAATGGCATGCACTGTCCACTCTGCTTCTGCAAGAAGGACTCGTCTGTATTGCCCTGCTGCCTCATCTCTTTTAGACTTTTCCCATTTCTGAACTTGAATTTGGTTATGAAGTTTCCCTTTGATTCTGTGGCCAATTATAAATTTATTTTCTGCTTTAGTTAACTAATTTTAGAATTGATTGCTTGTAAGCAAAACCCTTGAGTGAGAGAACATCTGCCCTCACCTCCAGGACTGTAAGTTCCACGAGGGCAGGAACTGTGTCTGTTTTCTTCAACATTATATCTCTGCCTTGCTACAGTGTCTAGTACACAGTGAAGCTGACTGAATATTTTTGAATGAATGAATGAATGAAGAATATCAGGCAAAATTTACACATCAGCACTGACCCCCCAAGGGATCATCCTTCCACTCTAAAATCAAGATTTAATAAAGTGGGGGGTTAGTAGTACAAAGAAGGTAGGACTGAAGTGGAGGGGAACTGACACCTGAGTGATGTGAGAGAGGAAAATGACTGGGAGAAGGAAGTGCTGATTAAAGGTTGTGCGGAAGACTTTAACTCTATTGCCTCCTGCTGGACAGTGAGAGTAGTACAATAACTACAGCTTTCACTTAACTGCTGGCAAGTATGTCTCCTTCCCAAGTTCCCCAGCATGTGACTGCTTCCCAAAATGTGAAAGCTGGGTACTGGAGAGTCAGAAAACGTAGGTTCCCATCCTGAAAAGTGATCCCACCTCTCTATCTCAGCATCCTGGCTCTACCTACTTCAACTACTTGGCAGATTGGTTTCGAGAATCCAATAAATAATGTATTTTATAATGCTCTGTGTATGGAAAGATCACTATGTGCACAATTCACCTTGCGAATAGCAACAAAAATCTCAAAGGAACACTTCCACCTCTCAAGAAAGCAGTATGTCTTTCTACAAGGTAGGCTGCAAATCCAGTTTGCATTGTAATAATATGTTTTCTTCCATATGTCGAAATCAGCCATTCTTGTTACAACTGCTACCCGAGAGTGGAAATTAGTCATTTCATGGAGGTATCACTAAAAGAAGGAGGGTTTGTACAGAATCAATGAGGAAAGGAATCCAAATGAGATTTTAGAGAAGCTTTGTTTATACTTGGTGATATGGTGCAGCTGACGTCAGGTTTCCCTGGGAAACTTCATGCTCCCTTATTTTCCTCTTTCAGGAGGAAGCCCATGAATTTTCTAATGAAGCATAATAATCACTGCAGACAGAAGCTACTTCTGATTTAAAGTTCTCATGGAAGACAACAGAGACTTTAGCCAGCATGGCAAATCCTGGTAATTCCCATCACAGAAGGGTAGAGTAAGCACCAGGGATGCCACTTCTTGGGGACGGAGCAAGAGGCCGGCCAATACTTTGTGATTTCAGTCTCCAGGAGAATTTTGAAGCCGCCATTGCATATATCAGCACACAGACTCTCCATCTGATGGCTTACACCTAAATAGGATTTGTTAAACTCTATCATTGAACACAAACTTAAAATTTGACTCCCTTCAAAATGTGAAAGTCCAAAGGGTAGAAAATATTTTGTGCAGGGTAATATTTTAAAAAAAAGTTCACAAGAGGATGACTCTGGAAAATCTGGGTTCTAATTCTGGCTCTGTCACCAAACTAACTTGGTCAAAATATCATAACCGGCCCAGAAGTCATTTTCGTCATCTGTAAAATGAGAGTGTTGGAATAGAATGAGTGAATTTTAAATACTTTCTAGCAGTAGACTTCTCTCCTTTAATTCTTTAATTCATCTACCTTTAATTCTTCTTAAATGTTCAGTAGATAAAACATGTAAGAATGGGAGGACCACTCTGCTTGGAGCACAGGATATAAACTGTGGACAGCAGTGGACAAGCTAAGCTCAGCACTGAACGTCCTTATTAACCCATGTTGCTGAAAACTCCCGTTTTTTGTTTGTTTGTTTTTATTATTTTTTTATTTAACAAATTTAATCAGTTATACATATACGTATGTTCCCATATCCCCTCCCTTTTGCGTCTCCCTCCCGCCCTCCCTATCTCACCCCTCCAGGCGGTCACAAAGCACCGAGCTGATCTCCCTGTGCTATGCGGCTGCTTCCCACTAGGCTATCTACCTTACGTTTGGTAGTGTATATATGTCCATGCCTCTCTTTCGCTTTGTCACAGCTTACCCTTCCCCCTCCCCATATCCTCAAGTCCATTCTCTAGTAGATCTGTGCCTTTATTCCTGTCTTACCCCTATGTTCTTCATGACATTTTTTTTTCTTAAATTCCATATATATGTGTCAGCATACAGTATTTGTCTTTCTCTTTCTGACTTACTTCACTCTGTATGACAGACTCTAGGTCCATCCACCTCATTACAAATAGCTCAATTTCGTTTCTTTTTATGGCTGAGTAATATTCCATTGTATATATGTGCCACATCTTCTTTATCCATTCATCCGATGATGGACACTTAGGTTGTTCCCATCTCCGGGCTATTGTAAATAGGGCTGCTATGAACATTTTGGTACATGACTCTTTTTGAATTATGGTTTTCTCAGGGTATATGCCCAGTAGTGGGATTGCTGGGTCATATGGTAGTTCTATTTATAGTTTTTTAAGGAACCTCCATACCGTTCTCCATAGTGGCTGTACCAATTCACATTCCCACCAGCAGTGCAAGAGTGTTCCCTTTTTTCCACACCCTCTCCAGCATTTATTGTTTCTAGATTTTTTGATGATGGCCATTCTGACTGGTGTGAGATGATATCTCATTGTAGTTTTGATTTGCATTTCTCTAATGAGTAAAGATGTTGAGCATCCTTTCATGTGTTTGTTGGCAGTCTGTATATCTTCTGTGGAGAAATGTCTATTTAGGTCTTCTGCCCATTTTTGGATTGGGTTGTTTTTTTTTTGTTATTGAGCTGCATGAGCTGCTTATAAATTTTGGAGATTGATCCTTTGTCAGTTGCTTCATTTGCAAATATTTTCTCCCATTCTGAGGGTTGTCTTTCGTCTTGTTTATGGTTTCCTTTGCTGTGCAAAAGCTTTGAAGTTTCATTAGGTCCCATGTGTTTATTTTTGTCTTTATTTCCATTACTCTAGGAGGTGGGTCAAAAAGGATCTTGCTGTGATTTATGTCATAGAGTGTTCTGCCTATGTTTTCCTCTAAGAGTTTGATAGTGTCTGGCCTTACCTTTAGGTCTTTAATCCATTTTGAGCTTATTTTTGTGTATGGTGTTAGGGAGTGATCTAATCTCATACTTTTACATGTCCCTGTCCCGTTTTCCCAGCACCACTTATTGAAGAGACTATCCTTTCTCCACTGTACATTCCTGCCTCCTTTATCAAAGATAAGGTGACCATATGTGCATGGGTTTATCTCTGGGCTTTCTATCCTGTTCCATTGATCTATCTTTCTGTTTTTGTGCCAGTACCACACTGTCTTGATTCCTGTAGCTTTGTAGTATAGTCTGAAGTCAGGGAGCCTGATGCCTCCAGCTCCATTTTTCCTTCTCAAGATTGCTTTGGCTATTCGGGGTCTTTTGTGTTTCCATACAAACTGTGAAATTTTTTGTTCTAGTTCTCTGAAAAATGCCATTGGTAGTTTGATAGGGATTGCATTGAATCTGTAGATTGCTTTGGGTAATAGAGTCATTTTCACAATGTTGATTCTTCCAATCCAAGAACATGGTACATCTCTCCATCTATTTATATCATCCTTAATTTCTTTCATCAGTGTCTTATAATTTTCTGCATACAGGTCTTTTGTCTCCTTAGGTAGGTTTATTCCTAGATATTTTATTCTTTTTGTTGCAATGGTAAATGGGAGTGTTTCCTTGATTTCACTTTCAGATTTTTCATCCATAGTATATAGGAATGCCAGAGATTTCTGTGCATTAATTTTGTATCCTGCTACTTTACCAAATTCATTGATTAGCTCTAGTAGTTTTCTGGTAGCATCTTTAGGATTCTCTATGTATAGTATCACGTCATCTGCAAACAGTGACAGCTTTACTTCTTCTTTTCCGATTTGGATTCCTTTTATTTCCTTTTCTCCTCTGATTGCTGTGGCTAAAACTTCCAAAACTATGTTGAATAAGAGTGGTGAGAGTGGGCAACCTTGCCTTGTTCCTGATCTTAGTGGAAATGGTTTCAGTTTTTCACCATTGAGGACGATGCTGGCTGTGGGTTTGTCATATATGGCCTTTATTATGTTGAGGAAAGTTCCCTCTATGCCTACTTTCTGCAGGGTTTTTATCATAAATGGGTGTTGAATTTTGTCGAAAGCTTTCTCTGCATCTATTGAGATGATCATATGGTTTTTCTCCTTCAATTTGTTAATATGGTGTATCACATTGATTGATTTGCGTATATTGAAGAATCCTTGCATTCCTGGAATAAACCCCACTTGATCATGGTGTATGATCCTTTTAATGTGCTGTTGGATTCTGTTTGCTAGTATTTTGTTGAGGATTTTTGCATCTATGTTCATCAGTGATATTGGCCTGTAAAAACTCCGTTTTTTGACAGGTAAACAGAGCTTTTGATACTTCTGGACTTGCCTAATGAGGTTTATCTAACCTGAGGGATTTGAACCCACTGTTTGGGGTACTCTCACAGCAGCAAGTTCAGCTCTAAGACTGAGAACTTGTTTTGTTTGAAGAGTGAGAAGGGACTGAAAGTAAATGGGGATGGAGTGAGGAGGAGAGCAAAAGAGGACAACTGTCAAGTGTGGGGAAGGCATGCTTAGTCTCGTTCACAACTGGACCTAATGTAGGCTCTGGCTGCCACTTAAGCAATTGATGGTTGGGAATCCTGGACGTTGAAGATGGACAAATGATGGTCCATAAGCAAGGATGTAGCAGGTGAGGGTCCCGATAATCAGCTGTGGCTGGCTGGGCTCTTTGGTAAGAGACATCTCTGATATTTTCAGAGACTTTAAATCTTTGTGTGTAATGCAATGCCCACTCTAGCCCAAATTTCTGACTTTGCAGCAGGTGCTCGCTGGCTGCAGGTCAGGGGTTAAGCTAGTTTAGTTAATCCCTCACACAATGGCAGGGGTGAGGTGTGGTCAGTGTGCAGGATCAAGACAGGGAGAACCACGGTGTGTGCAGAGACCTGCCTCTTTCCATGGTTCCCACATAAATCCCCTTTGAGCACCTCTCCCTCCAAAAGAGGAGCATACTTATCATTCTTACCAAACCATCAAAAAAGGGGAAAAAGAAGAGAAAAACCCTCCCTTCCTGAAGTGTATGGTAAATTTGGGTGACCAAGATTTAAAACTATGCCCCCGGGGCTTCCCTGGTGGCAAAGTGGTTGGGAGTCCACCTGCCAAGGCAGGGGACACAGGTTCGAGCCCTGGTCCGGGAAGATCCCACATGCCCTGGAGCAACTAAGCCCGTGTGCCACAGCTACTGAGCGTGAGCTCTAGAGCCCGTGAGTCACAACTACTGAGCCCGCATGCCTCAACTACTGAAGCCCTCGTGCCTAGAGCCTGTGCTCCGCAACAAAGAGAAGCCACTGCAATGAGAAGCCCGCGCACGAAATGAAGAGTGGCAGCTGCTCGCCACAACTAGAGAAAGCCCGTGCGCGGCAAGGAAGAACCAACGCGGCCAAAAAAATAAACAAAAAGTAAATAAAAAAATAAAAATAAAATAAAATAAAACTGTGTCCCCAGGCTCAGTTCAAATCTGGCCAAACGTGATGCTACCATTTGAAAGTTTCAACCAGCCGAGGAAGAAGTTCTTACTTCAGAAACTCAAATGCACTGATTAAAAGTGAGTGTCACAAACACACACTCCAATATCATCAAGAGCGAGTCAGAATCCACACCCGAGTTAACAGGAAACTTGGTGGAGGAGAGTCAGAGTTGCCACTGAAACAAAAGCCCTTGCTCTGAATGCCAGCTCAGCAGGCAGCGCTGGCCTTTTCAATGGGACTCACTCTTTGATGTGTGTTTTTTAACTGCAACTTTCATGTGGTGATGGAAGAAGCTCGGAGCAAGGTGGTAGCATTATGTGAAGACCAACGCTTTCATATGCCCTTTGCCCTTCAACAGCACCAGACAGACAAAGAAGAACCACATAGCTGGGAGAAGCCTACCTGTTTTTTAAAGAATATCCTTGCTAGCAGAATCTAACAGGGTGAGAAGGAGCACACTCTTCAATGGCAGAAAAAAAATTTTGGTGCGGCCACTTAGAGAGAGAGATTTGGCTTAAAATAAGAGTTCACTTACAGCTTCACTTGGATCATAACCCAGATTAAAATTATTTGTGTCCAATTAGCTTAAAATAAAATAGCCCCGTGTGTGGCAAGTCTTTCACACATTTATTTTCAGACCTGGAGCCTTGGGAAACTATACAGGTGTGTCTTATTTTGCATAATACATACATTCCTGGGAAGGCTGAGTGGAAGTGAAGCTTCATATAAGAGGTACACGCCCTTTTTAAAGCATGTCGCTGAAAATTCTTATTTTTTGACGGGTAAACAGAGCTTTTGATACTTCTGGGTTTGCCTAATGAGGTTGATTTAACCTGAGGGATTTGGGGTACTCTCACAGCAGCAAGTTCCTACAGGGGCACTTTCAAAGCTGTTCTGGGTCAGCTTACCCAAAAAGCTCACAAGAAGGGAGCCAGAAAAGCACCTGATACCATTAGGTAGAGAAAGGCAACTAGGAACTCTTCTTAGCTACTCCATGGAAACACATAGTACAGGACATTTTCTAGAACTGGGATGGGGGCTGGCTGTTCTCAGGAGCCCTGAGAGAGGGAGAAGTATTGTGTTCATAGAACAGGATGGGATGTTATTCTGGGTAACGTTTTCACAGAGCCCACGTTCCACACAAAGTCAAGGGTTCAGAAGGTGGTGGTCAAATGTGGTCCCCTTAGCTGGCAAGAGGGACGCTCAGACAGAACAATGAGCCTCTCACATCCTCAGGGGGCACGGGAGCTGGACTGGGGGGGGAGGTCAATGAGGTAGGAAGAAGATGAAAAAGAAGAAAAGGAAGAGCAGGAGAGGAGGAAATAGAGAAGCAGGAGTCTTCAATATATAATGGTAAAGGCTAAAGGGACACAGGACTAAATTCACGAGTTTTTACAGGACTGGTTGCATGTGAAATCATTAACAAAGTCCAGGATGTTATTATTAGGTGTCTGCCCACATTCCCTGCACTACAGTCCATCTCTTGAAGCTGAATGAATGTATTTTTAGAACAAATAAAAGGAAATACTACTTTTTAGAGAAAGCAGCAAACTGAGTCACCCAGAGGTGGCTAATTGAAAGCTGAAAACTATATTTTTAATATTTTTCCACTTTTTATAATGTTCAGTAAGCCATTGCTGATATGGAGGCTTTATGAGACTTTCCAGATGTTTAGAGCACAGCTCCATCCTTCTCCTGACAATAGCCTTATGCTCTACCAGCCCCTATAATGGCATCAATCCCAGCACATTATAGCAGTTTTTACCATCCTCGCTCGAGGAGCACTAAAGCTGGCTCCGTGCACCTTCCAGGCCCCCCCACCAGCCCCACAGTGGGAGATGACTGGACATTCCCAGCTCAGTCGTATCCTCACGCCCAGACGCCAGCTACTTTTTCATCTGGAGTGTCTTTTCCCTCCCTACAGCCTCTGGGCAGTTCTGACTGTATTCACTTGTGATACACAGCCCAGCTCTCACCTTCCCCAAGTCACCCTCACTGATCCCTCCTTCGTAAAGGGCTCCCTCCTGTACTTCCTCAGCCCCCCAGAAATTACTCTCCCCTAGCACCCATCTAGAGAAATCACAACCACCTCTTTAAGTGTTCATCCCTGGCCAGTCTGAGCGCTGTGAGGGCAGGGAGTGGGCCTTAGTCCATGTTGTCCCAGTGCCTGTCACAGTGCCAGGTAGGCACTCACCTGTCATTGCTCAGAACGCACTGTCACAGAGGAGCTAGCAGGTGGCCTCCACCGCATCCCTTTGTTGCCCTGTCCGAGGCACCATCTGACCCAAGCTGACATGTTTTATGGTCCAAAAGCATGGAGTCCGCAGCAGTATGACAGGTTTTTCCATCATTTTCACCTGTTTTATGGGCTATACTCTGAAGAACGTAGCACTAAGTGTGAGAGAAAATCAGCCACTGCCCACATAAATGAAATGTCATGTTGGCACAAGCTTTATAGTAAGTAAAGTTACACACAACTGGAGAGAGGGTTTCTTGTGCTTTGAGCAAGGAAAACTGGAGAGAGCTTCATTTCATGTTGAGTAGTAAGTATATAGACATCCAGGGACTCACCAGTGCCCTGCAGGGTCCCCAAACTCATAACAAACCCACACAGCGAAGCTACCAGGAAAAAGTGGATACTCTCTCTCTGTTCAATGGCCATCCTCTGACTAAAGGGCACTACAATCCTCAAAGCTCTTATGTAAGCTGAAGGTAGTCAATGCCTTGTGGACAACAGATCTTTAAACTACTGGGCACCTCTGAACTGAAGTCTCCCTCAGGCCTCTATTTTTTTTTCTTCATCCCCATCCTTCATTCATGGCCTTGAGAAAGCTCTCCTTAAAGTATGCACAGTGATCCTCAAGCACTTGGGATGGACTGGGCCTTTCTGGGTTAAGGGCTCAAGGTTCTAACCCTGCCCCTAGCACGGCTCCTATTCTGACATAGCACCTCCATGGAACCCCAGGGTAGGGTGAGTACAATAGCATATGTTTCTTCAGGGGACAAGGGGTGCTAACTACCCAAAAGTACACTGCCTACTCAGGACATACTGTGCATTCTGAAAACGTGTGAGTGCTCTTCTGGCTTCGAGAAGAAGGTAAAAGCAAGAAAGTGGATTAAATGGACAAACAACATCCTACTTCAGATTTGGCTAATACATTGTCTTCAGTGAAGTGTTTCTAATGTTCTTGAAGCTTGCAAATAATAAAAAGGGTATTCCCCCATTGAAATCCGAGTAAATATGCTGTAATTGGTTTAGAGTGCCTTTAATACTAGTGTTCTCACATTTTAAAACTCTTTTCTTCCAAGTTTCAATAACATGTTCTTGAAAGATATACTCTCTAAGTAATTCTTTGTCCTCAAGAAAACACTCAAATCACTTTTCCAAACTGATGGTCTGGCATCCTTCCAGAACTGATTTAGAAGTTATGGCTCACACCCCACGTCTGAGTCTTCTAACCTTGGCACATTCCTTAGTCCCAGGAATAGGGTTGGCAGTTGGGAAGGATGGCTATAAAAAGAGAGAGCTGCTTGTATCTAGCTCTGTTTAGCAAATTTTGCTTTCATGAAAATCCTAGAGAGTCGAAAAGGCATTGCCAAGATACCTACAAGATTTCACTAACCTGTCAGACCATTCCATGTGCCATCACACTCAAAACAATTAAAATCTGTATAGTGCTTTATAGTTTGTGAACACTTTAATATTCATTATCTTATTTGATCAATATAATCATCTGGAAAACATGCAGAGTGAATATTATTACCCCCACTTGATAGGTAAAGGTACTGAGGCTTAGAGGGAGTTATGTTCAAGACTACCCAACTAATTAATGCCTGAGCTGAGGAAGAAACTCGGTCTCTAGGCAGCCTGTTTGGTTCTCTTTCCACTGTACCATGCTGCCTCCTGAGAAGCCTTTGGCTCCAGACCATCGGTTTCCAATCTGCTTCTGATGATGGCTAGATTGCTCATAGCACCAGTCATACCAGACCAAAGAGAAGAGACCATGGTCACTGTGAGGAATACCACCTCCAAGAAGAATTCAAGTAGGCATTGGTGGAGATATCAATAGTGGAAAAAGTCCCTTACCCACAGCATCTTAAAACTCCAGCACGAGCACTCATCATTTTCACTAATGTGCAATTCGGAGTTAGGGGTTTGCTTTGCCTACTGTGAGAAAGGCATCCACCGAGCTAAATTGGGCCCTCAGGCATGCACCCAGCTTTCTCAGAAGCCAATACTGTTTAGATGGAGTCCTTCCATGCACATCTCCCAGGATGGTTTTAGACAGCCTATGAGAATACTTTATTTCCTTTAAAACAAGTAACCTAGAAAATGAAATAACACATATTAGATTAAGCTCGGTCCCATTTGGCTAATTCAGAAGTTAATGGAAGGTCTCTTTTGGTCATCGGTATTGGCAGAGACACATTTAGTGAAACTCTCGTGGGAACCTCACACAGGTACAGTAGCAGCTCTTACCCATAAATTAAGACTGGCACTTAAAGGCAGCTTTTTCCTCTCTAAGAGGGTGCCATTCAGGTTTCTCTTGATAAAGGGCTTGCTTATCAAACTCCCCCCAAAATACACAGAATAAGAGAGATGGGACAGGTGAAAGAGATAAGGAGAGAGGCAGGTGCTGGGGTATGGGGGAAGAGTGATATCTTTGAAATCAGAATGACACAGAGTAGAAAGAGAAGATGGGCCAGATCACTAACAAATACAATGGTGGTGTCCACTGTGCATGAGGCTTATGGCAACTAACAATTAATTTCACCTCTTTGAACCATGTGCAGTGCCTAGCACATGGACTGTTTATATTGGAGATTTAATACAGAACACCAATTTATAATCATTCCCTGACAAAAATGTTAACTTTAAAAACCGTGTAAGCAATAAAAAATCAAGCTTGGCTATTTTATGACTTTAACCCCAGTCCCTATATTCAAGCAAATATATCCAGAATCAAATCATTCCCTGAAAACACATTCTATCTAATCATTTCTATGATCTTCTGTCCTGCCACAGAATTGATGAAGCTATTCCACCTGCCTGACACTTTTCCAGGAATGAGGCTCCTTCTGATAAAGAATAAAAAATGCAGTGACCGCCTCACCTCTTTCTCAAATGCACACTGAGCCAACGCACCATGATGAGAAGGCTATTCATATTAGGAACCATTGAATCATTTTATGTCATATTTTTGTATTTATATTTATAAGTAGAGACGGTCTAGAGATTTCTTTTGTTGTATTATATTACTATTTTTCTCCATTTTCGGTATCAGAGTAATCACAAAACTAGGTAATTTTTAATACTTTTCTATATTTAGGAACCATTGTAAATTAATTGGCCTTTGAAGTTCCTAGGACTTGTTTTAGTACCAATACTTTTAATACATTAACCACTTTTTAAAATTGTATTTAGTTATTTAGTTTCATCTACTACTTTAATTACTTCTAATTATTCTCAAACAATTTTGGTAATTTATATATTTTTAAAATACTTTCATTTTGCTGAGGTTTTCAAACATATTGGAGCATAACTTTTCACAGTTCTCTTATGATTTATATTGTCCCTGAATATATTCAAAAATTCATGCTCCCATTTCCAATTTTGTTTATTAAAACTTTATTAAAACTGACAGGGTTTTATCAATCAGTAAAATAATTTACTAAATAATTTATTGTTACATATGTAAATATACTGAATATTAATATATAAATATAATTTATATGACACTTATAAATATTATATTATTACATAAGTAAAATAAAACAGTTTTTCCTAATACCTAGAGATAATTAATCACTTTTACTATCTTAAGGTTTCTGATTCATTGTTTTTATCTTTAATACTCACTTTCTCATGGTTTAGTATTTGTTTAATTTCTAGAGTTTTACTTTCAATTCATTTGTAATTATTTTTTCTTTACTTCCCCCAAGGAAATGAAATATTGAAGTCTATTACTTCACCTCTGAGTATAGCTTTGGCTGACTCTCAGAAGTTTTGATATGTTGCATTCTCATATTTATTGTTTACTGAATCATACATAGTTTTATTTTTCAAGCTGTTTGGGCCATAAGTTAGGTTCAATTGTCTGAAAATACAAAAGTAATCTTTTTTAAACACTATATAATAGCCAGAAGAGAAAGTAAATGTTCATTCTTAATAATATTAATTCTAATAAAGAGAAGGATCCTTTTTACCCTTATCCATTACTTATTAGCATCTCAGTTTTCAGTCAAGTAGTTTTCAGTTCTGTCGACACGCACATTGATATGTTATCCTACTTTGATTCCTGGGGAGTTTGGAACTAAGTTCTAGAGTACAGAAATTAAGAAACCAAGGACTTCAAAGAGAATTTTCTATGTATAATATTTTTACTAAAACTCCCAATGAAAATAAAAAATGGACCAACAATTTTCACATATTCTTACAATAAAGAAGGGTAAGCTTGTTTTAAATAGAGGAGTGTAGACAGGAGCAACAGAAAAAAAGAAAAAATGAAATGAAGGTCTCTTTCCCATGTGGGCATTTATGCCCAAGGGACACAACATAGCTTCAAAATGGGTTCTTAAAATATATGTGAGCTGCTATGTGTTTTTCTTTGTTATTTTCTGCCTTCCTCCATCCTTTCTTTCATTTCCTTTCTTCCTTCCTTTTCTTCCCTCCATCCCTCCCTCCCTTCTTCAATAATGCTCACAAACCACTGTCAGTGAGGAGGGTTGACATCCTTCATTGGATTTGGGGTCTGATTTATGTAAAAGAATCAGCTGTGTCCACCCACTTCCCACTCACAATCTGTCACTATTCTAGTCATCAAAAATAGAGTCTCCATCAATCCCTACATGGAATGGAATCTCTCCTTTTCTCAGCATAAATTCCCTGTCCTAACAGCATAGTCACAATCCAACTAGGAAGCAGGTTATCTCCCTCCCACCCCACTTGACAATGATTGTTATAAAATACTGAAAGTAGTATAAAACATTGAAACTGCTTAAAAAATCTTGGAAGGAACATTAAACAATAAGTTAGTGAAAGGAAATGGTTTAATTGCAATATGCCAGGGAGTCAAACACCTCTTAGGCACAGAAGTAGCTGTTGAGGAACAGAACTCCAGTAGAAGCAAAGCTGAGGGTTGGCTGACAAGCAGGAAGCTGATCCTATAGCCTCTTCAACCCCAGAACTCTACCACTGGCCAGCACCTCACAAGGCAGCCTTGTAAATAATGAACTCCAGTTTACAAATGAAGACTGTAAGTATTAAACAGATAAAATGACTTTCCCAAAAGTCAGAGCTGTGATTTGTGTCCAGGTCTTCAGATCACAAACAGCTCTACTACATCTCAGGTATACCTGTTCCACCAGAAAAGATCTATTTCCTGACCCCTTGTGCAAATGCACTTCTCTGTGTCTAGACCTCTGGTCTAACTGCTGCAGACTCTGGAATGTTCTCTATCCCCACTTCGTGCCAAGTGCCTAAATTCCACACATTCTTCAGGGAGGGGGCAAGTCTCATCTCTGCCACATGTCTTTCCATATGACTTCAGCTTCTCTCTTCCTCTACTCTCCCCTCACTGTGGTGCTGACCCGGCAATGAACCACACTTTGGCTTATGATTGTAAGTGGCTTGAGGGCAGGTGCTGCCGGGTTCCTGCAGAGTGGATACAGTGGATACAGTGCAGCAGTGATATACCAAAAATCTCAGAAGATTTTAGTTACTGAAAAGCAACATATGAGGAAAAAGAGAACACTAAAAATGAGAGAAACCAAGAAGAAGCCAGTCAACTACAATCTGTCAACTAAGACAGCCCATCAGGTAGGAGCACCTAGGAAACTGTTCAGGGGCAAATATTCCAAGACACTATCTTCCCTTAAGAATTCACTTCCAATAAATCACTCTTTATCTAAAATTCTAATACTTCGCATTGTATCTTTATCCCACACAAATGCATTGCCTAATGTCAACAAAAACATTCCTAAATGATTATTCTCAGTATCTAGTACTTTCCCACTAGTTAGGTGGATTTTGAGGATTTAACCTGAAAATTTTATTAGGATCTGAAACTTTCAGAGGCTTTTTTTTCATTGTACCTTGAATTTTCCAATTTTATGTGCATATTTTAATCAATATTTTAATACTTACATAATGTTTGAGAGGCTGCATCATTTTTTTGATTTTTCTCCCAGAGGACAATGACAGTCTTTCTTGTACTTTTAAAGTATCCACAATAACATTAGTTATATGGGTTATGGGGTTTATTTCCTTTCTCATTGAATAAAAGAGAAAAAATTTCCCCAATTTTCTAAAATTTATACTTGCCACATAGGCACAACCAAATATGTCCAAAATTTATACAACACTAAGAGATCCTGTCCTGTGTTTACTTGCCCAAACTACCCCAACCATTATCCTATTGTGATATGAAACACATTTATTTTGGGAGATTTCTGACATCTTTGTAATGTGTATTGTTCTTCTTCCATATCTGTGCCTGGTTAGTAGGCAGGGAATCTAAATTCCCTAGGAAGCATATTATCTGAAACTTACTATCTGTATATGCCACAGTGTTTAATTTTTTTCTAAGTTTCCCCTCATCCTCTTTGTCGATACCTATTTTTAAAAGTCATTATTGCCTTCCAGCTGTCCAAATTTTCTTCTCGTTTTTCTCTTAAAAACTGACTTAAAGCAGGAGGTCAATATCTCAGCCATCATTAATTTCACGCCCTCCTCTTCTCATTTATTCACTGGTCTTTTTTCTGCTGAAGATCCCTTTTTTTTTCCTTGATACATTTATAAAAGACCTCCTTACTCCATCTAACCTCTTTTACTAGCAATATCTCATTTCCCACTTTTGTGCTCCTTATCTTTTCTTTGCTAACTTTAAGTTGTTCTGTCTATTTTTATATAGTTCCTGCCTTCTCCACTCCCAGGGCAATTGTCCTGTTATACAAGGATCTTGAGCAGCCATTGGGGATGACAGACTGCGTTTTTACTAGAATTCTAGAGGCAGAGGGGCCCTGCAGCCCCCATGCTCTGCCCAGTTCTTTCACTGCCACAGAGTAACGGAGGCTTTTGAACTTTAATGATATTGTCTTGGGCTACTTCACACCTATCTCCAATTATGAATCTTAATACTCCCATTGTATCATACATATTAGATTTCCTCCCAACGTGTTTTTCAACTAGGAATAGTACCTTGTAGGGTTGTTATCAATGATCACATTTCTAAATAGTCAGCGGAGAGAATGAAAATGATATACTCTATTAGGGTGAGGTCATTTGCATACTGTTAAGTGATTTGCATGCTGGCAGATCCTACAATTGTGTTTCAGCAGCTTCCCCTCATTTCTCCCTTCCTAACAAGGTGTAGCTCATTTTGCTCACTATAAAATTGTCCTTTATTTTTCTCTCTCATGCCATCCTCTCCCAATGGAGAATAACACCCACTAACACAAGCATGACATTGCAAGGTAGTCTCTATCTTCTGAGCTAATGTCCTCTTTGGCATAATTCATCATCCTCTCTGATTTTTCAGGGATGGTGACAATGGTGACTCCCCTAATATCTGAATGAAGTCCTTCATAAATATTTTACTGAGTGATTGATATCTCCTCTAGTTATTTTTCTCACACCTCTTCCCCTCAGTATATAACAGATGGGATTCCATCATCAGAAGCAGATGTTGTGGAAAAAGTACCAGGAGTCCAGAAGCCCTTGTTCCAGCCTCAGCTCCCCCATTAACTACCTCTGCCATCTCCACAAGTCACTTCACCTCTCTGGGCCTCCGTTTCCATGTCTGTAAATCGAAGATGAAAATGCCTTCTTCAGAGGCATACTAAGGTGATCAGAAAAGATATATTTACAAAAATGCTTCCTCATATAAAGTAGTTTGACACTTGGAAGTTTGATAACTCTTAGCTAAATCATGTAGGCTTTTCAAAATCAGATGAAATATGAAGTATTTTTTTCACCCATCTCCCTTATTAGCTTTTCATACTAATAAATAAACACACTTCTAGGAAAGTCAGTTACATTTTGAGAAATTCCGAATGACAAATTGTCAGACACTGAACAAAAGGATCATTTTAACCACTCCCACCTCCATCCTCCTCCATGTCTCATTAGCAAACATATTCTCTACCTTAATTTATGTAACTTATGAGGGACCCTGAAGGGAGAGGCAGGGCTCTAGTTTGATTTTTTGACTGAGCCTCATTCATTGAAGTAAGGTGTCATGGCTGCCTGAGGATCTGGAAAGCATTTTGGAAGTAAGAAGCAGACAAATGTAAATCTTTTAAACCCTTGTGATAAGCAAACTCTCCTCAGTTCAACATATAAATATAAACACTAAATCAAATCAGATGCTTATACATTTTTTAATCCCATCATAAAACATTTTGTTTTGACAGCTTGGTAATGTAAAGTAAAAACACCGACAGCCAAAAGAATCAGCATCTTTGCCTGCCTACTACCTGAAAGTCTTTCCTGTATATAAATAGAAAAAAAAAAAAAAAAAAGAAAGTATGTTTATGTAAAGGGAAACACTGATTTACTAGAACTGATTGCTTCATAGTCTAATTACTTTTCAACTGGCTGTTCCAAATTAAGATGTCATTGATGGCTTTTGGTGATATATTTCATTTTAAGCAAATTTATTCTATAATAGAGTACATCATAATGGAAAGCAGAGTTCCTACTCTTCCCTCCTCTTTGTAGCCTGATATCTTGACAAGTAAATTAAATTTAGCAGTTAAAATGCTTCCATTAGTAATTTTATTAAGTTAATTAAAGAATCTCTCTTTCTGAATTTTAACTACCTTCCTTTCAGAACAATGGTGATCTCTTTTTTTCTTTTCTAATTTCATGTATTTAGGGACTATGATATATTCTAGGACCAATCAACCACTCTATCAGTACTACATTTCTATGGGCAAGATGCTACCAAGCAAATCAAGTAAAAAGAAAAAAAAAGAACTCCAAAGTCTGAAAGAGAGGATCTGTTTCATATCACAAAAAGGGTTTTAATATCTGTAAAAGAAGGAGGAAAGAGGATCAGGGGGAGAGAAACAGAAAGAGGAAAATATACTTTTTAAGTTATCTATGTTCTTGGGAAGAAACAGAATTGCTAACTAGTGTCTCCACACATACAGGATAAATCATAAATGGTTGGGGTAGAATTTAGTTCATAGACAGAAATAGAAAAATTCCAACTCTTTTATTCTTACTTAGTAAGTGTACAAGTATTACTAAGCAAGATACTGCAATTGGTGAAGCACAAGTTAAATGAAATCTTGGGCCCTCTCCAGGGAGCAGTATTTTGAAAGAAACCAAATACTTCTAAGAGATTTAGGGCAAAAAGAGTTGTCTTATTGACCACTGCCTGCTTCTTGTGGTTGGTGTTCTTAAACTCAAGAATTATAGAAATTATTTTTGAAACTGGAAGGGAGCATAGAGAAAACGTTATCTTACCCTCCTGTGTTAAAGATAAGGAAACGGAGGGCCAGGAATTAGTAATACCACCACCACCAATAATAATAATAGCAGCTCTAACAAAGGTGACTAAATATTTATCGAACTCATCACTGTGAAGCATCACATACATTATCTCATTAAAAAGCCCCAGAAGGGGAATTCTTTGAATGTCCCAACATTATAGATATGAGAAATAGTGCATAACAAAGATTAACTTGTGCAAAATCTATGTGACTCCAAAGTCCCGTGCCTATAACTAGTACACATCATTACCTTAGATGAATGACTTGGGGTCATGCAACTAGTTAGTGCTTTCCCCAGGGTTAGAGTTCAGGAAACCTGCTTCCCAGCTCTGCTCTTTACAAACTAGGCCATATAAGGAGGACTGGGAATCCAGTGGTCGTGCTGAGGCATGGGCATTGAGAAGACAGGATGATTTACTTTAAAAGGAATCCTATTGCCAAGGTGTCTGATAGAATATCTGCGTTATGGGTGAAACCTTATCAATGTCTGCATTCATGTGTTCAGACCCAAAGTGACATTTCATCTAAAATTTGGGATCCCGCCTTTTACTCATTCATTGATGAAATGAGATCCAAGAATACAGTCATGGTCATTACTATCAATACCTCCCAACTTCTCTCATTTTCTAACACCCTCCCCATCCCCTTGAACAGCCCACTCCGGGAGTTTGCATGCTCACTGTTCAATCCCCATCATCCCTCTCCAAGTCACTCCACCACCCGGCCAAATCCTCATGGTCCATCCTTGCTGAGTATAGTCCTTCACAGTCACACCTCAGATATCACCCCACCAACTTCTGCTCTTTTTCTCCGGGGGGACTGAATGCCTTTCATAGCTATGTTCCAAGCTGATTACTTTTCTCATGAGAATAGGTCACCATGGCTTTTTTTCTTTCTATTCTTTCCACATTCTTCAGATTCTGTTTCCAAAAAAAAAGCCCAAGAAAGGAATATGGCAACTCACAGATGCTTCCTGGCAGAACAGAATAGATGAAGCCACAAACTATATGATAGGCCAGAAGAGAGAAAAGACTGAGACCGCTTCATTCATATATGTTTTCCTTCCCTCCTTTTTCACACCAGGAAAAGCTAAAATGCAGATGTCTACCCCAGATGATCTTTGTGTATTCGGAGAGCCCAACCCCTCTTCTTCCTGCCTCCCTCCCTCTCTCCCTCTTCCTTCCTTCTTTTCCTTCCTTTCTTTCTTTCCCAACATCTAGATTAAACAGGGATTAAGAGCTTTAGCACCCCTTGCCCCTGATTTGATCCCGTGTCATCCCGGATATAGGTTTTCAAGATGGCACTCCATAGTTTCTGAAGCACAAGAAATTGGCAAATGTTCCTGGAAGTGCTTTTGTGGAGAATATTTCATTTATTAAGCATACCCTTCTCCCCAAATGATGTCTTTAGAAAGAACCTAGCATTCTGCAATATTTCTCTAATTAATAGCTAGACAGACAGACACAGAGGAAAAAGAGACTGGGTCATCCATTGTTTTTCTAATTAGAAATGGTACTCCCTGCCCTGATCCTTAGTTGAGGAAGAACACTACCTTTAGCCTGGAAGCATATTTTCTATTTACCTGACCACATAGCAAACATGTTTTCATTAGAAATTTACCTCTTACCTCCTTCATATCCTGCCAGTCACACTGCATCTATTCTTTGGTGAGGACCCTTTTCAATTATTTTGAGGATCTTCTTCTTTTTTATGTGGAGTTCCAGTCCAGTAGTGAAATCTGTTTCATATTTGTAATCAGTTTTCAGGTCTGGAAGGAGCCCAAATTGGTAAGTTCCTGGGAGTAAAAAAGAAAAAACAAAACAAAACAGAATTTAATTATGCAACCTGAGCTTATAGAAGATGAGAGAAGATAACTCAAAGGGGAAAGAACTGAAAAATCAACATTATGTCCCCTCCTCCAACCCGAGTCATTCTGGCCCGCCTTTCAACCTGGACAGTGATCAATTCAATGTGTAGAACCACAAAAGAGCCACTGGGATTGTGAAATTATGTGGCAAAATTCCTATTACTTGTCACGTGAAAAGAAGAATGTGCGATTTTAAAATAAAATACCAGAGAAAGATGTAACAAGTTTGATGTAGTCAATGTAGCTGGCCACAGTTGTGAAAGATTCGATAAGCTTCTTCTTACTTGTCCTTCACCCTGGAGGCTTCTGAAGAGGCCTGAATATCTGGCTTACAATGAGTGATGCTACTTGAAATGAAAAGCAAGGAGATTGCAAATCACTCTTCTGCACAGGCATGGAATAAGCTATGGCATGGCTGATGGACAGATTCAGGTATTTAAGTGAGTGTGATTTCCAAGCAACAATTTCTAAACCCTACATTATAATTGACCTCCATCACACGATTGGACATGTTTACGAAGGTACACACAGCAGAGTGAAATTCGCTGGGAAAAACACTGAAGTCATTTTCCAACACCACAGCAGTATTTCTGCAAAATGAAGCCATGTTACCCCAATCACCAATACGGTCCACCTTTGCACTCTTCTTCTGCTTAATGGTCTGAGTCCATTCCATCAAAGGAACTTTCTGTTTCAGGAATCCAGCTATGAGTTTGGTTGGAAGAAACCAAATGAGGTAAGTAATCTGATGTATGTGCTCAGTAAAGTTAAGTAAACCAAGAAAGGACTTGAAGAAATGTACTTGAATAAACGACTTGAACTAAAGACTATACTTTTGTCTTTCTATTTCTTCCTCTCTTTTTTCTTACAGGCAAAGATACCAGGATGGTGAAAACTACCCCAAGATAATTTTTTCCCTGTGATTTGATTGGCCAGGAAGCAAAAGCAAAGCACCCAGTTAGCAGCCTTTTAAATCAAACACAATTAACTGTACACTGAAATACATGGTCTACAATTGCATGTTCAATTAAATAGCTGGAAGCAAATGAAAGCCTCAATTGCACACTACAAGCTACATAGGTCTGCTCAGATTTCCTACTTCTTCATGAAGGTCCAAGACAGATACTTCCTCAAAAATTAAAAGCAGACATTTTTATTGTCTAGTAAGCACTCCTTAAAAACTTTATTGTAAATTAAATCAAATATTTGCATTAAATCTTTTCTTGAGGAAAGCAGAGGCAGGGGGTGGGGTGGTGGTGGGATGAATTGGGAGATTGGGATTGACATACATACACTAATATGTATAAAATAGATAACAAATAAGAACCTGTTGTATAGCACAGGGAACTCCACTTCGCTGCACAGTAGAAACTAACACAACATTGTAAAACAACTATACCCCAATAAATAAACAAACAAACAAACAAACAAATAAATTTTAAAAATAATCTTTTCTTGAAACTTGTCAGAGAGAAAAATCAGAACACTACTAAAAATGCAAAGACTATTTTTCATGATTGCTAGTGCAATGGCTGTCTCTGTTCCAGCCTCACACTGTCTCTAAATTCCATTGAATTGTTTCTGGGGACTCCCACTTCATCTATTCCCAAGTTATATTCTGTGGTGTATTCCATACACATATGCAATTCTACCTAGGCCAGTTGAGGTTATTTCCATTTGAACCATTGGTGAGAAAATAGTGTTGATAACAGCCATTAGGTAGCACAGCTATCTACAATTATAGCCATCCCAATTGCTAGCGACCTAGTGGTGAAATTTTTCACATTCCACTTAATCGTATAATGATTTATATATACATCTATTGGACTATAAGATACTCCAAGGCAGAGACCATCTTATACATCTTTAAATCATTACAGCATCTGCCATTATATTGAGTATATTGGTCTTAAATGGTGAAATAACAGAATGAATGAATGAAGCAAGGAATTAATATTTAAATACAGGCAATGATTATTTGTGTTACAGTCACAGTATACAGAGAACTGCCTGGAGGAGTTTTCAGAGAGCGACAGAGGAGCTTGGCTGACTATTCTTGGAGAACACATTGACTGTTGGATGGAGACAGTTCACCAAGAAAGCAGATTTTGACCCTTCAAGAACTTCAATGTGATGATGAGTTTATGACAGTTCTAAAAGCCAACATACGGTTGGTGGCCAGATTGTGGTTCTGGACTGAGAGGCTTCCATTTGGAAGGCAGACAAGCATTTGAATTATGGGTCTAATGAAAGTGTCAATAGCAATCCTGTTACTGGAGGAGCTGTAAAACCCTGCTTAATGAACTAGGCAGGGACACAAAAACACAATGGTCTAAAATGTACTGTATGAGAAAATGATAATTAGCCCAGATTTCATGTACAAGATAAAATGCATAGGGATAATATTACCACTGAGCAATATTACTGCCCTTCAGGGGACTGTTCTGTTAACAGGGTTTGGCTCAGCCTTTCCCATCTTCCTTGTGTGAGTGGAGATGTACTATACAATCGTGAGCTGTGAGTCGGGGGAAAGAATGTCAGATGGCAAAATTCCCATCAGAGATACTGACAAATGTTAATGACAGAAAAAAGTGTTCTGGCCTCATCAAGGGTTCATTTTTATTTGGGAGGCTTTATGCAATATAGGATGATAAGCCAAATGGCTTCCCATGCAAGAGGAATGGGGGGTGAACTAGAAAGTCATTCTCTAACCTTGAAGTCTACTCTAGACCACCGGACATCAACCAGCAAAGTGAGGCAAGACAAGGCCACACCTGGAGGGGACAATTTGGACCATAGCTATTTACTCCCATGCGACGAATTAGGGAGCTACTGAGGCAGCTCCGAGTACAGAAGGAAACAGTGAACTTGCAGTCAGGGAGCTGAGATTCTGGCCTTAGCTCTGTACTAACTCTGAATCTGAACTTTCTCATCTCTTCCAAAGGTGAATTAGAGTTCAAAAATTTTAAGGGGCTTACAAATCACCTGAGGATTCTGTTAAAAATACAGATTTTGATTTAGAAGTCTACACTCATCACATAACTTGTAATGCAGTTGGGGTGAGGAGGAGGTGGAACAAGATATTTTTAAAAGCAAGGGGAAAATAATGTATTTTCTAAAATGCTAAATTATGGAGAATATAAGTTGTAAGAAATCAAGAGAAGAAGGAGGTCACTCTGGGCTTGGGTCAAGGGGGGGATTCATGGAGAAAGGCTGGACGTGGGCCTGAAGTTCATTCATTCACAACCTATTTGTATGGCCCGCCAAGAAAGAAAGTTGGACAGTCAGTAGACAGATGAGGTGAGAAGATGAAGGGTCTTAAGGAATGGTGAAAGTGATCAGTGTTTCTTTTTGAGAATAAAAGGATCAGCAAGAGTATGCAGTGCAGACCAGGAGAAAGCAACATATGGGAAACTATTTTTCATCTTCAGCATATATTGGGCACCCAAAATCCATACTGCCAGCGGGGTGGGGAAAAGGGAGCAAGTGTTGCTAAGATAACCTAAAGGCAAATCATGTAAAAGCTAAACTTCCAGCCAGACAAAAGCCTATTTGTAAATTACTCCAGTTAATTTCCCAGGTCGTGATTGGTGATTGCCTCTCCCTGCAAAGCGGTTTATGACATTCTCAATTAAGAGTTTGCTATAAAAATGAATGAATGAAGTATTTCAAAACTGCTATGAGATATTAAAAATGAGTCACTTTTAAAAAGTGGTTTTGTTTCCTGTGTTCTGGATAATGCATTTGAGAATGTAGTTTCCAGCCTCACCCATCACACCACTGTGAAATCAAATTGAATGACTCTCTGCTCTTAGAATGATCCCTCATTCAAATGCATTCAATAAATAAAGCCCAAACACAATGAGGCACTTTTCATAGAGCATCTCTGAGAGCTAGGGCCTGGTCTCTCTCACCATATGAAGCTGAGATTGAAGTAAATAAAGCATTCACCCACACTGACTGCATAATACATAGTGACTTATTGTTTACTAAGCTCTTGCATGTACACTATTTCATTTGATCCTCACAATGACCCTACAAAAACAACACTGTTGGTTTATTATCCCCATTTAACAGATGTAGAATTTAGAGCTCAGAGTGGTCAGTGACTTGCCCAAAGTCACACAGCAATCCAAAAGGTACTTTAAATCTTCTCAGTCCCTTCCTTCCCTACTCCCCAGAACAGGAAACATATTTTTAAGTACAAAACAATATAATTAGTAGAACTATTATGAAAACTGGGCAGAATATTTAATTCATTCAGATGAATTTTGTAATCCTCCAGTGATTTTGTAAATACCGAGGAATTCATTTTCCACCTCCTGAAATTCAGTGAATTCTATCCTGGACAAAAGGTCATCCAAATATGATCCTTGCTCAGAGTTATGGAAATGTATGCAGTCTAAAAGAATATGGGACAAATGCAGAGTAAAAATATCAGTGAAACTCCCAGTGCCATTTTCTCTTGCTGCCTCAAATCCTTTATGAAATTAGGCAGGTTATACATCATAAAAAAAATAAAAACGCAAACTTTTGCCCCCAATTCAATTATCATATATTAGAGGGGGTCATGAGTGCAGTAGATTGGAGAGTGAGTAAAGCAAGACTGAAATAGGTATGGTGGGAAAGCCACAGACAGGTAGAAAGAATTTTTTTGAAAAAATTTTCAATTTACATCCATAGAACATACTGAAAATTATCTGAAAAGCAATAGAAAATACAATTTTCTCAAAGTCAACATCCTTTCAGCCTCTAGTCCTACTCAGCTGGACTTTGGTTTGGGGAGTGCTACTGAACCAGGTTCCTTTTGCCCAATGCGCAGCAAGCCAAAACACTGAGATGCCAAGGTTTGCAGCAAAGAGAGGGTTTATTCGCAAGGCAGCTAAGCAAGGACACAGCAGAATGAGTCTCAGACTCCCAAAGGCAAGGGGCCCAGGATATTTATGGGATAAAGAATAAAGAAGCAGTGCAGTCCGAGGCATGGGGAGCGTGGGGAACATGTGGAGAGGTGATTGAATAAAGGTGCCATGATCTTCATTCTGTGCAGGTGTAACTAAGCTACAGGCCTTGGCACGTTCAGAAATGGAGGTGCTTGGCACAGCCTGAGGGTGGCATTTTTGAAAGGTCACCATAAGGACAGCTGTACATCCCCAGTTGGAGGGTCGGTGGTCCTATCCAGTCTTAACCAGCTCAGCTGGAACTAGACTTCAAGTTCCTGGAGAACAACTCAGGTAAACATCTTGTTCATACTACGTGCTCCTTGGAGGACATGCAAGTCTTAAAATGACCTTGATTAGTGAAGGCAGGTGAAATGGATTTGACTCATTACCCACAGTTTCAGGAAACAGGAGATTAATGCCTCTTAAAAGTCAGTCTGGGTCAAAGCTGTTTGGAGGAGCACCTAGAAGCCTTGTCGTCCTGGAGGAGAGGGGTTAACAGAACTAAGGATAGCTTCATTTTCTAACATTGCCTTGCAAACACCATTTCTACAGTAATCAGGCCCAGCCCTCTCTTTCTTCATTCAGCCCTCTGCTTCCATCTTCATTTTGGCTGTGCGGTCATTTATGCAGCAGGAATCTGTCCAGCAGCTAGAGACAGACCACACTGGCTGGACTCCCACATCCACATCCACTGATGAGAGAACTTATTCGTTCTAAGGGCCCTTTTCCTCAAAATGTCTAATTCCATCCTCTCCTAAGTTACGATGTATCTATTCACCTGTGTGTAACTGTGAATAGCTACAGAGCCTCTGAAAATCCAAAGTTTATTTTTATTTTTTTGGTATAGGGCACAAGTTTTTGCGGTTTTTTTGGTAACATCTTTATTGGAGTATAACTGCTTTACAATGCTGTGTTAGTTTCTGCTTTATAACAAAGAGAATCAGTTATACATATACATATGTCTCCATATCTCTTCCCTCTTGCATCTCCCTCCTTCCCACCCTCCATATCCCACCCCTCTAGGTGATCACAAAGCACCAAGCTGATCTCCCTGTGCTATGCGGCTGCTTCCCACTAGCTATCTATTTTACGTCTGGTAGTGTATATATTTCCATGCCACTCTCTCACTTTGCCCCAGCTTACCCTTCCCCCTCCCCGTGTGCTCAAGTCCATTCTCTACTAGGTCCGCATCTTTATTCCCGTCTTGCCCCTAGGTTCTTCATGACCACTTTTTTTTTTTTAAGATTCCATATATATGTGGTATCATACGGTATGTGTTTTTCTCTTTCTGACTTACTTCACCCTGTATGACAGTGTCTAGGTCCATCCACCTCACTACAAATAACTCAGTTTTGTTCCTTTTTATGGCTAAGTAATATTCCATTGTATATATGTGCCACATCTTCTTTATCCATTCATCGGTTGATGGACACTTAGGTTGTTACCATGTCCTGGCTATTGTAAATAGAGCTGCAATGAACATTTTGGTACATGACTCTTTTTGAATTATGGTTTTCTCTGGATATACGCCCAGTAGTAGGACTGTTGGGTCATGTGGTAGTTTTATTTTTAGTTTTTTAAGGAACCTCCATACTGTTCTCTATAGTGGCTGTATCAATTTACATTCCCACCAACAGTGCAAGAGGGTTCCCTTTTCTCCACACCCTCTCCAGCATTTATTGTTTGTAGATTTCTTGATGATGGCCATTCTGACCGGTGTGAGATAATATCTCATTGTGGTTTTGATTTGCATTTCTCTAATGATTAAGGATGTTGAGCATTCTTTCATGTGTCTCTTGGCAATCTGTATAACTTCTTTGGAGAAATGTCTATTTAGGTCTTCTGCCTATTTTTAGATTGGGTTGTTTTTGTGATATTGAGCTGCATGTAAATTTTGGAGATTAATCCTCTGTCAGTTGTTTCATTTGCAAATATTTTCTCCCATTCTGAGGGTTCTCTTAACGTCTTGTTTATGGTTTCCTTTGCTGTACAAAACCTTTTAAGTTTCATTAGGTCCCATTTGTTTATTTTTGTTTTTATTTCCATTTCTCTAGGAGGTGGGTCAAAAAGGATCTTGCTGTGATTTATGTCATAGAGTGTTCTGCCTATGTTTTCCTCTAAGAGTTTGATAGTTTCTGGCCTTATACTTAGGGCTTTAATCCATTTTGAGTTTATTTTCGTGTATGGTGTTAGGGAGTGCTCTAATTTCATTCTTTTAAATGTACCTGTCCAGTTTGCCCAGCACCACTTATTGAAAAGGCTGTCTTTTCTCCACTGTATAGTCTTGCCTCCTTTATCAAAGATAAAGTAACCATACGTCTGTGGCTTTATCTCTGGGCTTTCTATCCTGTTTCACTGATCTATATTTCTTTTTCTGTGCCAGTACCATACTGTCTTGATTACTGTAGCTTTGTAGTATAGTCTGAAGTCAGGGAGCCTGATAATTCCAGCTCCGTTTTTCTTTCTCAAGATTGCTTTGGCTATTCGAGGTCTTTTGTGTTTCCATACAAATTGTGAAATTTTTTGTTCTAGTTCTCTGAAAAATGCCAGTGGTAGTTTGATAGGGATTGCATTGAATCTGTAGATTGCTTTGGGTTGTAGAGTCATTTTCACAATGTTGATTCTTTCAATCCAAGAATATGGTACATCTCTCCATCTATTTGTATCATCTTTAATTTCTTTCATCAGTGTCTTAATAATTTTCTGCATACAGGTCTTTTGTCTCCTTAGGTAGGTTTATTCCTACATATTTCATTCTTTTTCTTGTGATGGTAAATGGGAGTGTTTTCTTAATTTCACTTTCAGATCTTTCATCATTAGTCTATAGGAATGCCAGAGATTTCTGTGCATTAATTTTGTATCCTGCTACTTTACCAAATTCATTGATTAGCTCTAGCAGTTTTCTGGTAGCATCTTTAGGATTCTCTATGTATAGTATCATGACATCTGCAAACAGTGACAGCTTTACTTCTTCTTTTCCAATTTGGATTCCTTTTATTTCCTTTTCTTCTCTGATTGCTGTGGCTAAAACTTCCAAAACTATGTTGAATAAGAGTGGTGAGAGTGGGCAACCTTGTCTTGTTCCTGATCTTAGTGGAAATGGTTTCAGTTTTTCACCATTGAGGACGATGTTGGCTGTGGGTGTATCATATATGGCCTTAATTATGTTGAGGAAAGTTCTCTCTATGCCTACTTTCTGGAGGGTTTTTATCATAAATGGGTGTTGAATTTTGTCGAAAGCTTTCTCTGCATCTATTGGGAAGATCATATGAGTTTTCTCCTTCAACTTGTTAATATGGTGTATCACACTGATTGATTTGCATATATTGAAGAATCCTTGCATTCCTGGGATAAACCCCACTTGATTATAGTGTATGATCCTTTTAGTGTGCTGTTGGATTCGGTTTGCTAGTATTTTATTGAGGATTTTTGCATCTATGATCATCAGTGATATTGACCTGTAGTTTTCTTTCTTTGTGACATCTTTGTCTGGTTTTGGTATCAGAGTGATGGTGGCCTCATAGAATGAGGTTGGGAGTGTTCATCCCTCTGCTATATTTTGGAAGAGTTTGAGAAGGATAGCTGTTAGCTCTTCTCTAAATGTTTGATAGAATTTGCCTGTGAAGCCATCTGGTCCTGGGCTTTTGTTTGTTGGAAAATTTTTAATCACAGTTTCAGTTTCAGTGCTTGTGATTGGTCTGTTCATATTTTCTATTTCTTGCTGGTTCATTCTCGGCAGGTTGTGCATTTCTAAGAATTTGTCCATTTCTTCCAGGTTGTCCATTTTATTGGCATAGAGTTGCTAGCAGTAATCTCTAATGATCCTTTGTATTTCTGTAGTGTCAGTTGTTACTTCTCCTTTTTCATTTCTAATTCTATTCAGTCTTCTCCCTTTTTTTCTTGGTAAGTCTGGCTAATGGTTTATCAATTTGTTTATCTTCTCAAAGAAACAGCTTTTAGTTTTATTGATCTTTGTTATCATTTCCTTCATTTCTTTTTCATTTATTTCTGATCTGATCTTTATTTCTTTCCTTCTGCTAACTTTGGGGTTTTTTTGTTCTTCTTTCTCTAATTGCTTTAGGTGCAAGGTTAGGTTGTTTATTTGAGATGTTTCTTAAGGTAGGATTGTATTGCTATAAACTTCCCTCTTAGGACTGCTTTTGCTGCATCCCGTAGGTTTTGGGTCGTCATGTTCTCATTGTCATATGTTTCTAGGTATTTTTTGATTTCCTCTTTGATTTCTTCAGTGATCTCTTGGTTATTAAGTAGTGTGTTGTTTAGCCTCCACATGTTTGTATTTCTTACAGATTTTTTCCTGTAATTGATATCATAGCATTGTGGTCGGAAAAGATACTTGATACGATTTCAATTTTCTTAAATTTACCAAGGCTAGATTTGTGACCCAAGATATGATCCTGGAGAATGTTCCATGAGCACTTGAGAAGAATGTGTATTCTGTTGTTTTTGGATGGAATGTCCTGTAAATAACAAGTCCATCTTCTTTAATGTATCATTTAAATCTTGTGTTTCCTTATTTATTTTCATTTCGGATGATCTGTCCATTGGTGAAAGTGGGGTGTTAAAAGTCCCCTACTATGATTGTGTTACTGTCGATTTCCCCTTTTATGGTTGTTAGCATTTGCCTTATGCATTGAGGTGCTCCTATGTTGGATGCATAAATATTTACTATTGTTATACATTCTTCTTGGATTGATCCTTTGATCATTCTGTAGTGTTCTTGTCTCTTGTAACAGTCTTTGTTTTAAAGTCTATTTTGTCTGATATGAGAATTCCTACTCCAGCTTTCTTCTGAGTTCCATTTGCATGGAATATCTTTCTCCATCCCCTCACTTTCAGTGTGTATGTGTCCCTAGGTCTGAAGTGGATCTCTTGTAGACAGCATATATATGGGTCTTGTTTTTGTATCCATTCAGCCAGTCTGTGTCTTTTGGTGGGAGTATTTAATCCATTTACATTTAAGGTAATTATTGATATGTATGCTCCTATTACCATTTTCTTAATTGTTTTGGGTTTATTATTGTAGGTCTTTTTCTTTTCTTGTGTTCCTGCTTAGAGAACTTCCTTTAGCATTTGTTGTAAAGCTGGTTTGGTGGTGCTGAACTCTCTCAGCTTTTGCTTGTCTGTAAAGGTTTTAATTTCTCCGTCAAATCTGAATGAGATCCTTGCTGGGTAGAGTAATCTTGGTTGTAGGTTTTTCCCTTTCATCACTTTAAATATGTCCTGCCACTCCCTTCTGGCTTGCAGAGTTTCTGCTGAAAGATCAGCTGTTAACCTTATGGGGATTCCATTATGTGTTATTTGTTGTTTTTCCCTTGCTGCTTTTAATCTTTGCTCTTTGTATTTAATTTTTGATAGTTTGATTCATATGTGACTTGGCGTGTTTCTCCTCGGATTTATCCTGTATGGGACTCTCTTTGCTCCCTGGACTTGATTAACTGTTTCCTTTCCCATATTAGGGAAGTTTTCAACTATAATCTCTTCAAATATTTTCTCAGTCCCTTTCTTTTTCTCTTCTTCATCAGGGACCCCTATAATTCGAATGTTGGTGCGTTTAATGTTGTCCCAGAGGTCTCTGAGACTGTCCTCAATTCTTTTCATTGTTTCTTCTTTATTCTGCTCTGCAGTAGTTATTTCCACTATTTTATCTTCCAGGTCACTTATCTGTTCTTCTGCCTCAGTTATTTGGCTATTGATTTCTTCTAGAGAATTTTAAATTTCATTTATTGTGTTGTTCATGATTGTTTGTTTGTTCTTTAGTTCTTCTAGGTCCTTGTTAACTATTTCTTGTATTTTCTCCATTCTATTTCCAAGATTTTGGATCTTTACTATCATCATTCTGAATTCTTTTTTAGGCAGACTGCCTATTTCCTCTTCATTTGTTAGTTCTGGTGGGTTTTTGCCTTGCTCCTTCATCTGCTGTGTGTTTTCTGTCTTCTCATTTTGCTTAACTTACTGTGTTTGGGGTCTCCTTTTCGCAGCCTGCAGGTTCGTAGTTTCCATTGTATTTGGTGTCTGTCCCCACTGGCTAAGGTTGGTCCAGTGGGTTGTGTAAGCTTCCTGGTGGAGGGGACTAGTGCCTGTGTTGTGGTGGATGAGGCTGGATCTTGTTTTTCTGGTGGGCAGGTCCACGTCTGGTGGTGTGTTTTGGGGTGTCTGTGGCCTTATTATGATTTTAGGCAGCCTCTGTGCTAATGGATGGGGTTGTGTTCTTGTCTTGCTAGGTGTTTGCCATAGGGTGTCCAGCACTGTAGCTTGCTGGTCATTGAATGGAGCTGGTTCTTGGCGTTGAGATGGAGATCTCTGGGAGATCTTCACCATTTGATATTACGTGGAGCTGGGAGGTCTGTTGTGGACCAGTGTCCTGAACTTGGCTCTCCCACCTCAGTGGCACAGCCTTGATGCCTGGTTGGAGTACCAAGATCCTGTCCTCCACACGGCTCAGAATAAAAGGGAGAAAAGAAAGAAAGAAAGGAAAGAAAGAAAGAAAGAAAGAAAGAAAGAAAGAAAGAAAGGAAGGAAGGAAGGAAGGAAGGAAGGAGATAAAATAAAATAAAATAAAGTTATTAAAATAAAAAATAATTATTAAGAAAAAAAATTGTTAAGTAATTAAAAAAACGGACAGACAGAACCTTAGGACAAATGGTAAAAGCAAAGCTATACAGACAAAAATCACAGAGAGAAGCATACACATACACACTCACAAAAAGAGAAAAAGGGAAAAAAATATATATCATTGCTCCCAAAGTCCACCTCCTCAATTTGGGATGATTCGCTGTCTATTCAGGTATTCCATAGATGCAGGGTACATCACGTTGATTGTGGAGATTTAATCCGCTGCTCCTGAGGCTGCTAGGAGAGATTTCCCTTTCTCTTCTTTGTTCGCACAGCTCCCGGGGTTCAGCTTTGGATTTGGCCCTGCCTCTGCGTGTAGGTTGCCTGAGGGCGTCTGTTCTTCACTCAGGCAGGACAGGGTTAATGTAGCAGCTGATTCGAGGGCTCTGGCTCACTCAGGCTGGGGGGATGGAGGGGTACGGATGGAGGGCGAGCCTGCGGCAGCAGAGGCTGCTGTGACGTTGCACCAGCCTGAGGCGCACCGTGCGTTCTCCCGGGGAAGTTGTCCCTGGATCACGGGACCCTGGTAGTGGCGGGCTGCACAAGTTCCCAGGAGGGGAGGTGTGGATAGTGACCTGTGCTCACACACAGGTTTCTTGGTGGCGGCAGCAGCAGCCTTAGCATCTCATGCCCGTCTCTGGGGTCCACGCTGTTAGCCACGGCTCGCGCCTGTCTCTGGAGCTCCTTTAAGGAGCGCTCTTAATCCCCTCTCCTCGCGCACCAGGAAACAAAGAGGGAAGAAAAAGTCTCTTGTCTCTTAAGCAGCTCCAGGCTTTTTCCCGGCCTCCCTCCCGGCTAGCTGCGGCACAATAGCCCCCTTCAGGCTGTGTTTACGCAGCCAACCCCAGTCCTCTCCCCACATCCGACCGAATCCCAAGCTTCAGCCCCCAGCCCCCGCCCGCCCGCCCCGGCGGGTGAGCAGACAAGCCTCTCGAGCTGGTGAGTGCTGGTCGGCACCGATCCTCTGTGCGGGAATCTCTCTGCTTTGCCGTCCGCACCCCTGTGGCTACGCTCTCCTTCAGAGCTTCGAAGCTTCCCCCTCCGCCACCTGCAGTCTGCTCCCACGAAGGGCTTCCTAGTGTGTGGAAACTTTTCCTCCTTCACAGCTCCCTCCCTGAGGTGCAGGTCCCGTCCCTATTCTTTTGTCTCTGTTTTTTCTTTTTTCTTTTTCCCTACCCAGGTACGTGGGGAGTTTCTTGCCTTTTGGGAAGTCTGAGGTCTTCTGCCAGCGTTCAGTAGGTGTTCTGTAGGAGCTGTTCCACATGTAGATGTATTTCTGATGTATCTGTGGGGAGGAAGGTGATCTCCGCATCTTACTCTTCCGCCATCTTGAATCTCCTCCTCCAAAGTTTCTTTATTGTAGACTCTTCCATTTGTGAGTCATGGCACCGAGAGAGCCATAATTATATCTGTTCGTATTTGAGGCATGGTATTCTTGCCTGTACTTCTAATAACTAATCCATATAATCCAATCATCCAAAGACACCAAAGCATCTTTATTCTTCCCCATTAAAAATAAAAGACATAAATCACTTTTCCAAGGTTTATCCTTCAAAAGGTAAGATGACCCAGAATCAGGGTTAAATTACCTGGTACTTTTAGGTATTAGGAAGTATAATTCTACCAAAATTTCTCCACATTTTCAGACTTGATTTTAAAAACAAAAACAAAAAGAATATTCGTCATGCTCAGCCTTTACAACTCCTCTACATTAAAAGCCAGGTTGAAGTCTTTAAACCATTTTAAGTGTTATGACCGGTGGCTCCAAGAGTGAGGTTTTGTTTAGATCACATAAGACTTTAGTTGTTGATTGAAACCTGGCTTGATGCCTCTATATATCTAAATAATTAGGAAAAAATACATTTAAATGAGAAGCAGATGCTGTTTCCAGATTTCTATTTTCACTGTACAGAATAAATAGAAGCTTTCATCTCTGCATTTACTCTTTGGATATGGTGCATACCACATGAATCATTATTTAAAACACAGGGCGTTTCTTTCACAAAGGTAAAGGAAATAGGGGTCTTCTGGAGGACTCATTCCTTCAAAACACTTTCTACTCCAAGAAAGCTCAACAGGGTTATTCATTCTCCACCACTCCTTCCTCTGCTTCCACACCTGGTACTAAGCCAGTAGACCCAAACAGAGTAAGTGAAGGCTGGTGCTGAATGCGGTGATGGCAGGTCCTGCTGGTGATCGGTGGCTTGTCATTGGCAACAGACGACAAACATACTGCAAATGCTCAGTGTTCATCTTATCAGATGCAAAATCAATTAAGCAGAAACTATACCCAGGCCAGGGAAAGTAAAGGACAAGACATCACAGGGCACCTTTGGAAATAGAGAGGAGTTTTCTCCAGCTTCTTTCTCTGTTGCTATGTCAACACTCTTGCAGGTAGAGTACACTCAGTTTCTCTTCTCAGCTGGTAAGTTACACACTCAGTTCTTGAGCCAATTTTAAGTGCTTGAGGTGTTTGGATGGAGGAGATATGTAAACATAGGGCAAAGGCCTGCACAACTTCAAAGCAAAGGATGTGTATACCCACAGGTTCCAAAGTTTGGTCTTCTGTGCTGATAGCTATGGTGAGACAAGCCAAATCAGCTACCAACCCCAAAAAGAATTGGCGGACAGTGAAACTATAATGTAATTTACTGAAACCACTTGTTTACTTATTCCCTCTCACCACCCCCCATGCCCACCATTCACTCTTTTTTTTCTTTTTTTATTGGTGTATAGTTGACATACAATCTTGTATTAGTTTCAGGTGTACAACATAGTGATCTGATATTTTTAGAGATTGTACTCCATATAGCCCACCATTCATTCTTTAAGGCTTTCTCTGTTGCTTGCCATCCTCCCTGGCCCCAAGTCTAGCACAGTGACTGGCACAGATCAGTTATCAATCAATCAATCAATATTTGTGGACTGACACAGGAGTGGATATAATCTGAATGTTTATTCACTGCCCTGAAATAAATTCCCATAGTTTATGAGCTATATGAATACACAAAATAGTAGTTGTCACTTAAGTATCACTTACCACCTCAAGCATTGTGAAGTTTTTTACTTGTATTATATTAATTTTAACACTCAAAATGATAACAGAAAGTAAGCATGATTCTTTCCATTTTATATATAAGAAACCAGAGGGTCAGGTAGGTGAACTGACTTGCCTAAGATGCAGCCAGTAAGTGGCAACACTCTAGTCTGACTGACTCCATAGCCCTTATATATTCTGTAACCACTGGGTTTCAAAAGTTTTGAAAGCTTGTTCTAATACAATGTGCTACAAACTTAGATTGAACCCAGAAAGAAAGAGTAAAAATTCCACCAATTAATTAGCCCTTGGAATATCAGAATCAGGTTGTCCCTACATAGGCGGTGAGTCAGCTGTTCTTAGAATGAACCAAATGAGCAATGTGGTCTTTCAACACAGGAAAGGTCTGAAGGGTTCAGCCAGATGAATTATGTTGCTGTGAAATAAACAAAGGTGAAAAATTCATCCAGAACTTTTGATCTGAACAGACACTGAAGCAATTGTATCCCATATGTGTACACATAGATCCAAAAGAAAATCACTCAGTGTTAGAAATAGAGAATATATATACTATTACTGTGGCTGCTGCTACTATTATGAATGATAATAATTATTATTTATCATTATTCTAATTCAGACGGATTGAGAGCTTGTTTTACACCAAGCTTTGTGACAAATTCCTTACAGACATTTTCTCATTTAATCTTCAAACAACTCCCTGAGGTAGGCATAATTAGAACCCTCATTTTCCACATTAAAAAATGTGAAGTTAAAGAAGGTAACTAGCCTATGGCCAAACAGCTAGTAATGGTGGAACCAGGCACAAAACCAGGTCTGTCTAGGCCCAAGCTGTAACCTTATCTAATATTACATTGTGTTTCCTTGACTGCTACACAATTATGATGCGTGTGGCCCAATAATTTTAATTTTGTAAAAGCTTTACGTATATCGTACCTTGGTTTGACTGCCAACCTGAAGTCAGAGACAATAAGTATACACTATAGGGTCATCATTTTGTTGGTGGAAAGATGAGCAAGTATTAAAGTTTAAAAGTATGCCCCCCAAATTTCATGGGTTCCCTTTTCTCAAATTAGGAATATTGAGGTTTTTCTTTTTTTATAAAAGTATTTTACAAGGATGAGGAGCTTGCTATGAAAATATGTGGTAGTGTCTGCTAATGATGGGCTTTTCCTAGACCAACTCAGCATGTGGTCCATACTCTCCATTCAGTGGCTGGTATTTGACATGTCTTTGGAGAAATTCTGGTATGTGTATTTGACATGTCTTTGGAGAAATTCTGGTATGTTTTCTAGAGTTCTTCTTTTAAACAGGCTGAATAAAATGGAATATTTTTCTGGCAGCATTTTGAACCCTTAGCTCCTGGCTCTGGATGAAGTCTGAAAATACAACGGATTTCCATTCATGGAAAATGAGATGAAGGATAAAGCTAAGTGACCTTTTGAGAACACTTTAAAATTATATTCTGTTTATTGAGTTCATGTCTTGGTCCAAGGTTCAGAATGATATTCATTTTGTATGAATAGGTTTTTTCTTAAATCATCACAAAGAAAATTTTTAGCATATGAAAATACAGTGTAAAAGGAAAAGATTCATTTGGATATTTAGGAACCACACATGCGTTTAGGAACCAGGAGATACAATTCTCCCTTTGGATAGCTGTAAGAATTGGGGTCTTCATTTAAATTCTCTGAGCCTCAGTTTCCTTATTGTAAAATGTAAGGCTGGATCTAGCTTGTCTCAAAATTACTATGGAATTAGAAATCTATGATTCTTTCAATCTACCTTAGATTCAACTTACCTGTGCATTTACACTGCAAACAATCACATAAGAACTGAAGAGAGCCCCTCTATAAATTCCTAGGAAATAATTTGACAGTGTGACCAAATTATAAATAGCTCTAGTTGTCTAACACATACAAGAAGGTAAAAAGATTTTTCAACTTGGTACAGCAATGATGATTATCTCAGCCTTTTTAGGTTTTTTTCATTGTCCTGAAACATAGGTATCAAGGAAATAGAAAGTGGAAATCCTGCGTATTTACTCCTGATGCTGATAACATCTATATTTGACATTCTGGAATAACAACATCTCCAACAGCAACTAAGATATGCATGTTTCAGAACTGAGAAACTTTTAAAATCCCCTTTTAAGCAACACGGCCACAGAAGACTCTTAATAATTGATTATAATTGATTTTAACCTTGTCCTAACCTGGGCAAAATGGCAAAGCCAATCATCTTTGTCCAGATGGGGTATGAGAAAAGAGCCCCAAGTCCAGATCTTTAAAAGCTCCAGACATGAGCAGAAGATAAAATATTTAGTCTGTCAAAGCCTTGACCTCCCAATTCCAGCCAGTTTTGAACTTGAATTGATTTCCGACAAGGCATCTGGGAGATGATTACAACAAAATGCACTAAAGCTGGGCAGTCTTTATTTTAACATCCCAGCAGCTTAACCTGTTAATAACAGCAATTGTTTTAGATACAATACCAATTTCTGTAACTGACGCAAGAAATGGATGACAGCAGCACAGTCTCCCAGGCAGAGTAATACCAAAAAAAACAAAAAAGAAGAAGAAAAGAAAAGAAAAGAAAAAAAAAGCACAGCCAGTCACAGAAGAGGTGCTGGCAGTGTTTTTCAAAGCAACCTCAGTTTTCAGGGACCCAGACACCATCAGGGACCAAATTCTACAGTCTAAAAACAATTCCTAGCCAAAGAAGGTTGCGTGTTAAGAGAGAAATCACTGTAAGCCAGGCAATCTGGAATCACATCTGTGTTCTGCCAATGAAAGCGGAGCTATCTTGGGCAAGTCACTCCACATATCTGTGCCTAATTTGCTTTGTTTGAAAGAGTGCTTCCTGATAAAAACATCATGTGGGCCACAAATGTGAAGAACGCATATGTAATTTAAAATTTTCTAGTAGCCACATTGAAAAATAGTTTTAAAAAGGCAAGTTAATTTTGATATCTTATTTAATATATTAAAAATTTAACCATTTCAACATGTCATCTGTACAAAATTGTTTATGCACTATTTTAAATTTGTTTTTGTACTAAGTCTTCAAAATCCAGTGTATATTTTGTACTTATGGCACATTTCAATTCAGATTAGCCACATTCCAAGTGCTCACATGTGGCTAGGGGCTACCGTATTGGACAGCAGAAGCTTGAAAAATAAGCAGGTTGGACTAAACATCTCTAGGATTTTCCCTATAACATGCCATGATGGTTCTAAATGTTGCTTCTGCTGTTCTTCAATTTAAATCAGCCACAAGTTGAAAGTGCAGATGTGGCCGGTTGGTGGTTGAGATCAGGATGTGAGAGTGACTGCAACTGTGGCTACAAGTTGGAGCTCAGCCATCAGTAAGGTCTGCACTTATGTGTGGACATGGCCTTTAACCCCATCCCTGAGCAGCTGTGTTACATCAGGTGGTCATAAGTGGTGTAGGGTGGGTGGACAGAGTGAGAGGGTGCAGACATTTTCATGACATAGTCCAGCATATTCTATTAAATGAAACGATAAACAGCGTCCCCATCATTTATTGAGCACTATTTATGTACCATTTGTATTACATATACAAAATCATGTAATCATCTTTGAGGTGGGAATAATTAACTTTATTTAGTAGGTGGGGGACTGATCCTGAAAGAGGCAAATTATTCTGCCCAATGTCAGACTCCTAGAAGTATGGTATGTGGATTTGAACCCAGTTTTTCCAGACCCTGAGACCTGTCTCTTGACTACCATGATATACTGCTTACAAACAAATAATAACTTTGGTCTTCTACCTCACTCCTATGAAGGTTACCCAAATTGTAGAGAGAATGAAGAATAGGCATACAAGGATTAAAGATGTTGCTTTCACTTTCTAATGACTAAGAAAGTCAGAAACAGTACAGAATATTCTAATAAACATAAACGCATCTTCTCTCTCAGTCAAGCATACTTGCTAAAAAAGGAAGAAAGAAGTAAGAAAAGAGGGGAGGAAGTGGGGAGAGGGAGGGACTCCGGGGGAGTGAAGGAAGGGAGGGAGGAGGGGAGGAAGGAGGGAGGGAAGGGGAGAGTCACCAAGTATTGAGGCATTTCAACAGAGACTCAAGGCTCTGGCCAAAGAATCATGGCAACAGTTTCCCTCTCTTAAACATGGGCTGCACATTCATGATTCACACTCAGACCACAATACACCTTATGGCTAATAAATACATCATTCCTGGTGAAATGTTAAGGAAGCCTCCTTTACACACTGAATATGCCTATGCTCAGAGATTCATGCTCAAAGATAGACTCCTGCCATCTCTTTGTAACCAGACTGTCAATATTAAGAGGAAAAAGATTAAATACCTGGATTTTATTTATTTTCAAGAATTTTACATAACAGACTATTAGTCATTTGATAGTTCTTTCTACACTGGGGAAGTGGTCAGGCATGAGAAATAGGACCATATAGAGGTATTTCTGTTACACTATGTGTTATTTTTCTTTTCTGACATCCAAGGGAATAGAGATAGGTCCAACTGGTAATTTGGGAGTAAAAGTTTCTTTCGAAAACCTCATGTGAGCTGCATTGTTAACTTGATTTAAAACTAACTTTCCAGTAGAGACATTTGGGAAGGGCCCAGTGACCAATCTGCAGACAGCTCCCTGCAGCTGGGCCTTGACAAGTCCATCATCACCTGTGAACTAATCTAGAATCACAAAGTCTAATCACCCATGTTTATGGTGTCTTGACTTCATGAGTCACTAATACCATGGCTGTAGGCAGACTTTTCTTCAACTTAACCAACCACAAGTTAATATTTTATATACACAGGATAATAACTGTTTATATGTATTGCATGTTTACTCTGTACCAAGCCATGTTTGAGTGTTTTACACAGATTATTTAGTCCTCATCATGTAGGTACCCTTACTACACCCATTTTACAGACAAGGAACTAAGGTATATAATGCTTATAACAGTAACAAATAATATGGTTCCCATTTTTTCTTATCCTGATCTTCTAGTACATTTCTCATAGTCTCCTTAGCAACTTCCATCCAGCCATCACTTCACCTTAATCTAGGCTTTAGTCTATCCATCCTTCTTAATCCTAATAACAAAGTTCTGCGTTTATTGGCAGTAAAGGAGGATTTATGTTTCATGCATTCTATCAGTTATTTATGCATAAAAAACCACCTCATAAAGTTGTGGATTAAAATTAAAAACAATTTTATGTGTATTTTACTACAATTTCAAAAATTGAAAAAGTTAATTCAAAAATAAAAAAGTAAAAACAATTGTATTTCTTTATGATTCTGAGGGTCAACAATTTAGACTAAACTCAACTAGACAGTTCTTCCACTAGTCTTACCAGGGGTCACTCACATAACTATAGTTGTCTGGTGGCTCAGCAAAGGCTGGATGATCTGGGATGGCCTCAGTCACTTGTCTAGAGGTTGGTGTTGCCTGTCAGCTGGGTCAACGGTCTCCAATAGGCTAGCCACTGCTTCTAATCATGGCAACTGCATTCCAAGTTCCAATCTGAAAACACTTTTAAAACCTGTTTCTATCATATTGATTGATGTCCTCTTGGCCAAAGCAAGTCTCATGCTCAAGTCCAGGATCAAAGTTGGAGGAAAGGGGTCCATAACAGTATAACACACAATAAACACCTTCCATATTCTTCTTCTCTTTCAAAATGATCAAAACAACTTAAGCCCAAGCAAAAGACTGAATAAGAGTAGGAAATCCAAATGCCCTACTAAGCCAAGAATATATCAAATTCTAAATTTGGTGTTAAGTTTGAGCCTCAGATGTAAATGAATACCAAGTCCCATATCTCCACTGAAATATATTTCTTTTCATAATATGCTTTGGAAAGATGGCCACCAGTTTTGTGTTTAAATGAAAAACAATATTTCATTTGAGGGCAAAACAACATGGAATATTTTTTACAAGACTCCACTGGATGATGACAATAGCTAATGCTGTATTTTTGCCATGGGAACTTTTGTTTTACTGAACCACTAAAATTACAATCAGATGTGCTCATCTTCTGTTGAAGTAATGAACAATGGTATGTCTGAGAGAGAAATTCAAAGTGCATCATTTATCTTATCCTATTTTCAATTAGGCCGAATAAAGTTGGTTCCAAACTACATCACAGAAACAGGGTGAGAAAATTTATTATACCACTAGAGTGCTAATCTTAGCAGATGGTAGAAAAAATATTTTTAGCATGAAATATGCTAAAGCAATAAATCTGAACAAGGTGGATCTTATCAACTAATATCTCCCCAGTGTGAGGTAAAACTCCTGCATGACAACTCAGCATTCTTATGAAGTCTGGTGGATGTGGTTAGATATGGCTCTCAGTGAGAGAGGAGAAAAACAAGAAAAATGAGTCTCACATAAGAAAACAAACCATATACCTAGGACACTGCACTGAATTTAAAAAAAAAAGAATAAAGTGACTGTGTTATGTTTTCAATGCTCTTAAATTTTATTTCTGAAATCATGCCTACCCGAGTCTTGTCAGTTCTCCATTTGGGAATTTTCCAAATTGGAAAATTTACAAGAAGATTAGGTCAGTTTTAGAGTAGAGATGAGCACATTGCTACAGTCACACGTTGCTATGGATTACCATTAGCCAAGGCAGACATCCAATGAGAGAGCCCAGGGAGGGGTCTCTTACACACTGTGCTCTGACTCATGACACCTGAATGAGAGCTCCCAGTCCCAGGGATACATTTGGTTCATGGTTCATCCGTATCCAGCTGTTAAGCCCAAACAGATGGAGTAGGTTGCTCCTTCAGAACAGACAGAACGTGATACTAAAGAGTTCTACTTCCAAAGGAATACGTACAAAATGGAAGAGTAAGAAATAATAGAGTTAAAGCTATCATGTGTTTGCAAAGTTTGTCTGAGAGGTAGTTGAGCTGGATATTTTTCAGGGTGACCATAAACTATGTGTTTTGTAGCCACCTTATAACTGATTAATGTTCATGCAAAGAAGTAATGTGCTAGAGTAGGTTAGAGTAGTGGTGGGTCTGGGGTCAGAAAACAAGGAATTCATGCCTGAATGTGTCACTAATCTCCCATGTGACGTTTAACTCATGACATGATTTTTGGGGGTTTTAAATTAATCATCTACAAAATAAAGGACTTGACCTCTAGCGTTACTAAAGAATGAGTGTGAGGAAGAAGGAATGAGTCAGAATCATTAGGAAAAGTTGCATCTAGGTGAGCAGCCTTAGATAGGATCCAGTGACTCAGGGGTCCAGGCACTCCTCTTAATTAATCCTGGTAAAATGTCAAATAATTTGAATTATGCTTTGTTCATTCACTTGAACTGAAAACAAAGCTAAAACCATTAAGATGTTGAAATTTAGTCTGGAAAAATTATGAGATACCATCTCAAGTTTATTATACTTTCCATGGTCTATACTTTCCATGGTAATAGAGGTAGATGTTAGAAATTAGTTATGGGTTGAAAGAGTTCAGGAAAGAAACTACTCTGGTTGGTGAAGTATGGGTGAGGGACAGGGAGAGTGGGTACAGAGCTATGTAGGCCACCCCTAACTTTTCTTCCAGTGTCCTCCCCTTCCAGATTCTCTCTCTTGATCTCTATGACCTCAGGGTTAGGGCAACATTTATAGACAAAAACAAAGCTCTTGTGGGAATGTGGGATTAGGGTGGGAATGAAGCATTGTGCTGCTGTCCATGGTTCTGATCATCCTCTTGCTGTTTTGGCTGCTTCTCCTGACTCTGGGACACCACAGATGATCTTTATCCAGTTTACGCAAAATGGTACAAGGGTTGCTGAATTAGTTGTGAAAGAGACTGGATCAAAAGGAAGGAGTGGATAAAGACTGAAGGAGAGACATAGGCACTGAAAGATTACAAGGGAGAAACAAACAAAAATATGTTGATATTTTTCAAATAATCACAGATACCATAAATAAAACCACAAATTACCATGGTCAAAATTTGGAACTACTGAAAGAGAATACAACATTTGTGCCCAAAGCTACATAATCATGGGAAATTCTGATAAAAAAACAAACACGTTTAGGGTAGGGGTTCAGAACATCAATCTGGTACAATAAAATTCATTGGTTAAACACCAAAGAGCTTATGGCTTTCTTTGACTTAGTATTTTCCCTCTTGGTGACATTTACAATTTTACATTGTCATAGGACAAATAGAATGGTTACTTATTTTGCATTTTTTGTAGCTAATTACATGTATGTTCAGCAGTTCTACCACATTTTCCTAAGTATTCCTTGAAGAAGAAAGGAGTGGGACTTCGCTACACTCCCTCAGCTATGCTTTTGTGTCTCAATCAGGGAAATGGTTTGTGAAAGAGAATGCTATTTGTACCCCAATATCTGTTCTCCCATTTTTTCATAGTAGTAGAATATTCTGCCAGGACTCCACAAAATTAAGATTACATTTCACAATCTCTGAGCAGTAATGAGTGGGCAAGTGATTAAGTACCAGTCATTGGAATGAAAGTGGAAATCTCTCTCTGCCATCTTAAAGAATCCTGGCGAGAGAGAGACAGAGACAGAGAGAGAAAGTTTGTTTTCTTTGTTCTATTCTTTATCCCCTACCTTGCTGCCAGCACTGCCAATGCCCCAGGAGAGCATGAGGTTGAGTATTCTAGTCTAGGAGTAGTGAAGTGGGGAGCTGGAAGGAGCAGGAAAGAACAGAATTGTCATACAGCCTTAGACTTCATTCCTCTAGAATATTATGTCAAAGAGAAATAAGCATGTATTTCTCCCCTAAGCCACTACCATTTTTTTCCTGTTCCTAGCAGCTGAACCTAATCCTAATTAATACACTACTCATCAACATTTGATGAATGCACAGCAAACAGTGGTTCATGTACACTCAATCAAAAAAAGGAATCTAAAGAAAAATAACAAACCAACAAGAGAAAGCCTTCTATGAGGTCCTTTTATATGTACATGAAGCAGGAATCCTCAAATATCTCCAAGTATTGAAACTAGAGTTGCTTTTATCAAAATAAATTAGTCTTTCCAAAATAATTTATTTAAAACATGGTATTTCCTAAGAAACACTTATCTCCCTCCAAACATTCTCCTCACTCTTACTCCTTACCCAGGAAAAATACTGTGACCTTCACAATAAACCTTTTAATGAGAAGCTTGAAGCTACCATCCACTAAAAATGAGTTAGCCATCCCAGATTTCTAGACTCCCCAAAGAGATTGGGGCTCTCCTTTCCTGGTGATATAGGTGTGCACCCTAAACTGATTTCTGCACAAAACTTAGTATTTTCATGCAGCATTAGGAGTGGCCAGAATCCCATTAACTTTGCCCCTTATGGAAATTGCTGTGACCCTTATTTCCTGCATTGGGACCAACCATCAATTGTCTTTGAATGCAAAAGATGGTGGTGATCTCTTTTTATGCAGGCAGGCTGCATTCAAAGTGGACAACCAGTTGAGAACACTTTGCAAAAAGGACCAGAATTCCCCTTCAGGGGCCCCTCGCTTCCCTGTTCTTATTGCCTGGAAAACACCAGGAAAGTTTAAAATTAATGGCGACCAATTGAAAAAGGAAAGGAAATCAAAGAAAATTTATTCCCTGAGATACAGCCCTATTTCTCTCACTTTTACATGAGAGCAGAGATGGTTTCTGTCAGCCCTGGTTTTTGTGGTGGGGATGGGGTAGAGAAAAGCCCATACACAAGATAGAAAACATGTTTTTAAGCATCAGCAAAAACATTTTATGGTTTTAAATATAATCAAAGCAGGGCCATATACTTTTCTCAAATTCTGTTATTGTTATCGACTTTAAAACACGAGGTCTTTGGGATTAATATCAAATACAAAAGACATACATGGCACTATTTTATGCATGAACAATAAAGGATTCATAATTCTCTCCTATGAGGCTATACATACTTCAATTACAATCTACCTGTACACACAAGTAATATGAGTAGCCATAGGGACTGCAGTCTCTGAAACAGCCATCCGTAGGAGGATCAAGGTGCTTGGCAAGTCCACTTTGGAACACTAGCCTAAGCAGGCAAAGGCATTTATGCTTCAGTCCCCATAAAGACCCCCTTCATTGATCTATAGCTATTGCTTTCCACCAATTGCTTAATTTCTGCTGAGATTTGATATTAACTACAATGGGGAATGATGAGAATGTGTGGGTGATTCTAACAATGGCATTCCCATTGTTAGAAAAAGATAAGGCACTGCATCTGCCCTGCAATCAGAGTAACTAATACCATCTTCATTTGCAGAGCAGAGAGAACTGTTACTAGCCATATGACTTTGCTATATGAGCATTTTGGTCCTGAGTTAACTCTAAAAGAAGAGATAAGAACTCTTCCATTGGAAAAGAGATGAGAACTCTTCCATTGGAAACATTATCTTTTTCCAAAGGAGACTTTTTTCTTCATGGGTTAGAAACAGGAAAGTGATGGGAGAAGACAGAGGGAAGATGACTCTTTGACACGGCCTATGGGGTAGACATGCACAGTAGAGCTCAAGGCTGAACCGCTGCTTTGTCCAGGCTGCTTTGCCACCTCTGGTGTGTCTCACTTCTCTCCCTCTTAACAATGTTGGATATTAACCTCACTTAGGATCTCCAAACAGAAACAGGGTGAAACACAGATTTAATGAGAAATTTGAGAAATGGCTGTGCGACATCTCTTTCCTCCTCCTTTTCCCTGGCCCCCTAAAGGGGCTGGAAACTGCTGAAAAATGTGTGGAGATGGCAAGAATTCTGTCACTCCCACTGCCACTGTCCCCAAATAATCAGAAAATCCCCATTGCTACCCAATCTGCATACAGAAAAATGTCAACGTTCTCATAACTAAAACTCCACTTGAAATCCCAGGTCATGTTACACTATATCATCCATTTAACTGTATTGTGATTGATCTGTGTCAACTTTAACTATACTCACAAGGAAGTCAATAAATAAAGATCAATAGTTTTTTATTCCTTCAGCTTTTTTATTAGAAAGAATAGATGGGTTAAATAACACCAGCAACAGCAGTGGCACAGAGCCTCCCTCAGTGCTTTCCTTGGTAAAAACTACATTAAAACAAATCAGATTTAAATTCACAAATGGGATTGCATCGTCATCTGATCAGTCATTAAGTTGCCTTCAGCACTTTTAAATGCAAATATTGAAACAAACACACTTGCATGTATCTGTCCTCTCTGAGATGAATTCTCTTCATGATATGCCCAATGAACCTCTTCTCCAAAACCTTAGTTTTTGCAGCTCTGGTTTAATGCATTAATGACCTGTCAAGACTGAGTGATGAAGAAGGTTCAAATGGACAAATGACTAATTCCTTGTTCAGATAAGGAAGGGGGAGCTTGAACCATGCTTTGTGTGGATTCAAAGGTGTTATGGAGAAGCTTCTGAGGCTGACCCAGTTGTGCATAGATGACACCAGCCCAAGCTACAATAGAGTTCTGGAGGGCTCTACCTTGTTAGGTGTTAGCACTTTAGTCGCCAGGTCTTGAGAAAATTGGGGGTTGGGGAAGAGGGGATGGTAGGAGGGAAAGAGTGGTTCGAAGAGAAGGGGTAGGACCACCAGCGTGATGACAAGAGGGCACTTATGGGATGAGAAGCAGAAATGATTTAATATCCAATAAGGGATGATTTCAACTTTTTTTTTTTTTTTTTTTTTTTTTTTTGCGATACGCGGGCCTCTCACCCTTGTGGCCTCTCCCGTTGTGGAGCACAGGCTCCGGACACGCAGGCTCAGCGGCCATGGCTCACGGGCCCAGCCTCTCCATGGCATGTGGGATCCCCCCAGACCAGGGCACAAACCCGCATCCCCTGCATCGGCAGGCGGACTCTCAACCACTGCGCCACCAGGGAAGCCCGATTTCAACATTTTGCTAACTAGAATGGCTGTACAGGTATGGGTCAGTTGCTAAATGTCATCTCTGGACAGAACTAAGAGTAATATTCATATATACACACCAAAAAAAATAGACCAGAAGTGTGACCATCACCAATTTGCCTTACGTGAGAAAATAACGCTTCTAAAATCTGTGACCCCTATAACAAAGAGGTTGAAATCTTTTGGCCAAATTTTTACCAGTCGATTCCATTTTGGATAGTGTTCCCACATGGAAAAGAATTATTGCTCCTATTTATTATCCATGTGTTACCTCATTTCAGCCTCAAAATAAAAGCATATGAAATAAATTGAGAGAAGTCTACATCAGTATTCCCAGTTCCAACTTTCTCTAAAGTCTGAATTGCATGCAGCCACCTCATTTTAAACTGCCACACAGATGTACCAATCATATCTAAAAATGAATCCTGCTCAACTACATTATCTTCTTCTCCAAGCTATGTTCTCCCCTTGTTCCTGGTTTTAGAGAAAAGAACCCCCATACTCCTAGTAACTCAAGTATGAAACATGAGCATTATTTTTGAATGCTTCCTCTGCCTTGTTCCCTACATTCACCAAGTATACTGTGATATCTCTTTCATTAATCCCCTTAATTCAATTTGATGAAAAGTTTAAGCATCACTATGAAAAATACTAATGAAGAGACAGATCCTGTCTTCAAAATCTTACTATTTAGCAAAAGCAACAAGCAAGTATATAAAGAACTGTATATGATACAATGCATTATACATAAGTGCCATAAGACAGACATGAATGAAACATGATGTCTGCTCAAGAATGGAGAGGTATGTAGCTACTGAAGGCTCAGGGAGACTGAGGAGGAATGTAGAGCTTGAAGAACGGGGAGAAATTTATCAGAAAGAGAGAGGTGGTGGGATGGAAGGAAAATCCAAATAGAGATGGAAAAGTAGCCTTGAGCAAAGGTGAAGGAATAAGAAAAAACACATTTGGTTTCAGAAACTATGCAACCACTTTGGCTAAAGAGAAGGGTTTCTGCAAGGCAGAACAGTAATGAGGAATAATATCCCAGTGTTAAATTGAATTCGTATTATGGAGGGTATTGAATGTCAGGCAGAGGCATCTGTGTACCTAATTGAGAGGGCAAGAGGGTGCCTGAAAATTCATGCTAGTTCAGTGCATTGTGCTGCTATGGGTAGAGGTGAGAGTGCCCTCTCATACACTGCTGGTGAAATATGGATTGCTACACTTTGGGGGAAAACACTCTGTCAATATTTATTAAAAATAAACAGACTCTTTATCTCAACAATTGTTCTTCTGGGAATCTGTTCTATAGAAACCTCAGGCTACAAGGATACATACAGTTCGAGCACATTTTCTGGAAAATTGTTTTAAACTCATTAAAAAAAAGCAGATATAATCTGAATGCCCATGGGGGGTTGGGGAGGTGGGGGTGACTGAATAAACTTGTATCCCCATGTCATGACATAGTATGTGATTAATAATACTTAGGTCCGGGCTTCCCTGGTGGCGCAGTGGTTGAGAGTCCACCTGCTGATGCAGGGGTCACGGGTTCCTGCCCCGGTCCGGGAAGATCCCACATGCTGCGGAGCGGCTAGGCCTGTGAGCCATGGCCGCTGAGCCTGCGAGTCTGGAGCCTGTGCTCCGCAACGGGAGAAGCCACAACAGTGAGAGGCCCGCGAACCACAAAAAAAAAAAAAAAATAATAATAATAATAATAATACTTAGGTCCTATTGACCTGAAGGGTGTCCATAATATAATGTTTCAAAAGCACATTTCATATATATATGAAGTTATACATATATTACACACAAAATACATGATATGCATCATTTATAATATACATACATATATATCCTATTTATGTAAGATAAAAATAAAAGAACTAAATGATTAATAAAAATGTGCATAGATAGATATGTGAAATGTGACCCGCGAAACTGTAGAGGGTAGGGAAAGAAAGGGATGTTTATCACAGATTCTGCTATTCTCCTCATTATAGGAAAATTTTGGAAACCCTAAAATGTTTAATTTACAAGGAAGTATTAAATAATGTTATTGTTAAATAATGTTTAGTATGTATGTTATTAGGAGGAAAAAATCATATTGTAAAATAGTGTGTATAGTACAAGTCCATCTATATATATATGCTTCTATGTACATAGAAAATAGTCTGAATGGATATACACCAACATAAAAGATGTACATATGTGTGCATTCTTTCTTATTGTTTTCTTGCATTTTTTTGTTTTCTTTTATTCACTAGATATATTTATTGGAGGATTTACTGGATGCCAGATGCTGTTCTAAGCTCTTTTTTCCTGTTTTGGGTTCCTGTTAAGTTCAAGTCTGCTAAATGGTAAGTTATTTGAGGGCAAGTGGTTTTGCTTTCTCATCTTCATATAGACCATTGTGGCAGACAGAGTGTTTTAAATTTGATAGGAAATCAATAAATATCTACTGATTAAATGAATAAATGAATGATCAACATAAACAACTTGCTCAAGGCCACTCCGTTAGTAGGCAGCAAAGCTTGGGTTAGGCATCTTCACTTATCACTTCACGTCCCTCTTGATGGATATAATTTGACTTTCTAGTGGGCCTAAATTTGAAATTTAACAGATGAACTTGTCCACTATTTTATGGAGAAGGCCTCCCGTCAGGACATATAACCCAAAAACTTCTGAGGGGATTATTGGCAGGCCCTGTCCCCTCAAAAGTGAGCACAGGTGCTAAGGAAATGAAAATCAAATGTCTAAATAATCAGGATAATCATTTACTGTGGTATTATGTGTTCTGAGTAATGTGAAACTTCTTTTTGGTTATTGACCCTCTCTCTTATCCTGAATTTTTAGTTTGCACATATAAACAAAACATCTTCCTGAAAGAGCCTGGATCTATTTGCCAACAGGTTTATGATTCATGTTTATATAGGTTGTAAATCCTTTTCAGGAATTACAAAGATACCTTCCTAAGCTGTTTATTCTTGCTATTACTTTACATATTGTTCTGTGTGTCCAAGATACCAGAGACCTGTGAATTCAGCTAAGCAAATGTCCCCTCAACATTTTCTATATTAATGTTGAATACCAGTGTTCATAAATTTTAAAAAAAATGCTAAAAAAACCAACATTCCGGGCTTCCCTGGTGGCGCAGTGGTTGAGAGTCCGCCTGCCGATGCAGGGGATACGGGTTCGTGCCCCGGTCTGGGAAGATCCCACGTGCCGCGGAGCGGCTGGGCCCGTGAGCCATGGCCGATGAGCCTGCACGTCCGGAGCCTGTGCTCCGCAATGGGAGAGGCCACAACAGTGAGAGGCCCGTGTACCTCAAAAAAAAAAAAAAAAAAAAACCCAACATTCCATTCCATGTGGATTTTCTAGCCATGTGGATTTTCTAGCCAACTAGGAGTCAGGTATTTAACCCTTTAACAATATCCAAGGCATTACCTGTACACAGTAATGTATAAACTCTTGAAAGATGGGATGTCTGGGTACCTAAATTTGGAGAAAAATAAAATGTCCATAATTTGCTACCTATTTCACTGAGTGATTGGGAGAGTCAACTGAATAATAGAAGTGAAAGTGTTTTGTAAAGTTTCAAGCACTGTGCACATAGAAGGGAGTATTAATTTGACTAGTGTTCCTTGCTTTGGTCTGGATCTCCATAATTGACAGAAATAAAAGTAATACATACTGCCATCTTTGGGATCTTCAACACATGTTCTTTTAAATGGAGTTTGATTGACAACAGCCATATAATCTGATTGTCCCAAGCCCTCCTATCTTCTAGGGCCACATTCTCTTTTACATTTCCTGAAGAAATGGTTCAAGCCCAATCCCACACACAGCAGAGGTAATGCAGTCCCCAATATATTTGAAAGTTTCCAGGAAGAGAAGGATGTCTTTCTTCGTCACTCCCACTGGTTTCTTCCCACTTAGGAACCTGTCTCCTAAATCAACTCCGCTTCCTTCATTCCCTTTATCCAGTTGCAACATCTCCTCCACCCGCTTTGCCTCCCCAAAGCACAGCCAGGACAAAGCTATTGCATGCAACTAACTTTAATTTATAGTTTGGGTGGAATATAACAGACCATGGCACAGCACAAAATAGGAACAGCCTAAAATTAAAAACTAAAGATCATTAATCTTAAAGTCCCTTGGCCATCCTTGTCCCAGCAAATCTCTCACCAGTTATTTCTTTCCTTAGACATCCAGGCAAAAGTCCCCTGCCCCTCTCATTTATTGGCTGCCACTGTAAAACTCAAATGTTATGTGTTTTTAATTATGCAGAACTATGTGATTATTTTCTCTTAATTCTTTTCAATAATAGATACAAAGGAGTTTGTCATTTCAAGAAATAGGGCTCCTCAAAGTATTTTCCTGCACAAAAGCATCATCTACCCCTAAATCTCACCATTCTTAGCAACACAAAGATTTTTTTTCTTGGTAAACTTCTCAAAGTTCAAATTCTTAAGGCAGGGTAGTAGTGGTTGTGCAGATATAGAGGGACTTCCATTAAATGTACTTTTTCTTTCCTCAAAGAGGAGTTTGGAAAGCTTTCAGAGCTGTAGGAATTCTCCAGAAAAGAAATTAAGCAAAAAGATAAGAGGTGGGGGAGAGGTATGAGGCTGGGGTGTGGGCACCTAAAACTTCCCATAGTCCCTGAAATTATACCAAGAAATCACAATACCTGAGGCTGCTCTTAGAATCAACCTCTTTAAAACAATGTCCATTCATCAAGATTTCAGGGGTAATGGTCTTCTAAAACTATGCAGCTCTATAGATGGAATATCCAGTGATGTAATGAAGTCACCTGCCCAGCACAAGGGACTGTGCTTAGAAAGTAGCAAAGTGCATCATTTTAATTTCCATTGACTTACTTATAATATTAATACTTTCAATTTTTGAGTGCATACTATGTATTAGACTTGGGACACATTTTACATACAGTATTTCTGGTCCTCAAAGTTGTGCAAGGTGCATAGTACATATTATCCTTTCTGTTTTCAGACACTTTTCCCAAGGCCACTACCTGGAGAGTGGTGTGTCTCCAAGGCCAATGCTCTCCCCTTAGACCATTCTGTGTGTTTCTGAGCTGGGAATAAACTGACCACCCATGACTGTGTTCCCTTCAACTCTGGGTCTTATTGCCCAAAGAAGCTCTAAGGGGCAGTGCCCAAGAAGGCATGACTATCCTCTCTGACATCTACCTTAAAGGTTGACTGCATCCCACTTTTTAGAACCATTTATGAATCTATCATTCATAAATTTGTCCAAACCCTTAAAAAATTCATTTATATTTCCTGCAGTATCACCTTTAAGGATAATGAGGTCCCTCATTTTATTACCCACTATGTGAATTAGTGTTATCTTTTATTTGTCCTTAACTGACCTCCATCAAGTTCCAGAGGGCACCTCCTCATTTGCCCCAGGCTAATGGACCCTAAACTATCCTTAGATCATCCATCTAAGATGACAGGACATTTAGAACAAGAACAAGATCATACCCATGAATGACAGCATTCCTCAGCAACCAATTGGTAAGTGTTGGGTGGTGTTGGATTGTCAAAGAGGCCTCCTTCCTCTTGAAATAAGGTACACAGTGTCTTGGGGGGCTGCTGACCAAGCAACAATGGCCTCAATGGTCCTGCCCCAGCACATTCCCTGAACCAATTAGCTTGAGGGGCTTTCCACATGAACCTCAAGGAATCTTAAGTCATTGGAGTCAGATTAAATAAAACTCAGGTAAGAGATGGAGGCTCAGACAACTATTGAGGGTAAACTAGGATCATGGTTGTAAAGTCCTTAAGTTGTAGAAAAACATATCAGACACAGGAAAAGGTGAGAGTTCATCCCTGGAAACTGGGCACACAGCAGGCCCAAGACTAGGAGAAGCCTCTTTGCTGGAAATAGAACAGAAAGTCGAGCAAAACTGATTTCTAGGCAAGTACCTTTTCTTAGACACTTGAGAAAATCAATATGTATTTTGACCTGAAAGAAAACATTCTCAGACTGCAGGGAAGGAGAGCAGTAATCTTTTCATTTTATATGTACCAAGTTTATTGAGGAGCTGCAAATCATTGCAGTGTAAACATAAAACAGTTTAATTTTTTTCTCCAGCTGCTCCCCAACTCTACCATGTTCAACTCCCCTTCCCCCTGCTTCTCTTAATTAACATCTCACTCTCTCCTAAGTCTCCAGTCTCGTTTGGTAGTTAGAATTGTCTAATTTAAAACTCATTCCTATTTATTGTAAAGTTTTCATCTCAAATATGATTCAAAGTCGTTCTCTCCCCAGCCCAGACTAGAGCCATCTGTGGCCTCTTAACAGTCTGAAGCGAGGGTGAGGAGGTTGAGGTAGGACCCTCTTCTCATTTCTTAGCTTCTCCTCTCCAGGGCCACCGCACGCTGCCCATCTGGCTGAAGACTGCATGATTCCAGTGGTGCTGCTCACAAAGACAACAAGGCAGACAGTACCCCCTCCACCAAACAAAGTTACTCCAACAAAAAGCCCTATTACTTTAGCGACATCCCTAAAAATGAAGCAGTATACAACATGTACATCTGCTCATGGCCAACTTGCCAGCTCCTCCTGTTTGTTGGAAAAGGGGAGGAAAGAGAAGCTAATGGGTTGATGTCTTCTTGGTTGACTGGGAAAGGTTGAAGTTGGTTGCCCCACTCTTCTGACTGGCCTTCTCTGTCTTTTGAGTGAGGAGTGACCAAATGTGCTTCTCCCTCTCTCTCACAGGGTACTCATGCGGGCCCTGTGGGGACTGGAGTCAGGATACATATGCATGGCTCTCTGCCAGAGACTTCATTCTGGCTCCACTGTCCCAAACCTCCCACCATCGTCTTCAGCTTCCTCCAAAAGGTGTTTCAATCAAAAGCCAGGTCAATATAACCACATTCCTATTACTTACATCTTTACAGCATCCTCCCACCCTTCTCCCCACCACTACCAAAAAGAAAAAACGGTTTTGAGTATTGATATTCATATTCTCAACAGATTAAAAATATCACTTTCAATTTTCCTTGAAAATCATCAGAGATCCATCTTTATTCAGTGTTAGACATTGTGCAGTTTATCAACGTAAGATGGAAAAAAAGCGAAGATGAAGTCGTATGCACTGATGTAGTTGGGTGGAAATGCATATTTTGCGAGCATCTGATCAGGATGCTTGGTTTCTTTCTCTTGCTGTCTGTAATGACATCCATAGAGCTATGCTCAAGGTTATAAATCTTTTTCACACAGACTTACCAGAAGTGACTCAAAACTAACTTAACCTGTATTAGATATAGTTACGGACCTGCAGACACGTTTAAGCTCTTTAAGCAACAAATTGAAGCCATCACTCTAGCTAGAAGTTGAAGCTGTTCATTGTGCTTAGTGATTAAAATTTAGAAAAATTGGCCTAAAATAAATCAGTCATGTAAATGAACCCTCAAGGGGCACTTTCTTGGAGTTGGGGCATTATTTGTATGGAGAACAGTCTGCCAGAGCCACTGGCGATATCGAGGAACATTTGGGATGAACAAGTGCTGAGTCACTTTAAAACTAACCAAGTAATAGAGGCAGTTATCACCCAAATACATTACTTATCACCGGGGCCTCCTGATGCCTGTGCTTACCCAGGAACCCTCCTGTGATATTGAAGGCCAAGGCATCTCCTCTCCCTAACAACAGTGTTGTATCTTTGGCAACTTGAGCAGGAACTCAGAAAATCAATACCACTTCATGAGGCAGGTCTTGGTCCTCTCCCTTTACGAGGATTCTGTCAATGCAAGGGGCCATTACTGTACTTTAAAGGCATGATATAAAATTGCTTCGACAAGATATAAGACACACCGTTTGCAAGAACCTGGTGAGAGTATTTCAGTCAAAGTTAAATAGTTTCATCACGTAATTACTTCAATTGGCAAAGTTCCAGCCGAACACACTCTCAGAGGGGCTGCACCTTCTATTATGGGTGGGGGATTGTGAGTGAGGCCTGTCGATCAGCTTCAGTTGTTCTGAACAAGGTCAAGCTGTTAAAATCGAGGCAGAGTCCAGCATCGATGCCACTGGCAATGACACTGCAACTGAGTTGACAAGTTGCTTTCCCATTTTTTTCCCCTCCAACTAAGTGGTCTGAAAGTAGCTTTAGTTTTATGGCTATAAAATATTTCATCCTGATCTGCAGCCTGGTAATTCATTTTCTAAGGACTGTTTAGAATTTATTCAAGGGGAAAAGGAAACTCTGTTGGTTTCTCTAACCAATTCCCATTATATGACACAATTTAACTTTTGTATTTTATGAGGTTTTATGTGTTCCACTAAAACCATTAGCTGGTTGTCTCCTCATGATAAAATTTAATCACTTATATAATACCTTAAAAGCCAATGACAGTTTTGCATATATTTATGTTTTCTTTCATTTAAAATATGGGTGTATCATAAAGTTAGCTCTTATTGGCGGTGGGGGAGGAAAAGGCTGGCACTAAAAACAGAAAATCTGTAAGTATCGAGCCTTTATGTATGACACAATAAGAATGAAGCACTGTTGCCTACAAACGGCGTGAAATTTGAGAAAAAGTGAATGGTAATTCATGACCACCATTCATATTTCAGTGATTACCTGAGTGCACCCAAGCTCCGCATTTAGCTTTATCCCATATAAAGCTACTTGACAACTATGAGATTTTGGCAATTTAACAAAAATTTTAATAATAACAATGAGAAATAGACTCAAAGGACAGGGATGTATACCTTGCAAAAATGTCTCACAGAAGCTAATCACATTAGCCTGCCCTTTGCAATCAGAAATGCTCTCACAATTCCACTTCCAAGTAACACTTCCCAAATCTGGGTGGTTAATAAAGACTAGAAGAAAAGTGATTTTCTCTCCCCCTCATCCCACTTCCACCTACAGAGTTCCAATTATGGCATCGCTTAATCACCACACATATTTATTTTAGAGTTATTCAAATGCATTATGAATTTATATGTCTATTATTAGATTTATCAGTGCTAATGATTTGGATTTAAATAGCACTTTTCTTCCTGAGGCTTTAAAAATTTTTTGTGAATGACTGAATTCACTTTCTCTGCATGACTCAAATGGGAGGTAGGAAAGGGGCAAAGGTCATTCAACCCATTTAACTTAGGACAATCTTATCCCAAAGATCAGAAAGAATTAACTAAGGCTCCATATATTCTGACAGTAATGGATCAAGGAACTGGCTAGATTTTTAACTGTAAAGAGTGCAGTTACCACATATATATCGTTCATCATATTCCCAGCGAACAGAATAGTATCCAAAACAAGAAGTATTTTTTTTAAAAAAAGAATTAATAAATAGATACATCAGTTGATCAATCAGTCAATCATAGAGAATTTTAGCTAGAAATTTGCAAATTCTCAAAGCTAGTGGAAGTAAAGCTGGGGTGTTTGGTAGACTACCCCTCCAATTGCAAAAGTGTATATGCTCATTTTCAAAGGGGCAAAGTGTGTTATTGGGCTGATACATAGGTATGGATGTGTGTAGGCTACGATAGTGATGATTTCAGGGGAATAGGAATATTCACCAGTCCTCCTCCAAAACCTCCCCTACCTTTACAGGGCTTAATAAATTTCTCTAGCAGGGAACAAAGCTTTTCCTTCCATGATGAAACATAAAGGCTGGATGGAATTGTTTCTAGGAAAGTAGATCAGAGTAGGCTGTGCTGTGGGGAGAAGCTGATTTACTGTGAAGCTAATGAGGCTTAAGTTTCAGGGCCCCTCAGCTATCCAGACCTGTACCAAGGACCTGGGAGGACCCTAGCAATGAGTTTTCATTGGTTTTGTTGAATTTGCAACAGTAAGATATTTTTGTGTTCTGTTTTTATAAAAACATCCACCCCTCAAATTGTACAAGTTTCAGGGCCCACCAATCCTGGATTTCCACCAGTTGTGGGGTCACATTTATTTTAAAATCTTACTGCTGTAACACAGCAAAGGTTTATTCCTGGTTCTTGCTTCAGCAAGAAGCAGATCGCTTTGTTCCATATGGTCACTCAGGGATCCAGCTGAGGAAGGTTCTCGCCACCTTTTGACACTGCCATCTTAACATGGGTCTACCAGTGTTGTGTCAGGAAGGGGAGAAACATGGACAACTTATACCAGTTTAAAATACTTTCCTCAGAATTTATACTTAGTCATTTATCTTCATAACCCATTGACCGGAACTAGTAATGTGGATCAAACTTAGTGCCAAGGGAAGCTGTGAGAACTTTCTGTGTTCCCAGGATGAAGAGGATAACTGAAGGCAGTGAGCACTATTAATCTATACCCCCAAATACCCTGTGATTTTGTTTCACACCGAAGTGTACTTAAAGTGAATAGGTAAAGTGCAAGAGCATTAAGGTATTCATCTCCTAAAGAGTAGAATGGCAAGAACTCATCTTAATAATGCCAACCTCAGGAAAAAAAGTCAGATTTCAAGCACTAAAACTCAACTGGAGAGATTTAGCAATAAGAGGAAAGATTAAGAGACCAATTCCCAGTGTTACCAGGACTAGTCTATGCCCAGAAGGATTCCAAGGTATTTGGATGCACTAGTCCCACACGAAATACACATATTTTTTGTAAAGAAGAAGCTCAAAATTCCTCAATGTTTCTCCCTTGTCTAAAGAACAACAGCCATGTAGCTGTCCAGTTTTTCCAGCACCAGTTATTAAAGAGGCTTTCTTTGTTCCATTGTATATTCTAGCTTCCTTTGTCATAGGTTAGGTGACAATAGGTGCGTGGGTTTATCTCTGGAGTTTCTATCCTGTTCCATTGATCCATATTTCTGTTTTTGTGCCAGTACCACACTGTCTTGATTACTGTAGCTTTGCAGTATAGTCTGAAGTCAGGGAGCTGATTCCTCCAGCTCCGTTTTTTTTTTTTTTTTTTTTTTTAAATGCCATTGTTAATTTGATAGGGATTGCATTTGGGTAGTATAGTCATTTCCACAATATTGATTCTTCCAGTCCAAGAACATGGTATATCTCTCCATCTGTTTGTGTCATCTTTGATTTCTTTCATCAGTGTTTTATAGTTTTCTGAGAACAGGTCTTTTGCCTCCTTAGGTAGGTTTATTCCTAGGTATTTTACTCTTTTTGTTGCAGCAGTAAATGGGATTGTTTCCTTAATTTCTCTTTCTGATCTTTTGTTGTTAGTGTATAAGAATGCAAGAGATTTCTGTGTATTAATTTTGTATCCGGCAACTTTACCAAATTCATTGATTAGCTCTAGTAATTTTCTGGTGGCATCTTTAGGATTCTCTATGTATAGTATCACATCATCTGCAAACAGTGACAGTTTTACTTCTTCTTTTCCAATTTGGATTCCTTTTATTTCTTTTTCTTCTCTGACTGCCATGGCTAGGACTTCCAACACTATGTTGAATAATAGTGGCAAGAGTAGGCACCCTGGTCTTGTTCCTGATTTTAGAGGAAACACTTTCAGTTTTTCATCATTGAGAATAATGTCTGCTGTGGGTTTGTCATATATGGCCTTTATTATGTTGAGATAGGTTCCCTCTATGCACACTTTCTAGAGAGTGTTTATCATAAATGAGTGGTGAATTTTGTCAAAAGCTTTTTCTGCAACTCTTGAGATGACCGTATGGTTTTTATCCTTCAATTTGTTAATATGGTGTAAAAGAATGAAATTAGAACAATCCCTAACACCATACACAAAAATAAACTCAAAATGGATTAAAGACCTAAATGTAAGGCAGACACTATAAATCTCTTAGAGGAAAACATAGGCAGAACACTCTTAGACATAAATTGCAGCAAGATTTTTTTTTGATCCACCTTCTAGAGTAATGAGAATAAAACCAAAAATAAACGGGACTTAATGAAACGTAAAAGCTTTTGCACAGCAAAGGAAACCAGAAACAAGATGAAGAGACAACCCTCAGAATGGGAGAAAATATTTGCAAATGAAGCAACTGACAAAGGATTAATCTCTGAAATACACGAACAGCTCATGCAGCTCAATATCAAAAAAACAAAGAGCCCAATCCAAAAATGGACAGAAGACCTAAATAGACATTTCTCCAAAGAAGATATACAGATTGCCAACAAACACATGAAAACATGCTCAACATCACTAATTATTAGAGAAATGCAAACCAAAACTACAATTAGATTATCACCTCACACTGGTCAGAATGGCCATCATCACAAAATCTACAAACAATAAATGCTGGAGAGAGTGTGGAGAAAAGGGAACCCTCTTGAGCCATTGGTGAGAATGTACATTGATACAGCCACTATGGAGAACAGTATGGAGATTCCTTAAAAAACTAAAAATAGAACTACCGTGTGACCCAGCAACCCCACTACTGGGCATATATCCAGAGAAAACCATAATTCAAAAAGACGCATGCACCCTAATGTTCACTGCAGTGCTATTTACAATAGCCAGGACATAGAAGCAACCTAAATGTCCATCAGCAGAGGAAGGGATAAAGAACATGTGGTGCATATATACAATGGAATATTACTCAGCCATAAAAAGGAACTAAATTGGGTCATTTGTAGAGACATAGATGGACCTATAGTCGGTCATACAGAATGAGGTACATCAGAAAAACAAATATCGTATATTAACGCATACATGTGGAACCTGAAAAAATTGGTATAGACGATCTTATTTACAAAGCAGAAATAGAGACACAGACGTAAAGGACAAACGTATGGACACCAAAGGGGAAAGTGGGGGTGGGATGAAGTGAGAGATTGGGATTGACATATATACACTGTTGACACTATGTATAAAATAGGTAACTAGAGAACCTACTGTATAGCACAGGGAACTCTACTCAATGCTCTATGGTGACCTAAATGGGAAGGAAATCCAAAAAAGAGGGTATAGCTGTTGACTTTGCTATACAGTAGAAACTAACACAACATTGTAAAGCAACTGTAGTCCAATAGAAGTTTTTAAAAATAAAATAAAATAACGAACAACAGCCAAACTCACTAGCATTCAAGGTCCTCCAAATTCCAACTTCTGTTTAGTTTTTCTGCCTCTTGTTCTTTCCACTCTACTTCCCAAAACCCCAGCCATATTGAACGACTCATCCTTCCTTGAGTAGATACACTACCTGCCTTTTGACTGCACAGTCTATCCTCGACATTAAATGCTCTCTCTTCTTTCTCTTATGCAACCAATGAACTCATTCTTCAAGTCGAAGTTCAAAAATCATACCCCATAGGAAGCAAGCCTCCCTTACAGGTCTTAGCTAAAAACAGGTTCTGCCATTTTGTTCCATTTCCCTTTGTGTTTATTTCAATTATATCATATTTCTCCTTGTTTATAGGCACAATCTCTTCCCTGTTAGACCGTCAACCTCATCCATGAGGAAGAACAGAGTTTTATCCCCAGCACTTGGTTCAGCCCCTGGCAGATCATCAGAATTTAATAAATTATTGTTGCATGAATGAGTAAATGAATGACTAAGGAGGGAGCACAGGGACTAAAGGGAATCAGGATTTTCTAATGAGGCTAAGACACAGGTGACCCCAAAGTTAGAAAGGGGGCAAGAATGACTCCTATTTTGTGAGAGCAGATACTGCTTATTTAGGGACATGTGCCCACATGTCTATACAGGACCAAGTGTTATAATTTTCAAAGTGCTACTTAGTGCAGGTGTTTCCATAATTGGGATGAAATGAGAAAATTCTGCTCACTGGACCTAAAAGTCACCCTTCCACCTGGGTAATGCAATGGTCCAAGCTTTAAAAGGGTATGAATTGCCTCTCCCCAGAGGAACTAGGCAGAGAAGGATGTACTTCCTAACACAGCACAGTTACTGACCTTCCACTGTAGCAAATCTGCAAATGTCAAAGCAATGAATGTTTCTAAGAAGAAAGTTACTGTTTAAAAACAGATGTTTAAAATACAGGGCCTTGAGAGCTGCCCTCTCTCCAGACACACTTGCTAACAATTCTGAGAAGCACAGAATACAAACATATATCATTCCCCCTCTTTCCTTTCCAAGACCAAAGAAAGGATGTTGAATGAATCTTCACCTTTGTTTATGCAATTTAAGAACGGAAGAATGTGTTCCTAAGGTTAAGATGAATCCCAGGACAAGAGAAGGTTAAAAGGCACCATTACAGAATGTGTGTGTAATAACGCCATAGGTTTGTACAGTGCTTATGACTCTCCAAATCTTCTCATCGTTCTCATGGGATCCTTAACTAATCTTGGGATGTTCCAAGAATAGGTTGGATTAGACCCATTTGACAGATGGGGAAACCCATCACCAGCAAAGATATGACATTCCTAAATATTGGTAAAACATAGAGAGTTCTGTCAAGGCAACGGAGAAGAAGAAATAACTAGATTGTTAGTTCTATTTCGAGGGCATTACATCAACATATTTATTATCAAGGTACTTCTCTGGGCACATGGGCAATGTGAGAGTGTCTCTGAATTACTTATTCATTCAACGCACAACTTCGAATACCACCCACATTTTAGCATTGTGCTGGGGATGAAGCATAGAGAAATAAGTAATGACCTAGGTATGAGTGTGTTCACAGAAACAAATGAGAGATTATAAAACAATGGGGGAGTTGGATGATGCTGAGGTGATGGGGAATCATGGGAATACAAGTAAGGTCAAGTGGACATTCCTAAGGGAAGCAGGGAAGCCCTCCTGGTGGAACAAACACTTAAACGAAGGATGCAGAGAAATTAATCACGTGAATAGAGGAAGGTCAAATGAGGGGAAAGAGACCCGTGTACAAAGGCACAGCACAAGAAGTAAAACATCTGAGCAAATTCAACCATCTGGGTGGGTAGACCACAAAGCAAGAAATGTAGAGAAATGTTGGATGGCAAGAAACCCTGCAGTCCAGTTATCCACCTCAAGAAATAAGAGCTTCCTCCAGGGCCTATGGCAGGACTGATGACTGGTTTGGTTGAGAAGAAACATTTAGACATCTGTGAAATTGACCCTTCCCCTTCAAAAGTGTCAAAAACAGATTTTATGAATTGGGGCAAAGGCCTCAGGCCCAGCATCGGGCCACAGTGAGAAATCGCTGCTACAAATCAAGAAAAGTTCTCTTTTCTTGTCTGAGTGCACTTTGGCACAGGAAGCCGTCCATGCAAGGGGCCTGCCTCACAGTGGGACAAAGAAGGGGACATTTCTCCCCGCTCTGGAGCTCCCTGCCCCCATGGCAAAATGAACTCTCCCTTTGCTTGTGATATGGCTAAGGTATTCCACTGAGGAGAAGGTCTTTTAATCCTGTAAGGAGAGAGAATCATAAAAAGGCAAGTACCCTCTGGGGAGGAAACAAGTGAATAAGGGGTAAGTAGCTAATAGCAGAGCCACTTCTGACAGCCATCTTTGCAAATGAAGAAGGGGTGGGAGCAGGAAGGCCAGTGACAGGGAGGGAACGGGGGGCTGGTGCCATCTACACTTGATAACAGAATCAGTCACACTGGACAGCAGAATCAGGACAGATACCTCAGGGCAGGAGTCAGCCAACTTCTTCTGTAAAGGGCTGGGTAATAAAGGTTTTAGGCTTTGCAGACCACCGGGTCTCTGTTAGAACCTGCTATAGTAACTCAAAAGCAACCACAGGGCTTCCCTGGTGGCACAGTGGTTGGGAGTCCGCCTGTGGATTCGGGGGACGCGGGTTCGTGCCCCGGTCCGGGAGGATCCCACATGCCGCGGAGCGGCTGGGCCCGTGAGCCATGGCCGCTGGGCCTGCGCGTCCGGAGCCTGTGCTCCACAACGGGAGAGGCCACAGCAGTGAGAGGCCCGCGTACCGAAAAAAAAAAAAAAAAAAAAAAAAAAGGTAGGCAGCCAGGTACCCATAGGCCATAGTTTGCTGACCTCTGTCTTAGAACGATGGCTCTCAAAGTGTGGTCCCTGGACCAGCAGCATCAGCATAGCATCACCAGGGAACTTATTAAAAATTTACTTATTAAAAATGTAAATTCTCAGCCTCACCCCAGACCTTCTGAACCAGAAACTCAAGGTCAAGGGCACTGCAGTCAGTGTTTTACTGGCAGTGAAAGAATCAACCTCACTCCAAGTGGTGACTCTGGAGTTAGTAATTTGTTAAAGACAGGGTTTCAAACCACATGGTGTACATTTATGATCAAAAAGAAATCTTTACTGTTACAGAGTGTTCTTTTGTCTAAATAGAAGGTAGGTTGTGAGAGCATGTCTTGAAACACTCAAAAGACCCTCTGCAAGTTTCCTCATTCATCTGATAGCCAATTTTTATGACTTATCAGCTAAAACCAATATGGCAGTGATAAATCCTGCCTGGGTTTGAATTGATCATAGAAAGAATTCCAGAAAACACTAAAAGCAGCTCTGGTTACTGAGAAATTTGTAGATCACAGGCTTGGTTTCTTTAATGGAAAACCAGCATGGCTTTCTTCAGCAAATGTTGAACTGAGTATTAAAAAGGCATTAAGCTGCCTCCTTTGCCATGTCAAGTATGCATTCAAATTCAAGACAGCATTTAAGATATTAAAACATCTAGCAATTTTATTACTAGCTCATTTAAAATGGCGACCATGAAAAATTTAGTTTAAGCTACCCAATGATGGCTCGTGAGACACTTAAAAATACACACACAGATAACTGAACTTTTAAAGTAAGTTCCTTATTAACTTCTTTCCCCTCATCTATTACCATTGCAATTTTCCAGCTGTATAAACAGTCTGGAGAGTATGCCCTGAATGAATTCACCGTTCAGAAAACAACATAATTACAGCCATTCCAGCAAATCGAGTGCCAAAAAAGTTACAAATTAATTGAAGGTTAGCATTGAAAATTAAATCCTAGTCAGCTTGAAGTCATCTTTTAGGCTACTTTCTATAGAATTAAATAGAGAACTCACTCCACATCAGTTTGGCTGACAGAGTTTTAAAGTTCAGGTGGACAAATGGCCTTCCCCCCCGCTATCACTTTCCTGTGATCTGATATTGTTAATCCCAGGTGATGCCTGCCAATAGTACCTTAGAACCTGCTTATGATTTATGCGTGATGCAGGACCACTTCCTATTCTTCTATAAATACACTGGCATTAGAAAAATCACAATTTATCTTGTTCTATATTGTTAATGACCACTGAGGACATTATCAAAGAAAACATTTTTCTCTTTTATTTTTATTATTTCATTTTTTCAAACATACAAACCATTTGCAAAAACAATACAAATAATCCCCCGTACCTTTCATCCAGATCCCCCAAATATTAATAGATTTACAATATTAACTAATGTTAACTGACAAAGTTCAACTATCAAAATCAGATAATTAACATTAAAATTCAAAACCCCTATCTAATGGACAGACCTTCTTCAGATTTCACCAGTTGTCCCTCTAATGCTCTTTTATTGGCCCAGGATCCAATCCAGGATCACTTGTGGTATTTATCTGTCATGTCTCCTTAATGTCCTTTGATCTGATCATCAATAAATGTTTAAATCCAACACACATTCATTGAGCACCTAAGCTGTGCCAAAATTGTGGCAAAGCTCTGAGGATTCAAAGATGCTTCTGGCCTTTGAAACACTTATGCTTAATCGTGAAAATCAAAATAAAATCAAAGGCCAGACATGGAAGAATGTACTGAAGTATTGCTTCTTTAGGAAAAAATAAATAAAACAACAGTTTAGATTTGAAAAAAAAAAAAGATATCATTAATGAAGATGACCTCAACCCAAAAGGTTCTTGCTTACAAAAAAAATTATTGTTCATGGCTGAAAGCAACATTCAGAGAAGAGACATTGCATGTAACAGAGCTACTGGATTGTCTTCATGGTCAATGTTTGTATTCCTCACACCTAAACAAGGCTTGGCAAACAGAAGGGGCTCAGTAAAGGTCAAATAAAGTGGGGAGTTGGGTTCATCTCTGAAGCCTACCAGAGGATTTGGAACATGCAGGATAGCTCCAGGTGTCAGCCTGAAATCCCCTCTTGACAGTGAAGAAACTCATTCAAACTCCAAATTAAAGTTCAGAGGCTAATTACCATCTGAGAACCTTTTTCTTTTTGTACTGCTTTGAAACAGGATGTGCAGAAATGCACTGTTAAACACTTGGCAGAGAACCAGAGATTTGGGCTCAAGGATTTTTGGCATGCCTACTGATCTCTCCATTTACTTCATCTCTTTAATATCAAATTGTACCTCCATGGCTCATTCAATGCTGTGTTTTGTGAGCTTTCTAGAATCTTGAAGTTGAGAGAACATCAGCGGTTGCTAGGCCAGCACCTGAACGGATTCATATTCATAAGTTCTTTACAACATTTCTGACAAGAGGTGTGGCCCCTCTCCACTATTCTAGCCCTATCCAGCTTTAGGAGAGTCTTCCTGATAGTACTGCACAACTCCAGCATGCTACACCTCTCACCTCCCACTCTATATTTAACAAGTATTGTCCTATGTTCTGCCTTCTATAGTCCCACACAGTAATTCTGGATATATATCAGTTCATCAATGCCTTTTAAAAATATGGGTTCTAAAATGAACCATTCAAAATGCTCCGAGTCTGGCCTGACCAGCACGAGGGCACAGAGAATCTGTCATCTCACTGGCACTGATACTACTTAAATGTCCATGAATCTCACAGCTTTTCTAGTAGTTGCATCACAGTGTTGATATATGGTGGGTTTTCAGAATCAGTTGAGTGTTGAGTCTTTACAAAGGGTGCTACTACTGTCTGGCTTCATTTTGTGTATCATGTACTAAAGCAGAGAGACCTGGAGGTCCTATATGTATAAGTTTATATTTATCTATTTTGGATTCTACTTCATTATATTTGACCCATGGTTGCAACTGTTCGAGACCTTTTTGATCAGGAAGCAAATAAATGAGTTACCCTGCCTTTTCCTGTCATCCACCAATCAAACAAGAAGCCACCTATGCCATTACCAAAGTCATTATTCAAAATATGGAATAAAATAAGACCACTGGCAGAAGCACAAGCCTAGTTAATTCCCTAAAGACAACTTTGCCTCATTAGGTAGCACTCTTTGGCATGTGACTAAATGGCTGTAAATATATTCATCTATTATCCTACCCACATTTTACCACTTTTGTTCACAAAGATGACCATAGATTCTACCAAAAGTGTTGCTGAAACCTATGTTCACTAGGTCTTTCCCTGGTCTATCCCAAAATGAAAATGGCTTAGCGTGGCAAGACTTGGCAAAAAGGCATGAAATGAAATGTAGGGTAAGTCGAGAATGTTTCACACGCTCTACTCAGAGATGAGTGAGAGCTGCATGATAGGAGCTGACTTCCACCATCACCAAAGACAACTTGTTTCTGACCCAGTTGCATTACCTATACCTGGAATGCAGCATCCACGTTCTCCCACTGATACTATTTTTATTCCTCTCTTTTTTTAACTTTTAACAGAATACAGTTTCACTGATTTCTTAGAACATTCTCTTGGCATTGTGCCTCCCTGTTTCATGCAATGTGTCTCTTCAAACATTGGTATACCTTTCCCTAACCAGAAACCAGTATCATGAAGTTTCACTCCACTAAGTCTGAGGAGTTATGTATGCCACCTTGGGTTAAAATCTCAAATTTGATTTAAAATTTTTTTCACACTCAACATAATCAATAACATCCTGGCCTCTATATGATGCCACATGCATTATTTCTCTTTTCCTGCCCAGGTATTTTCTTCTTCAGCATATTGAATATCTATTTTATGTTTCTTTTTTCTTTCTACCTTGCAACTTTTGTCCACTTTTATATTTCCTGGTGAAACCGAAGTTCGAATACAAACTGGTTACGGCGCAAAGGCACAGACTCTTTGGAAACAAAGGGCAACCATTTTTACAAGCCACCCAAAGGACAAGAATAAGAAATGCTTTTGTTAATTAGCATCATGAGGCTGAACTGAACCAAGGATCTTAGGTTAATTCTAATGAGCTATGAGCTAATATTGGTAAGATGCTTTTAGATTTTTAATTTAAAAGCACTTTGCCAATGAAAGTATAAGGGTTACAAATTTCCTGAGCCATCTGGTCCCCTACATAAAGTAATGATTTCAAAAAGTTTAGATGGATGAATGGAAAGATAGATAAATAGGGAATTTATTCCTCTGTCTACTATTCATAAAGAAAAGTTTCCATCTTCACAAAAGCCCATTTAATAAATAGATGTTATTCCACTCACAGTTCAGATTGTGGCAAGTGAAAAGTAAAAACAAATAGCATACACAAATATATAACCTACACTGTTAAAATATTTACAATAATAAGTTCTGAGGATCTAATATACAGCATAATGATTATAGTTAATAATATGGTATTATACACTTGCAAGTTGCTAAAAGAGTAGACCTTAAATGTTCTTACCACAAAAAAAATGGTAATTATGTGATGTGATGGAGGTGTTAGCTATGGTGGTGATCATTTTGCAATAAATAAGTGTATCAAATCAACATGTTGCGCATCTTTAACACAATGTCATATGTCAATCATATCTCAATAAAGCTGGAAGAAATATATATATTCACAAGGAGAGCTGAACTGGTCCCTGCATCACTAAGAGGCTACCTCTTAAAAAAATCCAAGAGCAAGAGTCATTGTAATAATGCCTTCTATTTATTTATTACGTATTATAGCCAATTCCTTTACATTCATTAACATATTTAATTTTCGGAGTAGTAAGATGAGGCAATTACTAATGTCAACTCCATTTTACAAAAGTGGAAACTGAGATTTACAGAGGTTAAACCTTCTCTGATGTTTCAATTATCATGCCTGTGATCCAGGATTGGTACCCAGCAGCTCTGTTCCACGTTTCCCTCTCTAGACCTGTTCCACAGCATAGAGGTTGGTGGGAATTGTGGTAAAACTTGGGCAATCAACATAAAAGGTATGCAAAATATATTCATTGTTTGTGCTATATCAGCCTAGTTAACCCTCTCAACCTTCCTACGTGATAATATTATCACCCTCACTTTGCAGACAAGGGGGAGAGCAATCAGTAAGAGATGGGTACACGTTCTGAGACTGAGGACACTACATATTGTCAGGGTGATTGTCATCATCGCAGTACATAATATTTTTACTTGCTTACTATATTTAAGTGAAAAAATTAGTAACCCTGGTTCTCTGTGAAAGAAGTGATTAAACATTTATCACATAATATCCAATCCCTCTACTCTCTGTGTTCCTCTTTGTACAGGAAAGAATGTTGGAGCATGTGGTTTTCCAGCTACTCTCAAGTGAATTATTTTAAAGGTAATAATAAGAAGAGATTACCCCAATCTCTTACGATAGCCAAAAAGTCCATGGAGATCACTGAAAGAAAATCCATCCCTAAGGGTATTATTTTACAGCAAAAAGAAAAGGAGACAAAGGATATTCCCCATCTTTAAGCAAATTCTCTGATTTGACATGATTACTTCAGTTTTCTCTAAAGGAGTATTTTCTGACCTCCTTTGTCATCTTTTGAGACCCTATTAGATAAGAAATTCTCTGAAAGATCTGAGAGGTATCACTCTCCCTAACCAGCACCCCTTCCCTTGTTTAGGAAAGAAATATCAGTGAAGTGACAGTAATTCAGCTCCCCAAATGACTTTGCTTCCTACTGACTGGCCTCATTGGTGGGGGAAAGCAACATCATCTCTCACCTCAGATGCTTTCTTTAATGTAGCATTGGCTCTGCCTTTGGCCTTTGGTAGTTTGAGCACAGAGCCTCAGAGGCTGAGGCTTGAGGTGGTAAAAACACACTCCACAAAGGACTGGCCCTTTCTGAATCATCACTCATCCTTCCCCAGCATGGTCCCTGTTTTTTTCTAAAACCTGAAGGATGTGTAAAGGACACATAAAACTTTAGTCAATAGGTCCATTATTATGATTGGCTGAAAACCATAAAATGCATCCATCAAGCCATTGTGTTGCATCTTGTGTTAAATTATGGTGATAAATAGTCCTTTATCTGTGACGTCACCTACTAATCTATTCCAAAAACTATTCACCACCGGCATTATGCATCATTCATGTTCCTGCCAGCTTGCTGAAAAAAAATCCTCTACATGATAAAGCCACACACAAGATTGAGCTCGACTCTGCCGACGCAAATATTGTCTGTTATTTTCATGTCATACTGTGAAACAATTGCTTCTTCAGTTCCCAAAGTTATCTCAAGTGTGCAGTAATGTCCTCAGCTCTCAGCTCTGGGCATTATAACTCATGTACTTTTAATTGTTTATAATTTACATCAGAACTGGATGGAGTCCATTTGCACTCATGCTGCTTTATAACTACTAGATGACATATTTTTGCCACCTTGCTCTGAGTCGAATTTAATCTTACTGAAAAGCCTTTAACATAGAAATTTGGTGTGGAATGGCTTAATATTCTCAGGAGCTATGTAAAAGGCTGTGTGCAGTTGCTAGCAGTAGGACTGGGACTTGGATCTGATTTTATACAAAATGTTCTCATAAAATTAGACATTGTTTTTAGTTCTCAGAAAGTACTATTTATTAAAATGAAATCAAAAGAGGAAAGTGAGTATATTTTAAATTCCAATTTCAAGTGTAATAATCTGTTTAAAAACATACACATAATAGTGTTATGTAACTTTATCTACATCACCTTGATGGTGTAATATTAGATGGTCTTCTTCTTAGAAGAGAGAAAAAAAACACCTACCTAATTTTCTCGACCTACTCAAATAAGAGGAGATGGAATACAGAATGAAGCAAACCACTCACTGGAATTTCACTCAAAAGATGGATCCTAATATGTTTAATTTACTTTTAGCTTTAACTCAGAGAATCTGGGGCATTGTTTCTTGCTGAACAACGCAATGGAGGTGTCACAGCTTCTCTTTATATTTTAAATCACATATGAGATGACTGGATCACAAAGAATAAACAAATATAAATGGGTTACACCCCATATCCATCTGCTATGCTTATTTACGTATTTTTAAAATTGCTTTCTTGACGGATGCACAGAAAAGATTCACTAATATGTTAACTGGGGAGAGAAATACAACCAGATTTTCTTCCCTTCACTATTCTTAAATGCCCAATAGAACTGGTAGCAAAATATCATTTGCCTGAAAGTTGCTATGTAGTGCAAATTCTATCCAGTTAGTCATGGAAGACAATAAAAAGTCAAATCACTTTAAAAACAGTGGCCCCCTTCCCTCCAATGGGAGTGGACCTCCTCCCAATTATCATCACTTGGAGAATCCAAAGGAGACACATATTGCATGAAAAAGAGACATTCTAAAAACTGAACAATCTTCAGCCAGGCTTGATGGAAGTTTGGCTTCAACTCAATGTTCAAAGTAAAATACGTTCCGTCTTCTCCACTCTGATGTTTGCACTCACGTGTGGTGTCTGCAGAAAGAGAAGTGGCTCTTGCCTTCTAACTGTAGTAGAACGGGCCTCATTCAGGGCCATTGTTCCAGTTTTCTTTCTTTCTTTCTTTATAAATTTTCTCCCTTCTAGCTCTTTCTCCTATTCCTAAAACTATTCTTATTATTGAGAAGAATCATATGTTAAGCACATCTAAACATCGAAGTTAGCCTATCCTCACTGCTGAAACCACACACGTGCGCACACACACACACACACACACCCTGTTCTTTCTCACTCTCACCTCACACCCATATTCTGACAAATCCCTGAATCCTCACCATTGTATAGTAACTGCTGTTCTTGCCACCTTTTTGCTTCCTGGTGGGTCAGTAATTGTCATCTCATCCCTGGAGCAACATCAGGATCACTCAATAAATTGTCAGGGGATATCTGAAGAACAGAACAGCTTGAGTTCTAGAAGCCAAGTGCCTTATGGCCTCCAGCCCAGAAAAAGGAAGCAATGAGGATGAACAAACCTCATCCCATTCCACTCCTCTAACCCATTAATGTGAATTAAGCAAATGAATTTCATTCCCCATTTCTACTCAGAGAGAGCAAACAACAACGTGAAGAAGATTAAAGAATTAAATAAAACCATCCCTGCCACGTCTTTTTATGTAGAAGGAAACTGGGAAAAAGATATCCAACCCCTGGTTTTGAAAAAGTTCATTTCAGCCCTTCCTCAAGTACGTACAATTTGCCTTTTTTTGTTATATCATGACTTCCCCATACAGAAATAATGCTACAACAGGGATTCTTCTGTTATGGGCTCCTTATTTGAAATAATGTTTAAGTGTTGTATTCTCAAGCTTCTGACTCTAAGATTCCAACGTGCATTATCTTTTAGAATCCTGTTGGAAGTATGTTATCTCTTTCACTAGGAAAAAGCCTAAGTGGTGACTAATCTACATGTCAAGATAGCCTCAGAACAGCCACCTCTGATTATGCTTATGGGGGATGAGCAAGATCATAGGGAATTTCTGAACTCATACAAAGTGTATTTCTGTTAGAAGATCATTACATCAATCAACACAAGAAGATTGGGGAGGGGACGCAAGATCAAGAAGTACTGGTTCAGTGCCTACTCTGTGATTTAGCCATTAAAAGTTGTCAAACTGTGCAAACTGTATCTTGCTAGCCCCATTTTGCAGACAAGAAAATAGATATTCATAGAAGTTAAGAAAATGAACAAAGTCATACAATTTGACTCCAAAATCCATGTTTTTTCTCAATCTTGTCAAGCTGCTTTTCAGATAGGATAAATCCTTAAATTAAGGCAGTATTGCTGGGAATGGAGAGGAGGGAATGAAAGTAACAGTGCAGTGAAAATGAAAAGAAAAAACTGAACACATTAATCTATGTATGATGTCAATGCAAATACACAATCGCACCTTTACTTTAGTGATAAGTCAACAAGCATTTATTAAAGATGGTTTTGTACCAGGCACCAGACCTGCGCTGGAGTCACAAAAATGTAGAATATCTTGGCCTTGGAGGGGCTTATAACCTAATGAGGAGGACACCTAACAGGATCATTTCTAGGTTATGAATGAAGTTTGCAATGCAAGTTTCCTAAAAAAAGAGGGCACCAAAGCTGAGTTTTAAAAGATAATTAGGTCACAAAGAGACAGGGGAAGCAAAGGCATGTCACATAGAGGGAAGAGCAGCTAAGGTGGAATTGTAAGACGCCACAGCCACGCACTGGCCATTCTCTCCACTATTAAAATGTAGCAATAAATAAATAACTGAATACAAATGTGAACAGACAAAATCCAAAAGGCATAGCCGCCCTCAAATACAAATTAGATATTTCTGTGGCCTAAAAGCAAACAAGTAATATCAATCTTTCAGGCCTCATCCAGAAGCTGTGGGTCTGGGTGCTCTTGGGCTATGGATGCCAGCAGAGGAGTCCAGGAATTCCTACTTCTGTGAGTAAACAGAGATTAAGAATGCCTCATACAAGACTGATGATTAGAGCCAGGCTTGAAACCAGGGGCCTGCCAATGAAAAAGGCCACAACCAGCTGCTGGATTGCAGGAAAGCTCAGTAGACAGCATCCCTTTTCCTCTTCAAGTTCAGAACCAACTGAGAGACAGAGAGAGAAAGACAGGAAGAAGAGTCAGGAAGATAAAGATCAAAATGTATGCTTTATTACAGATAAAAGCTAAACTGGTGTAGCTTAGTCACATAGCCAGTTGAACTTGGTAACAGCCCCCTGGATTAGACAGATTTACCCACCCAATAACAGACAGTAATGCAAAACCACTGGCTCCTCTGCAAAGGCAGAGTAGAGATTATATCTTGGCACAAAGGGCAGGTGAAAATTCTCTCATCCCTGTGTGCAGGCAGTTCTCCCAAAATGCCCAGAAGAGCCTAAAGTACATATACTCATTCCATCTCAAAAACTCTCTAAGCAAATAAGTTACCCCTCTCCTGGGGAGGGGGGTGAATGATAGGATGGGGAAGCAGCCAGCAGTATTACTTGAGTGGAATTCCCTGTCACAGTCCTCTTTTCCCAACGGTATGCTCTATCTAGGGCTATTATTTACATAAAATTTGGTACCTAAGAGGCTGGAAGTGGCAGACACAGCCTCACAACCCTAACTGACTCAGTGGCAGCATCTGTTTTCATCCTTATTTTCATCGTGAGGTGCCAGATCACCCACCAAACATCTAGTTGTGAACATACAGTTGTGACAGAGGCAACCTCAAAGGCTTAACTAAGGAGAGAGGAGTACAGAGGGACAGAAAGAAAATATAACAAATCCTACTCAAGACCAGCCTGGAAACTCCAATTCCAGAATGTATGAGAGAAAACAACCTACAAGAGCAAACCAGTAAATTCAATAATTGGAATAACACACCCTGGAGAAAGTGAAAATAATTGAACAATTGGTAAGTAGGTTTAAAATAATTATATTTAATATCCTCAAAGTAATGAAGATATAAATAACAATCAAAACAGCTAACAAGGGAGTAGGACATTTTTAAAAGACAGATTAAATAGAAATGAGAGTGGGTAGTCTCTTTGAAAAGAGCCTTAACTAGAATTTTAGAAATGTGAAACACAGTATTTGAAATAAATGAAAAACAATCAATTGGATAAGCTCTAGACAAATACTAGCTGCAGAAAGAATTGGTGAAATGGAAAATATAATTGAGACATCAACCAGTAAAGCAGCACATAAAGATAAAAACTGGCAAGGGCAGCTCTGAGACATAGAGGATTGAGGTTCTTCACTACATAGTCATGGGCATCCAAACAGAACAGCACTGAGGGAGTGGGAGGCAAGCAATACTGGGAAAGATGATAGCTGAGGATTTTCCCAAATTGAATAAAGACTGCGTCTTCTCGAACTGAAAGTGCACATCAAGTGCCAAGCGAAAAACAGAAAACTAAATCTGTACTGAGGAACATCACAATGTCACCAAGGAGAGAGCCAGCATGATGATATGGTGAACTCAGGATTATAGTGGTCATGGAGCATAAAGAGTAAGGCACTGATCAACAAGATATGAAAGCAGGACCAGGGATCCTATCAATGGAGAGTCACAATAAGTAGTATGTGCTCTATCCCATGTATAAGGGGAAGCCAAGAAAACCATGCTGAGAGAGGCAACTCTGGAAGAAATGACATGAATTGTGCTGGAAAATGGATGCTAAGGCCTGGACCAGCACAATAAGAGGGAGAATAGAGAGGTCAGCATGATTTGGATTTTACAACAGGATTTCACAAGTTATTGCACGTGGGCAGAGAGGGAGGGAAATGGATAACTTAAGAATTACCCTCAGGCTTCCAGCCAGGATGATACCATTGGAGAGAGTGAATACAGAAGACAGAACAGGCTTAAGGGAGATGACTAGCTCAATGTTATGTATGTGTAATGTGGGAAAGCTGGCGAGAAATTATTGACAAAAATTAGCCAGCTATTTTATTTTGAAAAGTAGAGGAGAGTTCTTGACTAGAATAAAGACTTGGCCATATCAACATAAAGATCTCTTCATCAGTTTCTACAAAGGACTTCAACATCCTAAATTTACCAAGAGCATCTTCTTATCAGTGGCAGCTCAGTGGCTAGACTGAGAGCTATTTCCAGGAGAGGCAGGGGTAATGCATTGACAAAGTAGACTGTGTAAGTGACAGAAAATGCAGACAATACAAGAAAAGAGAATTGATGACAGTGGAAAACAGCAACAGAACTAGGCAATGAGCAGAGCAATTCTGGTATCAAAGAGCACATAGGCAAAAGGCTAGGAAACCAAGGTATCACGCTGCAAAAAGCCATCAGGGCTGAAGTGAAAATGGCAATAGAGAAACAGAGGGTGTGAAGAAAGCTGAAAGGATATGGTTATAAAAATTAGAAAAGCAGGAAAAAACAATTGCCTACACATGAGGAAGGCAATTGGAAACACCTGGTCAAGGTGAACTTTGCTTTGGCAGGAGAACAGCAATAGTTTTTGATAAAAAAAATTGAAGATAGGTTCCTACATTACTTTCAACCATGACCTAAACCCCTTACTGAGTGAGCACCAGATACTCTATGCAGTCTTGCAAATAAGAACTACACTTGCCCACAAAATGGAAGTGTATTGCTATTGATTTTGCTCCACTATGACAATATGTGAATGAATTATGAAATGAAAGTTAGGATTTTTGAAAGCTAACCAGAATGAGTCTTTACTTTCCCAGGATGAATGGCTAAGTGGCTCTCTTCAAGACTTGGATCATGGTTTCTAAATGAAAGAATGAATATCAAGAGCTTAGAGTGTTAACTCAAGCTAAGACTTTGAGGAGACCTTTGGAAATATTAAAAAAGATAGATTAGTGAAACAGTGAGGCAGAGATTAAGTGAACATGTTTTCAGATCTGTCATGTGGCATTACATCTGCCAGGTTATTTATTTTTCAGTGCCTACCCTATGAAGAATCAAAATCACCTTTAGGAGAATCCTTACTGAATAACATTGAAAAAAGTCAGAGATATTGGTCACCAATGTGATTTAATGCTTTAGGTAATAAAGATATTTTTAATATTTCTTCAGAATTATAATTGCATAATTACTACCTGAGCTATTTTTTTGGAGATTCCTTATTAATATTTTTTAGTATATGAGATTCTTAGTGTATACAGAAAGTTATGTTCCCTTTTGTGCTTATTTCAGAATTTAAAGCTAAGATAGAGACATAGAACTCTCAGAATATATCTTTTGCCTAAAATAATCCCTGAGGTGGAGAGGAGAAACGTACTATCTTCATTTAGATTGGAGAAAAAGCGAACTGTTTCAAATAAGGCACAGATTTCAGAGTGTCATGAATGTTGTGCAGATTGTGCAATGCACACCTCTAGGGGGCACAATTCACATGGAGGTCTTTCGAATGGTGCCTCCTGAGTACTACATGCACATCCTGTACAAGTGCATCCAGTGGCCCTAGGTTTTCCCCTCTTCCGTTACACCATCTTTTAGATGGCTAAGGATTTATATGAGGAAAGTTTGGTACAACCCTAAGTTTGGGAGTAAACATAGAGGGATTGGAACAAATCCATTTTAATGGCATGAAGGCTTTAATTGAAAAGTCAGATGGACCTGGGGTTGTCTTAATTCTGTTACTTATTAGCTCTGTGAATTTCAGCATATTATTTTAATTCTTTGAGGCTATTTCCTCATCTGTAAAGTAGGGATAATAATCTCTTCTTAACAGGATTCTTGGGAGGGTAAAATGTGATTATGTAGCAGTTTTCACAGTTCTTTTCTCGGAGTAGAATATTAGTCCGTCATCCTCCTCCTCATCATCATTATCTATAGAGCACTATATGAGTAACTCAGCAACCTTCCTATCTCCATTTCCATTCCTTTCATTCATTCATTCAACAAATTTGTTGTGATACTCTGTTAGAAGCAAGCCACTTGCAATAGAAAGTATAAAGATTAATTAGACAGACCCATACCTATATGGATAGTCCCTCTAATAGGAGCAATCAGACATCATAACTCTATATAGAGTTGAAAGTCCCCATTGTAACTGAATGCCTGGAGCTGGGAAGGAATAAATCGCTTTTGACTGGGATTGACTTAATACAAGGATTTAACTTAAACTGGACTTTGAAAGATGGATAAAGTTTTAACATTGAAGACTAGAAAAAGAAGCAAGCATTCTATGCATAGGAAAGAGATACAAGATATAAAAAGAGTTCACTAACATTTCTCCAGACTTTAGAATAATAACATTCTGTCATATATTCAGACCCTAAAATGTCTAACCCAAAGGTTTTTAAATATGTCCTGCTTCCATGTGTACTATCAGTGAGTCCTTTATGGCTGACACAGATTTCATGGGACCATGGTTTGGTAGGTTTCATTACATAGCTGTTGAGGGGTTTAGAGAGTACCATGGCACCACATAGCCCAGATACTTCCCAGCTCTGCCATGTAATAGCAGTGCAATCTCAGCAGAGTCACTTGTTGTATCTGAAACTTAGCGTCTTCATTTACAGAATGAAGATGATGACATCATCTAACTACAAAATGAGATATCTAGAGAGCTTTAGTACAATGCTGGCTCTCGCTAGGCTATGTGCTCAGTAAAAGGCAGCCATTGTTATTTTATTTCTTCAAGACTTGAATTATAGGAACCGCATATAAAATCCCTAAATGTCAATGCTTATAGTCTTGAAATTTATGTTGTAGACATTTTCAATTCTCTTTTTTAAAAGTCTGTTTTTTTTTTCCTTTGAGTCTCCCTCCACACAGCAGATAAGGTACTATGTTTTCATAGTTATCACATCATATGGCCTGTGTTGAATTAACTATTCAATGCATTGTTTTTCTAGAACTGTATTCACTCTCCCTCTTGTGTGACCTGCTAGATATCAGGATAGTTTGTGACGAAGATAATTTTGGCCTCTCTCTCGTGCTCAGGTCCTTACCTTGGTCACGCCCTCACTCTGCCAGCCTTCTTTGTACAGACTCAAATGTAAAGGCATGTTAAGAAGCAAGAGAGAATGGAGTGTGAGCGTCAAAAATCATTTTTGCTCTAATAAATACAATGCCTTAATAATATTCAATTTTGAGTACAAACACAGAAATATATCTGAAAGGTAAATGGATTTTTTATTTTTCATTACCTCTTTTGACTAAGCATGAAATTCTGTCTTCGGGAAAAAAAGAAAGCCTCTACTAGAAAGAACAGGCGCAGCTGAGTTCTGTGAAAGGTAACATGGAAACAAATGGGCTGACATCAATGACTGGCATTTGAGTGGGTGGAAAACTAAGCCCCCCAAAAGTTGATGTATGATACAGTCCAATTGGGTAAAGCAGAGCTTGGTGAGGGGTGAAAAGTTGAATGGAATTGCATAAAATGAAGCAGAACATCACAGAGAAAGTTAATTTCCCTTCAAATCTGCTGCTCCAGGTTTGATACCCCCAAAGCATTTCCACATCACCCCAAATAGCGATATCCACTCTTCATTTGGCAGTACCTAATATTCATATCTTAAATGACTATAAAATGAGATATTTTTCTTCAACTGCAGAAAAGGATTTCCTACCTTCATAATACTTTGAATTATAGCACTTGAAAGAAAAAAAAAAGACAAAAAAGAAAGGAAGTTAAATCTATTTTTAATTAATGTAGCCCAACAAAAAGGAAAATTTAGAAATCAAAAATGATCATTTATCTGTATCCATATCAACCAAATACTATTTTCTTATCATTACTATGATAAAAAAATAGCATTTATATTTCTTCTAATAGTTGTGCTCTAGATAGCACAGAACTAGAAGTCAGGAATCTTGGGGATGAGTTCTTACTTAAGTTACTAACTATCTGTGCTACTAGGAATAAATCACACAATCTCACTGGATCATCTTTCTGTCAAAATGAGGTAGCTGAATTGGACAACTGCTACATGTTCTAGAAATCTAACATCTAATGATGATCTCTTCTGTGTGGATTTATTTCATCTGCCCCTACCCCCTCTTTTTCTCCATAGAGATAATAGCACATAGTTAAACCAACAGGAACAATAAATTGTTTTTACCAATAATTCTTTTTTCCTTTTAGGAGGGGTCATAGAAAATACATCTTGGAGAGGGTTTTTAAAAATATATTTTATGTTATATTATAATTATATAAATATATATATATTTATTGAGATACATTTTACATATTAACATTATATGTTTCAGGTATAAAACATAATGGTTAGATATACTGTGAAATTATCAATATAAGTGTAGCTATCATCTGTCACCAGAGACTTACAATTATTTTTTGTGAAAAAATATAATTTTTATATTTATATAATTATATAAATATACATAATATAATTAAACCAAAAACATATTTGAAGTGTTGAAATAATTAAAATAAGATCCCATATTTTTATTTTTTAATTTAAAAATTTTTTATTGAAGTATAGTGGATTTACAATATTATTGGTTTCAGGTGTACAGTCTAGTGATTCAGTATTTTTACAAATTATACTGCATTAAAAGTTATTACAAGATAAGGGTTATAATTCCCTGTGCTATACAATACATACGTGTTGCTTGTCTATCTTATACATAGTAGTTTATATCTCTTAATCCCATACTCCTATTTTGCCCCTCCCTCTCACCATTTACCTCCCTTACCTCTCGTCACTGGTAACCACTAGGTTTTTTACTATATCCATGAGTCTATTTCTGTTTTGCTGTATACATGTTTGTTTTATTTTTATTTATTTTTTAAAACTTTTATTGGGGTATAGTTGATTTACAACATTGTATTACTTTCTGCTGTACAGAAAAGTGAATCAGTTATATATATATATATATATATATATATATATATATGTATATATACATATATCCACTTTTTTTAGATTCTTTTCCCATATGGGTCATTACAGAGTATTGAGCAGAGTTCCCTGTGCTATACAGTAGGTCCTTATTAGTTATCTCTTATATATAGTGGTGTGTATATGTCAATCCCAATCTCCCAATTTATCCCTCTCCCACCCCACCTTTACACCCTGATAACCAGATGTTTTTTACATCTGTGACTCTATTTCTGATTTGTAAATAAATTCATTTGTATCATTTCTTTAGATTCCACATATAAATGATATCATATGATATTTGTCTTTGTCTGATTTACTTAGTGTGACAATCCCCAAGTCCATCCATGTTGCTGGCATTATTTCATTCTTTTTTATGGTTGAGTAATATTCCATTTGTGTGTGTGTGTGTGTGTGTACTACATCTTTATCCACCTATCTGTTTATGGACATTTGTGTTGCTTCCATATCTTGGCTATTGTAAATAGTGCTGCTGTGAATACTGGGTGCATGTATCTTTTTGAATTACTGTTTTCATTTTTTCCAGATACATGCCCAGGAGTGGAACTGCTGGATTATGTGATAGTTCTATTTTTAGTTTTTTTTGAGGAACCTTCATACTGTTTTCCACAGTGGCTGTACCAATTTATATTCCCACAGTGTACAAGGGTTCCCTTTTCTCCACATCCTCACCAACACTTGATATTTGTTCTCTTTTTGATGACAGCTATTTTGACAAGTGTGAAGTGCTATCTCATTGTTGTTTTGATTTGCATTTTTCTAATAATTAGTGATGTTGAGTATCTATTCTTGTGCCTTGTAGCCATCTGTATGTCTTCATTGGAATAATGTCTATTCAGATCTTCTACCCATTTTTTGATTGGATTGTTTGGTTTTTTAATACTGAGCAGTATGATCTGTTTATATATTTTGGATATTAACCCCTTCTCAGTCATATCATTTGCAAATATTTCCTCCCATTCCGTAGCTTGTTTTTTCATTTTGTCAATGGTTTCCTTTGCTGTGCAACAAGTTTTAAGTTCAATTGGGTCCTATTTGTTTCTTTTTGCTTTTATTTATTTTGCCTTAGGGAACAGATCCAAAAACATATAGTTATGGTTTGTGTCAAAGAGTGTTTTGCCTATGTTTTTTTCTAGGAGTTTTATGGATTCAGGTCTTACATTTAGGTATTTAATCCATTTTGAGTTGATTTTTGTGTATGGTGTATAAGGAAATGTTCTAATATCATTCTTTTATGTGTAGCTGTCCAGTTTTCCCAGCACCACTTATTGAAGAGACTATCTTTTCTCCATTGTATATTCTTGCCTCCTTTGTTGTAGATTCATTGACTATAGGTACATGGGTTTATTTCTGGGCTCTCTATTCTGTTCCATTGATCTATGTGTCTGTTTTGTGCTGATGCCATGCTATATTGATTACTGTACCTTGTAGTAAAATCTGAAGTCTAGGAGGGTGATACCTCCAGCTTTATTCTTTTTTCTCAAGATTGCTTTGGCAATCCAGGGTCTCTTGTGGTTCCATATGAATTTTAGGATTATTTGTTCTAGTTCTGTGAAAATTGACATGGGTATTTTGATAGAGATTACATTAAATCTGTAGATTGCTTTGTGTAGTATGGCCATTTTAAAAACATTAATTCTTCTAATCCAAGAGCATGGGCTATCTTTCCATTTCTCTGTATCATCTTCAATTTCCTTTATCAGTATTTTACAGTTTTCATGGTTAAGTTGATTCCTAGGTATTTTATTCTTTTTGGTGTGATTTTAAATGAGATTTTTTGTCTTGCTTTCTCTTTCTGATAGTTCATTATCGGTGTGTAGAAAAGCAACAGATTTCTGTATACTAATCTTACGTCCTGCAACTTTGCTAAATTCATTTATTAGTTCTAACAGTTTTTGGTGGAGACTTTAGGGTTTTCTATATAAAGTATCAGTATCATGTCATCTACAAATAGTGACAGTTTTACTTCTTCCCTTCCAAATTTGGATGCCTTTTGTGTCTTTTTCTTAACTGATTACTGTGGCTAGGATTTTAATACTATGTTAAATAGAAGTGGTGAGATTGAGCATCCTTGTCTTGTTCCTGAATTTAAAAGAAAAGCTTTCAGCTTTTCAATACTGAGTATGATATTAACTGTGGTTTGTCATAAACGGCCTTTATTATGTTGACATATGTTCCCTCTATACCCACTTTGATGAGAGTTTTATCATGACTGAATGTCAGATTTTGTCAAATGCTTTTTCTGTCTATTGAGATGGTCATGGGATTTCTACCCTTCCTTTTGTTAATGTGGTATATGTACCACATTGATTGATTTGCCAATATTGAACTATCCCTGCAACACTGGAATAAATCCCACTGGATCATAGTGTATGATCTTTTTATATATTGTTGGATTCCGTTTGCTAATATATTGAGGGTTTTTGCATGTATATTCATCAAAGATATTGGCCTGTAATTTTCTTTTTCTGTATTGTCTTTGTCTGATTTCGCTATCAGGGTAATGGCAGACTTGTAGAATGAATTTGAGAGTGTTCTATCATCTTTAGTTTTTGGATTAGTTTGAGAAGGATAGGTATTAGCTCTTCTTTATATGCTTGGTAGAATTCTCCTGTGAAACTGTCCAGTCCTGGATATTTCTTTGCTGGCAGTATTTTTTTTTTAATTACAAAATCAATTTCACTACTAGAGATTGGGTGGTCAAACTGTCTATTTCTTCCTGAGTCAGTCCTGCCAGGTTGTATGTTTCTAGCAATTTGTCCATTTCTTCTAGGTTGTCCAATCTGCTGGCATATAACTATTCATAATATTCTCTTATGACTTTTGGTATCTCTGTGGTATCAGTTATTTCTCCTCTTTCATTTCTAATTTTGTTTATTTGGGTCCTCTCTTTTATCCTTGGTGGGCCTGGCTAATGGTTTATCAATTTTATTTATCTTCTCAAAAAACTACCTCTTGGGCTTCCCTGGTGGCACAGTGGTTGAGAGTCCGCCTGCCGATGCAGGGGACGCGGGTTTGTGCCCCGGTCTGGGAGGATCCCACATGCCGCAGAGCGGCTGGGCCCATGGGCCATGGCCGCTGAGCCTGTGCATCCGGAGCCTGTGCTCTGCAACGGGAGGGGCCAGAACGGTGAGAGGCCCACGTACTGCAAAAAAAACAAAAAAAAAACTAGCTCCTGATTTCATTGATCTTTTCTATTTTTTATCTCTATTTTATTTATTTCCTCTCTGATCTTTATTACTTCCTTCCTTCTGCTGACTTTGGGCATTGTTTGTTCTTCTTCTTCTAATTCCTTTAGATAGTAGGTTAGGTTGTTTTCTGAGTTTTTCTTGCTTCTTGAGGAAGGTCTGTATCACCATGAACTTCCCTCTTCGAACTGCTTTTACTGCATCTCATAGATTTTGGAAAGTTGTGTTTCCATTTTCGTTTGTCTCAAGGTATTTTCTGACTTCATCTTTGATTTCTTCATTGACCCACTGGTTTTTTAGTAGCATGTTGTTTAGTCTCCACATGTTTGTTCTTTTCCCATTTTTATTTATGTAATTGATTTCTGGTTTCATACTGTTATGGTCAGAGAAAAATGCTTGATATAATTTCTATCCTGTTAAATTTGTTGAGATTTGTTTTGTGCCCTAGCTTGTGATCTATCCTGGAGAACATTTCATGTGCACTTGAAAAGAATATGTATTCTGCTGTTTGTTGATGTGATTGATATCTTGTAAGTATATATTAAGTCCAACTGTTCTATTGTGTCATTTAAGACCACAGTTGCCATACTGATTTTCTGTCTGGATGATCTGTCCATTGATGTAAGTGGTGGGTTAAAATTCCCTATTATTATTGTATTATTGTCAATTTCTACTGTTGTGGATCTTTGCTCATGTTGGCCAGAGACTGAGTCTAAGCTGTCTCCAATGTGCTACCTCTGCAGGTACCTGCAATTGTTTCCCTCACTCAGCTCAGACACCACCTCAGGTGCAAGTCCCTTTTGCTCCTCACAGGCAATCACTGCCCCCAGCCTCTGCCACCTCCTCCCTGGTGTGGAGCCACATTACAGGGTAGTCGGGGCCAGTGTGGACTCTCAGCATGTATCAGGAGGTGAGTTATGGTGGACCAGCCATCATCAGAGATCTGGGCTACTTCTGATGTGCTGCTTGAGTAAGTGCCAACAATGACCACTGCCACCCCACTCCAGGCTCTGCCCAGGACTGGGTCAACTCCATGGCTCATGGTTGGGTCTTGTAGCCTCCCCAGATCCAGTGCCACACTGTGATGTAGAGTGAGCAGGGCTTGAGCATTCACATGGCTTGTGCTGGGGTGCACTGAGGAGGTTGCAGGAAACCCAGAAACCACTAAAGCAGACCTCTCTCCATACTGTCAGGGGCAAGCCAGCTAGCAAATGCTCCTCACAAGAGGAATCTATGCTTCCCACAGTGCTCCTATTAGTCCCAGTGGTCCTCCAACCAGCCAATGAGGCTCATTTTCCCCAACCAGAACCCCAGGACTGGAGTGCCCAATCTGTGGCTCTCAACACTCACTCCCCAGGGAGGGTCTCCAGCTGTGTCTTCTCCCTTTTCCTCCGGGTCTCCTCCCAGGGGCACAGATCTCAATCCCACCACTTTTCTTCCCTTCCTATCTGATTACATGTGTATCTTTCTTACAGCCTTGGTTGTAAGACCAAGACTGCTTCTTACATTCCTTCTCCCAGTTGCCAATTAGTTTTCAGTGAGAATTGTTCCACGTGTAGATGTATTTTTGATGTGTTCATGGGGGAAGGTGAGCTCCACATCCTCTTACTCTGCCATCTTGATCAACCCTTCGTGAAAACCCACATTAAAAAAAAACCTTCTTAGAGACCTACCATTTAGGGGATATATGTGTGTGTGTGTGTGTGTGTGTGTGTGTGTGTGTCTGTGTGTGTGTGTGTCACACAATATAGACTGTCAAGTTTACAGATAAATACCACTTATTACTATTATTATTATTATTTTAACCATTTTGCAGCCAAGTACAGCCACTGAATTTGTGTTTTTGTTACACCATTGGGAACAAGTTACTACCTAAAGGTTCGGCATATTCTTTCTATTTTATTGGTAAATATGAATTGCTGACCCATAACTTAAAATGTTCTAAATGTAAAAATGACAACAATTGTCCCATGTGCCTTCATGTGGATTCTCTTAAACAGTTACATAAACCAAACTTGTAAAAATTTAGATTTGAAAGCTGTTGTCATAAACTATACTTTAGTTTCTAAAGTTAGTGTTCCTAAACTTGGAGGTCATATTCTTGTGTTTGACAAACACTGGTCTATAATATTTTATATATCAACTGAACAATAAAACTATAATATAAATTAATATTTCTTCCTGAGCAGATTTTTTAAAGTATTCCTATTTAGGTAATTCATATTCAATCAAAATATAGTTTCTGTCCTAAACCAATGTACAAGATTCAAGAACTCTCAGAACCAGAATACATCTTTAACATGAGCCAAAAACAAAAAAGTAAACAGAACATTAGAAAGAAAAGGAATATTCTGTTTCTGAAAAAAGGGGAAAATGCATATTTTTCTCTCAGTTATGAAGGCCATGGTACTTTCCCTGAAATAAACACTAATTCTATCTTCTTTGTTTTGAGTAACTCCATATTGGCTTTGGGAGTCATATTAACAATGTAACTCCCTACTCTCTACAATAACAACTACTCTCATCCGTAATATCATATTCATTTCTGGAATACCCACTGAACAATCAAATATTTCTTCCTATAGTTCTTTGACTTCTCTGTTACTTTCAGGTGTTCCAAAATCTGAACTGCATTGCACAAATTATCTAATAAACCTGATTCTCTTCCAAATATTCCAGGAGGCTGCCCTTTTCCCATAATGCCATCCAGACGGCCTTCAACCCACATGAAGCTATTAGAAACACAATAATATTCCATAAAGTTCTTGTCACATCAGCTCCCTCTTCTTATGTTCTGTTTATCTCCTCCAGTCTCACTTGCTGAATTCATATAAGATGCGGGAAATACTCTGTAAAATTCCCAGGCTTAAAGAGGGCCTCGACTATCTTTATGCTTGTGTGTTTCTATAGGCTTCTCTAGCATGAAAATAATAAAGAAAGAAGAAAAAGATGAGCTGGATTATAAGATATTACTGACCAATGAGGAAAAACTAAAGGCAATGTACATAATGTAAACCAGTCAAATGGCATTTAAGTCCACCAATCAAATGCCCAGTATCATGGAATTTTTAAGTGAGTGCCTAGGAAGGAGGTTGCCCCAAGGTATTTTCCCCCTATATAAAAAAACTATTCTTCAAAAACCTGTAGTGGTCCTTCATCCTGAAAAGACAGATAAGAAGAAATAAGCCATAGCATAGTGAAGGTTCGGCATGATAGCTATCAGCCACTGGAACAAGAACCAAGTGCTTGGGCCAACATATCTGAGCCTCAGGTTAGGCCTGACCAAAATGAGTATAGGTGAGTTTTATGACAGCTCAAAATCCCTTCTAGAACTGTTTTATCTAAGTAAAAGAATGTGCCTGAACAGGCAGATTTATTAAAGGTCAGTACTTAGTGAGTCACACTTACTAGTAGCTAGAAGTCTCTAGAGCTCAAGAAGGAAAAAGTTCACCTTGAGTTTCCCAGACATCACCCTTGTCCTTCTTCCTCTTACCCTGCATTCACACCCACCAGGGACTACTGTGGGTAAACTCTAGGCAGGAAAGTGTAACTGTCTAAACATACACGGTTATGTAGTAGTGCAGTTGGAGTCGGTGGAGCCAGGTAAAAATGCAGGCTGAGGAACTTCCTTACAAGCCTGACAACTAAAAATGACACTGAGTCCAAAACCATAAGCATGCAGATGGGCTGGCTTTTGTCACTTGTTTTTAAAAATGTTCCTGAGCTTAAAAACCAGCCATCGACAATTTCTTACTTTGGCCTAAGTACTGTGGTATTCTTCCAGTCCATTTGTTGACATACAGTTTCCATGTTAATAATAGCTAATTATTTGGCAAAAACAACCAACAACCTATTTTCTCTCGATCTCACATAATTCAAATGGCTTAGAAAAAGTGATTCTCACACTGCAGTGGTTACTTTTTTTTTTAAACATCTTTATTGGACTGTAATTGCTTTACAATGGTGTGTTAGTTTTTGCTGTATAACAAAGTGAATCAGCTATACATATACATATATCCCCATATCTCCTCCCTCTTGTGTCTCCCTCTCACCCTCCCTACCCCACCTCTCTAGGTGGTCACAAAGCACCAAGCTGATCTCCCTGTGCTATGCTGCTGCTTCTCACTAGCTATCTATTTTACGTTTGGTAGTGTATATATGTCCATGCCACTCTCTCACTTCGTCCCAGCTTACCCTTCCCCCTCCCCGTGTCCTCAAGTCCATTCTCTGCAGTAGTTACTTTTTTCTCCAACGGATTACATAAATTCAGAACTAGACTATTTGATCAAAATCTGAAGACATTTTTAGAGCATTTTAGTCTTCAAATGTATTAAGCGAGATATACAGCCTGTTTTCTTTAAAAAACAAAAAAGCTTTTCCTTTAAAAAATCAAAACAGATACAAACTTATAAATTGACACTTTAGAAGGATATTTTATTTTATCTTTAGTGTGTCAAAAATATACCATTTAGGATTTATTTGCAATTTGCCCTGGTAAGCAGCTTCGGTTTCATTTTCTTGCAGCACTTTTACTTTTTTGAGGGTAGGTGGCTGCAAAAAGAAAGATGTCTGTAAAATATTTGACTGACTGAATTATTCTCATCTTTTTCTTATGCTGTAGGAATTTCAAGTCTCTCTCCACTCCATATCAGTCATGAAATAGAGCTTTAAATATAAAACAAGGTCTGAAACTAGTTGACAGAGGTTACATAGAAGTGATGCTTCTGAAGCCCTGAAGCAATGACCACCTTATGACCCAGCACTAGTCTTTTGATTCTGCTCTACCAAGAGCTCTCAGTGTCCACTGTGCCCTTTTTCTGATCAGGGTTATGACCTTTTGCCCTTCCAGGATGACTGGCTTTCCAAGAAAATTATGAGCTTAGGCAAAGGCTAGTAGATGGATGTATTTTTAGTATATGGATGGCAGAGGAATGCTGCCATCCTCCTTCCTATCATCCAATATTCTCTGCTGGGGTGTATGAACTTAATTAATTCTTGTCTCACTATCCTGGTTTGTGACATATCTGTGTTCCTATCTATACTATTATTTACTCTATGTTAACTGGTCTAATGATTATATTCTTAAAGAAAACTTTATATTACATTAAAAATGGGAAACCATTATTTCTCCAATACAGTGGTCTCTAAGTTTTTTAGTTTACATATGCCATAATAAAAATGTTGAGTATGTACATTCAGCCATGTATTGTTCTATTCATAACAATGTACATGTATCACTGTACAAATATCATTCACATTATGACAAAGAGAAAAATGTCAAGGATAAGTTAAGAAAGGAATATAAATAGAAGTTCAAATTTTGTACTGAAGTAGATCATCTTGCATAATTCCTAGAGTATGTGTGTCAAACTCTGGTGACCATTTTTCTAATATACATTAAAATAAAAACATAACTATTAAATTTTTTAAAAGCTGTATACTACCTACAATCACCTAGAGTACCACCAGTGATATGAATATTACACTTTTCTACTTGCAGAGGAAAGAGTTAGCATAACAAAGAGAAACACTTTCCCTGTTCTCAAATAATACAGTAGTCTTTTCCCTTTCAAACCCTTGGCTTATTGTATGACTCTTTCCAACCAAAAGTTCTGATTCAAAAATCAGAAGATGAGAAGAGTGGTCCTCACAAAGTCAGAACGTTCATCCTATTCTTACATCTTCCGTATAGCTCATGCTGGCAGCCACAAACATAGATGATGTGATTACTATAATGCTGGGGACAGAAACGAGTCTATTTTCAATACTTGGATAAAGCAAATGCTCCACTCCCTCAAAGGATATAATTTCTAGTGCTTCAAAAACCAAAAAAGAGGATACTGATGCTGAGATCTGAAGAAGAGCCTACCAAATGAAGTCTTTTTCAATTGATAGAATTGACAGGCTTTGGGGTTTTTTGTTTGGTTGGTTTTTATTTGCTTTTTGCATTTTGCAAATCATAGTAGGGAGCACCTCAGAAACAACTAAATATTACTGACTACTAATCTAAGCACGTGGGGTTTTGTTTTGTTTTGTTTTTCCGATGAGAAAACTAAGGGTCAGATTGGCTGTGACTGATCTAAAACCACATGCTGGAACCAGGATTCAGAAACCAAGTTTGTTTGTATTCAAAGCCCCAGGCTTTCCCGAGTACATAATGGTGCCTTTTTGCTTATCCTAAACTAATGCTACAGAGCATTTACAAAGCTTCCTTGTAGCTCATCTAGCTCACTGGTTTACTTCTGAATTTCACATATTACATGAACAATGTTATAACAACAACAAAGGAAAGAATGCTATTTAATAAAGAAACTCACAGTATCAAAATTAACACAGTAACTGTTTTCACTTTTCTATGTTCTCTCTCAGTTCTATATTATAAGTATAAAATTAACTATAGATGTAATAATTAAAGATAAAATTTATATTCAGATTTCTTGACTTAACATTGCATCACAACACACTTCTTCTGTATTTCTATAACATCTTCAAAATGGATATTAATGCTTGGGTAATCTACAGATTTCATGAATTATGACATTATTCTATCACTAGGCATTTAGATTATCTGAAATATCATTTTGGTACATGAAGCTTTTTCTTTTAATAATTTTCTTATGCTAAAATCTCAGAAAGAGACTCTGTAAGTCTTGATCTATCATTTTCTCATTATCCAGACACTGCTGCCAGAGAGCCTGCTAATCTTACCACAACCTTGCCAATATCAGGAACTCACTTCTTTCTCTCTCTCTCCTTCTCATTTTCTCTCTCCCCCCACCCCCTCACTCTTTCCCTCCCTGTCTTTCTTTCTCTCTTAATTTACATAATAGTTGACTATGCTTCCCACTCTGTATATTTTATACCCATGACTCATTTATTTTGTAACTGAAAGTTTGTACCGCTTAATATCACTCACCTATTTTTCTCCTTCCCCCACGCCCCTCTCTTAGGCAACTATCAAGTTTGTTTGTTGAATCTATGACTCTGTTTCTGTTTAGTTATGTTTGTTCATTTGTTTTTTAGATTTCACATAAAAGTGAAGTCATATAGTATTTGTCTTTCTTTGTCTGACTTATTTCACTTAGCATAATACCCTCTAAGTCCATCCATGGTGTCACAAATGGTAAGATTTCATTCTTTTTCATGGTTGAGTAATATTTCATTACATATAAATACACACACATACCACATCTTCTCTATCCATTCATCTGTTGATGAACACTTGTGTTGCTTCCATATCTTGGCTATCATAAATAGTGTTGCTATGAATACTGGGGTGCATGTATCTTTTTGAACTAGGGTTTTCATTTTTTCCAAATATGTACCCAGGAGTGGAATTGTTGGTTTATGTGATAGTTTTATTTTCAGTTTTGGGGGGAACCTCCATACTGTTTTCCATAGTGGCTGCGCCAATTTGCATTCCCACCAACAATGCACAAGGATTCCCTTTTCCCCATATCGTTGTCAACACTTGTTATTTGTTGTCTTTTTTGTAATAGCCATTCTGACAGGTGTGAGGTGATATTGATATTTCATTGTGGTTTTGATTTGCACTTCCCTGATGATTAGTGATGTTGAGCATCTTTTCATGTGCCTGTTGGCCTCTTTGGAAAAATGTCTACTCAGTTCCTCTACCCTTTTTTTAATTATGTTGTTTTTTTTGATGTTGAGTTGTATGAGTTCTTTGTATATTTTGGATACTAACCCCTTATTAATTACATGGTTTGCAAATATCTTCTTCGTTTTGTTGATAGTTTCTTTTCCTATGCAAAAACTTTTTAGTTTAAGGAGTCTCACTTGTTTATTTTTGCTTTTGTTTCCCTTGCCTGAGGAGACATATCCAGAAAAATAAGGCTAAGACTGATGTCAAAGAGTGTACTGCCTATGCTTCTTCTAAAGGTTTTATGGTTTCAGGTCATACATTTAAGTCTTTAATCCATTTTGAAGTCCAGTTTGATTCTTTTGTAGGTAGCTGTACAGTTTTTCCAACACCATTTATTGAAGTGGTAGGCCTTCCTGCATTGTATACATTTGCTTCCTTTGTCATAGATTAATTGCCCATATAAGTGTGGGTTCACTTCTGGGCTCTCTATTCTGTTCCATTGATCTATGTGTCTATTTTTCTGCCAGTACCTTACTGTTTTGGTTACTTTAGCTTTGTAGTATACTTTTAAATCAGGGAGCCTGATACCTTCAGCTCTCTCTCTCTCTCACACACACACACACCACCACCACCCCCTTTTTCTCTTAATTTAAGAGAAGTAAAAGTGTTGTTTTATTATATGGTATTTCTTCTTTACTAAGAAGAATGAACAATGTTACATATATTTACTTACTAATGTGTTTCCTCTTTGTGAATTGTGGCCTTAAGTCTCTTTCCCAATTCATCATTTGACTGGATCAAGCCTTCCTTACTGAGCTGATCTGCAATATGTTTGTTAAGCTTTATCACTCACAGATGTATGACCTTGGGCAAGTTATTTCAGCTCCCTGTTACTGGATTCCTAATCTATAAAATGAGAATAATCATCTCATAAAGTTGTTGGGAGCATTAAATGAATCAATCTGCATACTAAATTCATAGAACATTTTCTGGCACAAAATAAATCCTCAATAAATATAGTATATTTTCTCTAAAATACTCAATATATTACTTGCTTGTAAAGGCATCTCCCCAGTCTCTGTTTTGCTATTTATTAAACTCCTTTGTCTTTCTATTCATTTATCAATTCATTAACTTACCAGACTGGATAATTTTGCTTGTGCTTAATTCTTGGTAGAACTAATTTTATTTGATGGACTGCTTTACAGATTGATGGGACACTTTGGGACTGCTGAATTTCAGGCCCAGTAACAAGCTGTCAGCATTGTACAGAGAGACCTCAGAGCTCCACAGGGCTGGTTATCCACCCATGAATGTCACCGAGGGTACTGAGGGTTATGGACCAAGTTCAAGATGTGGGCTTTTATGTAAGGGTCATCCTAATGGGTCCCCACACAGACCACAGAAAGAATGATTATATGCTATTTTACAAAACATTTCTTCAACCCTTCCTACGTATACGTTACTAAACTATGAAGAAAAAAAAAAGGTGAATTCTCCACCTTTAATGTTTCTTGAACTCATTCAGTAAGATTTTCTGAGTGATGTGCTCCATATACTTCACCCTCACAATGTGGAATATAGAAGTTGTGCAGGTTTAGAGTATGGGGAAAAAAGTTGAATTCAATTTTGGCAATCTGAGATTGAGGGCCAGAAAAACATGCTGAGTAAACAGGTGGAAAAGGCTGGCCTGGAAATCAGGAGAGGAGTATGGATCAGAGCCACAGACAGCAGCAAAGTCACAGGGATGTTTGAGATGAGGCAGGGAGGTGTGCAGAGAAAGAAAAGAAGAGGACCCGGAATGGAGCCAGGGAAGACAGACACAAAGGAGAGGTGCCCACCAAAGAGGCTGAGAAGGAACAGAGGGGAAAGGAAAAGTCACAACTATGGTGGCACAGATTTCAAGAGAAAAGAGAGCATTTTAAGAAAGAAGAAATGGCTAACAGTATCAAATCACTGTGAGAGGTCAAAGAACATTGGGATTATAAATGGCCTTTAGATTTACAAAAATGAAGAGAATGTGTGGCCATGACAAGAACATTTTTAGGAGAGTGGAGAAAAACTGGAGTAGGTTGAGCAGCAAGTGGTAGTTAAGGAAATAGTTGGATTACAGAGAGACAACTGGTTTTAGAATTTTTGTTCTGAAGGGTGGTAGATATGTTGAACAGGAGCTGAAGGAGATATGGGATGGAAGGAGGAATTTTTGGTTTGGTTTGGTGTGTGTGTGTGTGTAAGATGGGAGAGATGAGCATACTGAAATGATGATGGGACTCAGTTTAGTTGAGACAAAAATGTGTGTGTATGTGTGTGTATTTATAAAATCTCTCAATATGTAGCAAACATCTATATTTATAAAGACATTAACAACTTATGTTTTTGGAAAGCTCAAAGAGCTGGAACGCAGTAAAAAATGTTAGATAAAAACATATAGGACTCTGATAATCAAAATGGATTTTACAAATTCATGCACTAGTTTCTGGGCACCAATATGTGAAAAAGAAGGGATTTGTTGTCAAATATGCCTGCAGTCCAATCCTAAGTTACTAGCTATGTGATTTTGGATGATTTGCTTAAATCTAGTCAGACTCAATTTATTCATCTCTATAAAAGAGATAATACAATTTTCCTAGTAGATGTTTGTGCTGACAAATAATAATACTAAACACTTGCTGTCCACAAACCATGAGTCAAGCCTGTGTATCTCAGTGACATTAGTTATTGGAAGCACTACAGATGTTGTTGGAGAGGTACCTATTTATGCTATAGGAATGGAGTTTGAGTGGGTATTGATCCTAGTAGTAGCCCTGGAACTCACTCTTTGAAATAGCCCAAAATGCCATCTTTCCTTTTGACCATGACCCACTGTGTCTAGGTTGGAAAACAGCAAGGGGAGCCAAGCGAGTCCCATCAAAATTTGCCTGGGCTAGTCCTTACAAGTCATATGAAGATATTCATTTTATTTTTCATGGTTTGTACACATTTTTATAATCCTTATGTCTTTTTCTTTTTACTAGAGAAAATAGGAATCTATCATATATAATAGCTTATGATATAGACCTAGATATGATGTGCTTTTATACAAATTATCATTTAGAAATATTCCTGCTGAATATCACATAATGATATCTTATGCCTTGAAAGATCATAGTAGAAAAGTGCAAAGAGTTGTGTACCAGGCCTTGCACAAACGTGCACACCAGAGATGCCCTGTGCTTTCTTCTACGGTTTCCTGTGGGTGGATTCTGCTTACCCTGATCATATAGTATTGTTCTCATCTTTGGTATCTTCATCCCTGTGTCACTTCTGTGTTATTATCCTCATAATTGACTTTAATAAACACCGCTGATAGCCATTAAATTTTCATGCTTTTATTCTGTTCTCCATTCTCTCCCTCTGTCCTTTCTACTATCTACTTTTCACTCCATCACATTTGTCAATTGTTTTCAGAAATGGCTGACCTTCTATAAGCACCTCTCTGCTTATATGGAGTATCTTTGGAGTCACTAGTGTTTCAAAAATTGTCTGGGAGAGCTCGGATTTTAATATAATAACAAAGATAATAGCTCTAATTTATTGAGCATTTACCATATGCTCAGCAGTGTCCCAAGAGCTTCATATACATATTAATCTGCACTATAACCCTATGAGTTAGGTGCCAAGATTATCTCATTTTATCGATGAAGCCACTGAAGTACAGACTGGTTAGTTTGATTAGTTAATTTTCTCTGAGTCATCCAGCTAATAAGTGGTTGAGTAGAGTTAAGCAGTTCTCATGTCCTTCATAATTTTTCTGCTTCTGATGTGTCACCATTTATTTGAAGTCTGCAATAGTGTCTCTCCCAGCTAAGCAGTCCTCATTATTATCATCTTAACTATTGTTCTTGTTAAGTTGGGTGGATTTCGGTAAGTGCACATGTCATGAGTTCAGAAAGCCACCACTGAACCTGCCCCTGATGGCACCCAGATCTATAGTTTTAGTTATCCTCTTGAAGTTCACCACTCTCTACTCCTAGCAGATCGTCTTGCATATGGTGGATGATTCCAAAGATATTTGTTGGCTCTAATGCTGATTTTGAAATAATAAAGCCTGGTACATGCAAATAACGTCTCTGAATTCATTTGACAGCACATATAATGAACCAATAAAAAACCACTAAACCTTTTTAAACCACACAAAATGAACAGACTTAATAGAAAAACTCAGAAGTATTCAGGCAAATAACGTAGTACAACTGGGTGGCAAGATGGTTAAGAACACTAGATCTTTTTAAATATTTGCTACTTCTCTACTGAAAATACAAAAGAAAAATAGTGATTTTAGGACATCAGGAAAAGGAACAAAAAACTAAACATTTCCTTAAATCATACGTGTACTATGTCATGGGATTATGTTTGAGGATTAAATTAAACAATGCACATAAAGTACTTGTCACAGTAGCTAACATATTGTAAGTATCAGTGAAGTTTAATTATTGTCATTGCTTTCATTTGTATTTCTTGGTCAGTGATATTCAAATTTCTTTGTTTCAAAATTGTTGTCCTTTGCCTATTTTCTATTTGCTTATTTAATTATTTATCTATTATGAAATACATAAATATAATTACATGATTCGCATATCAAGATTTATAAAAATGTACCCAATGAAGGATCTCCTTCCCATCTCTATCCTGCATTAGATGAGTTACCATATCCCCAATTAGGTTATCACTCTTCTTTCTTATTTATATTGTCAGAGGACAACAGTATGGACATGCAATCCAAACACACACATACATACACACACACACACACACTTGTGTGTGTATGTCTTATACATACATATAATTTTTCTTTATCTTCTATACAAATCATATCATACTATATACTTTTTTTATGTCTGCCTAATTCCTCCTCATTGGTCTTCGTTTTCAGAAATTTCCTGGGTATTCTTCTTGATTTTCATATGAATTATACAATCAACTTGTCTAGTTTTGGGGAAAGAAAGATTTGGTATTTTTATCAGGATCATGTTAAATTTACAAGTAAACCCAGGAAGGATTAGCATCTTAATGATGTTCAGTCTTTCTATCCAAGACATGCTATGCCTTTCCATTTGTTTATACAATCTTTTGTGGCCTTCAAAAGTATTTAAAATTTTTCTTCATATAAGTCTTACATTTATTCTTAAGCTCATACCTACAAATTTTATTTTTATCATCATTGTAAAACACCTATTTTTCCCATTATACTTTGTATTTTGTTGTTTATTAATGTGAAATCTATTGACATTTGTATATTAATTTTATATCCTGACACCTGAATGATTTTTTTGTTGTATTAATTATAGTTGATTTTCTTGGTTTTCAAAGTATTTAATTACATATTTGCTTAATAATACTTTTACCTTCTCATTTTCAATTTTCATTTTTTAAATTTCTTTCTCATCTATTTGCATTGGCCAATTCACCAAGTACAATAATAAACATGGATGGTGAAGATCCTTTCCTTATTTCTAGTAAAAGTAGGAATGCTTCTAATGTGTTCCCAGAAAACATGATGATGAGTTTTGGTTTGAGATGGATATATTTTCTATTGAGTTTTAAAAATTTAGAATGAATATTAAATTTTGTAATGTGACTTTTAATGTCTGTGAAAATGGTTGTATAATTTTTCTTTTCTTAATATATTATTAGATATCCTAATATTGAATATCCCAGTCATATGGTATAATTCTTTGAATATGTTGCTGTATTCCAAATGCTAAAATTTATTTAGAATTTTTGTATTGATATTCTAGAGAGACATTGATCTAGAACAGTGATTATTCAATCTGACTACATATTACAATAAATAGGGAACTTTAAAAACATCAAAAAACCAAAACTGACTCTCTCCCGCCATGCTCCAACCAATTACATCAGACTCTACGAAGGGGCAGCCTGGGTATCCAGGGAAGTCTGAAAACATTGGTATATCATTTCCTTTTTGTATAAATTCAAATGTTGTTATTGTTGCTATTTTTAAATCAGTATTAGGCTCACTTCTTAAAGTACTTTGGAATTTTTTTCTTTTCACCTACGATCTGAAAATTTTAAACAGCATTGGAACTATCGCTTTTCAGAGGTTTAGTGGTAATTCCCATGTAAAAACATCATCAGAACTGGGTTGGTTGGGTTTTTTTTGGTGGGGGGTGTATGAAGAGGGAGTGGTGTATAACTGAAAACATTTTCTATTTCTTCTATGGAAAAATATCTGTTTATGCTTTATACTTCTTTTAGAGTCAATTTAAGTAAATTATTGCACCTAAATTTTAAAATTTATTTGCATAATATTGAGAAGTCATATAGTCTCTGATATTTTATTTTCCTCAATTTTGTGGTTATTCTACTTTATTTTGTGAATTGTATTTTAGGCTTTTATCTTTAATAATTCAGCTACTAGCTTAACCATATATTTTTTGTTCCTTGTTGCTCAATTTTTTAACATTAATTTCTGTGGTTCCTTCTTATTTCTTACATTCATTTTGTTGTCCCTTTTTACATCAGATAACTGATTTTTGTAGTCTTTATTATTTACTTACACAAGAACTTAAGGCTATGAATTTTCTTTCAACATTGCTTTAGCTATATCCTATCAGCTGTCATAGGTACTGTAGTGTAGTTACCAGTTTTTTACATATTCTGAAATTTGTTTTTGTTTCCACCTTGACCCCAGAATTGAGACATTTTCCTCCAGGAGGTAGGGAATTTTATTTTCTGATTTTGTTCACAATTTTAGTTTTGTTGCTTTGTGATCAGACAATGTTTGCTTTGCTATTTATACATCTGGAGACAATTGTGGTTTCTTTGGTTGCACAGGATGTGATCAGGGTAGGGGTTCATGGTTATTGGAAAATCACATTTTCCCTCTATTTTTATGAAATAGAACTTAATATAGAGTACATAAATCTACATTATTATTTCATTCTTCTGTATATCTACTTTTTTTTCACTTCATCTAATCACAGACTCTAAGAGGTGAAATATTGTGTTTCCAGTTTTCTTTGCATGTCCTATATTTTTTATATGTTGATGCTATGGTATTAGTGTATAGAGAATTATAACAAGTATATATTCATTGCAAATTTCATCCTTCAGCATTACAAAGGACCTTTCTTCGTCTTATTTACATAATTATTTTGGCCTGATTTTTTCTCATTGGATATTAATACCATGTTTTCATCTAACTTTTCTGTTTACATTGGCATGGCATGTCTTTGCCTATCCTTTCAATTTTTCTAAATCATTTGGATATATGCATTCTTTCCTTATTTCTAACATAAGCAGGAATCCTTCTAATGTTTTCCCAGAAGGCATGATTATGGGCTATATACAATAGTGGCTCCCAATCGGGGATGATTTCCCCCCCCCCAACCAGGGGGTTATTTGGCAATGTCTAGGGACATTTTTGGTTGTTATAACTGAGGGTGGTTGATGAGGTACTACAGGTATCTAGTGGGAATAATCCAGGGATGTTGCTAAACATCCTGCCATGCACAGGACAGCCCCCCACCTACACACCCGGCCAAAGAATTATCCAGCTCAAAATGTCAATAGTGATGAGGCTGAGAAACCCTGATGTACAGACTGAATGGTTTTGTTCTGTGATCCAAATGGAAATCATTAGTCTTTTAATAGTTGATTTTAGATGACACATTATTGCTATGATAAATATATTTTGTCTTGATTCTGTCATATGTTTCTTTGTAGATACTGTTTTTTCAGTCTTTCACTGTGTGGTCTATTTTCTTTTACATGTTTGTAGTTCTTATAATATTTATGAATATGGTTTTTAATTTGTTTTAATGATTACCTTTATAGCTATATCTGTATAAAATATCTTTGGTCCTCTGATTTTGGGGGCTGTATCAAATAGTTTCCTACTACGAGCAATGAAAAAAGTATCATGCTTTCTCTTCCTCAGCATTCCATCCTATTCTTCCCCAACTTGATTCTGGTCAATGGTATTGTATTTCTTAATCTTTTCCTTTGTACTACTAAGTGGTTATATTTCTACAAGTTGATTTATCAGTGGTAGGTAATATTCATTAATTCACAGCTACCATAGATGAACAGATAATCACATACTTTATTTTCCTTCCACTTTCCCCTCCTAATTTTATTGGTTGTATTATTGTATTATTTTTACCATGACATACTGACATACTTGCTACGCAAAGTATGGTCCAGAGACCAGCAGCATCAACATCAGCTGGGAGTAATTAGAAAGATAGAAACTCAGTTCTCACCCAGACCTAATGTTTCTGAATTTGCATTTTAACCAGATTCCTAGGTGATTTTTATGTTCCTTAAAGTTTGAGAATCACTAACCTATAAAATTTACATTCTGGCTGTCACTCTACTTTCCATGTTAGTTTTAGTCTTAGTTCTATTAAATATATGGGATGTTCACTGCCAGTCATTTGGCTGTGCTCCTCCAAGCTATCTCTTGCTATCTCAAAGTTCATTTTCTAGTAATTTCCTCTAGAAGCGTTCACTGTAAGAATATACCTAGACTTCTTGTATTTTCAAAACAGTTGATTTATAGTCTAAATACCATAAGGAGAGTGTGACAAGCTATAAAATGCCTCACCCATATTTTCTTTCTTTAAGCATCTTGCAGATTTAATTGTATTATCTTTGGGGATTGATGATTGCCGTGTAGAAATTTGAGGCCAGACGGATTTTTTAATCCCTTAAAAACAACAGTCTTTTTTTTGTCTGACTGCTCAAGCCCTATAACTTTGCTAGAATGTTTTGGGTGTTGACCAAAATGGGTCAATTTTCCTGGCCCTGGTGCCCATTCAATAGGTAAATTCATCCTTTCAGGAAAATTTTCTCAAATTGTATCTCTAAATAGTTGTTTCATTTCATTAGTACTGTGTTTCCTTTCATAAGGAATCCAAATAAACACAAGGTAGGTGTCCTTTTCATGCCTTCCATTTCTACATCTTCTTTCTGACCCTTTTTATCTCTTTCTTTATATCCAGTTCATTTGCTTATCTTATTTCTACCCTCTTATCACGTGTCCTTATCACGGCCTCCACAGTGTCTCTTGGCCTTATGATGCTTTTCCCCTTTCACCTTCTTGTCTGTATTTCATTATTTTACTTTTACTACTTTCCTGAGCTCTTCCAGCTCACTTTACATTCTTCCTGCCCCCTCATCAATTCTTTCTGGAATTCTTGCATTTCTGCATTGTGGTTTTTCTCTAAAGAGATGATTTTTTTTTTAATGAATGACATCACATTTATTCACACTTTTCATCTCTCCCAGAAACATTGTTCTAGTAATTTTTTTTTTGGTCACTAAAGGATGATGTTCTTTTCCTCCTTTTAAAATTTTACTTTTTATGTATGCTGTATCCGTTTTGTGTTTTTACATTTGCATCTGTGTATTGTATGAGTTGGGGGTTTCTGGAAGAGCTGTTTGTAAGAAGTTGCTGTATATGTGAAGAAATTAGGTATGCCCCAGGCTGGTTAGTTTTCACAGAATCTCTTGTCAGATAAAGCCAGCCAACCTCCTGCTAACGTGGCTTGTGGGTATAATCCATGGCGCCCCCACATCCTCAAGCATAATCAGCTTTCAGGGCAGGAAGACTCTGTCACCTCCCCATTCAACGCCCCCAACCCTAGCTTCGAACCCTCTTTGCAGAGAAGAATCCATCCATTTTCCCTCAGGGTGTGTCCCTGACCACAGGAAGTATATTTGTATTGGAGAATTATGGCACCTGGTACTGTTGGTTCTCTCTCCTCCATATTCAAACAGTTCCTCCAAACAGTTCCTGTGCAAACACATTTCCTATTGGCCACTCTTGCACACATTCTAGAGTCTGTATTCCCATTCATCTAAAAATACCAGCTAGGTTTTTGCTTTCCTTTCTCCATGTTGCTTTTTTTAAGGTTTCTAAGAAGACAAAGGAAAAACGTTGAGTTCATAGGCATATATTTCTAGCAAAATTCTTCTCTTACTGATTTTTTTTTTTTTTTTTTTTTTTGCTGTACGCGGGCCTCTCACTGTTGTGGCCTCTCCCGTTGCGGAGCACAGGCTCCGGACGCACAGGCTCAGCGGCCATGGCTCACGGGCCCAGCCGCTCCGCGGCATATGGGATCCTCCCAGACCGGGGCACGAACCCGTATCCCCTGCATCGGCAGGCGGACTCTCAACCACTGCGCCACCAGGGAGGCCCCTCTTACTGATTTTTAAGAACACTTTTAACATTAAGAGTAACACTGTATTTTATAAGCTTTCCAAATTTTACCTTTGTTCGCCTTTTCAGTTTTTTGCATAAATAAAATTTTAATTTCCATGTCATCAGAGCTATTTAATCTTTCTCAATGTCTCCTTTCTTTGCTTTTATGCTAAAATGGCTTTCTCTGTACTGAGATTATAAATTGGTACCATATCTTGCATCTAGATATTTCTTCTGGATTTAATTTTTACATTTAACTTTTTAATTGATCATAAATGTATGTTCACATATTGTGTGAGGTAGAGTTCTAAATTATTTTTTCATTTTAATTATTGCAGTTTTGTAATGTGTTTAGTACAACTTCTCCATATCACTTTGTCAAAATTAATTATCTTTGTATGTTTAAGTTTTTTCTGAAAAATAATTTCCAGTTTGGAGATATTTACCCTCTATATTTATAGATATAGATATAAACATAGGTAATCCTTTCTAATTAATTCTTCATATGACAAATAATCATTACTTCCAAGAAAATACAGGTAAGAGGAAAAAAATCAGGTTCCATTAAAAAAAAAAAACATATACACACAATGAGGTTTAATGATTCATGTGTATGGAAATTAGAAATAAAACCAAGATGGTGAATGGTTTAGAACTATTTCTTCCTCTACCTTCCTTTCTCCATTGACCTTCATTCAAATCCCATAACTTTACTCCTCTTTCTATTAATAATCATAACTTGGGGAAAAAATAATGCTTTATTAATTCTCAGACAAGTGTAATTTTGAATCTCAGTATATTCTCCTAAACTAATTACTTAAGTTTTTTAAAAAATAAATCCTTCTAATAATTTAAATCCTTGAAAAAAATAGGAGAAAAAGTAACTTAAAGAAGTGAGTAGAAAATAAAGGAAGAGAACTGTGTGAAACACAGATCATATCAGATAATATTTAATGCAGTATAATGGATTGTCACCAAAATAAATAATAACAACAGCAATAATCATAAAGTAATAATAATTAGTCATGGCAGGATTTCACTGGCTACCATTCATTGAGCTCTGGCTTGCAGCCTTGTGCAAAGCTCATGTAACATGTTATTTAATTTCTCATAAATACCCAGGAGGCAGGCAGTTCAGTTCCATAAAAAAGGAAGTGGAGCTTAGGGAGGCTAAGAATGTGCCTTGGGTTAGGAGGTGTGGAGGAAGGATCAAACCCAGGTCTGCCTCATTCCACAGCCTCTTCACTTAACCACTATGCTTGCTTAAGGGAATTTTCAGGGCGGTATCTCAGGAAAAAGCCTGTCTGGAGAAACTGGCTTCAATGGGCAAAGAGACCAGTAGGCCATAAACTGGAGTTTCCAGCCATTCCCAGAAGCTTACTGGGGGTGTACAGTTGTCATGCGTCATAGAGCCAGCACTGGAATCCTCCTCCCTTCTCCTTCCCAGCATTGTGGACTGGCTACGGGAAGCATGGCCACAATGGCCCCTAAGTGCACTGTTCTAAGGATATAAAAGATGGGAGTGGTTAAGGCATGAGATCAGGAAACAGCAGCAGGCAGGCAAGTTAGTTAGAGAGCCATCAATCATTCATCAGATATTCAAGAAATATTTATTAAGAGCCTACGCTGTGCCAAACACACTTAAAGCACTTGGGATTTAGCAACAAACAAAACAGACAAAGATCCCTGTCCTCCTGGAGCTTGCATTCAAGTGTGGGGGAGATAGACCAAAAAAACAGTCAACAGCCAATTAGGTAGTAGATCAGACTGTAGTAAACGTTACACAGAGAGAAAATGATTAGGGTAGATGGGACAGTGGGGGTGAGAAGTAGGGAGCAAGTGTTAGGGAAGGTCCCATCAAAGCAGCGTGGACTGTGCAAAGCTCATTCAAATGCCTAGGGCTTTGGAAGTGGTGGAAACACTTGCTCTATTCTAATCTCTTTCCCTGTGACAATGGCTAAAGTCCTTATTGGCACCAATGTTATCATAATAATCAGCATCAAGATGATATTATTATTATCATTATTATTGGCTATCATTTATAAAGCTATTATGATGTGTCAGACACTACGATGCAAACCATTTTACAAATATGATTTCATTTACTCAGCATCCATTTCACGTTGTCTTTTATTTCTCTGCATTTGGCACTTTGGTACAATCCTATTTGGCCCATGACAGTGGCCTCACAATCACATCCTTCGTATTCCTCACGGGGCTTTGCACACCCCAGGCCCTCAAGCACAGCTCACACAGAGCAGAGGCACTCAGAACATATTTGCTGATGACTGAAAAATACAGTTTCATAGACAACCAGTATGGGGACCAAAACTATAGATGGAGAAATCAAACGGCAGGGACCTGTGTGCACAATACCAGGAAGCTGTGGGAAGGAGGGCAACCTGTCCTCAGCAGCGAAACAAAAGCAGAAGCGTCACTGACCACCCATTCTTCGCACTCCCCCTTTTCGCCTGTTGCCATTTTCTTTTCTTTTCCTCCTTCTTCCCCTCCCACCCCTTTCAACGTTTCACTTTCCAAGGATGCTGCCTGAACTGCTCCCGAGCAGTCTGTGCTCTCTCATAATTGATAAATGGAGGTGTTTTCCAATAACCTTATAAATCACAGCATGCAAATGGTTACAGTCGGGATGGGGAAGACAGACTCTGCTGGGTTACAGAAGCCATAAGTACCTTGAAAATAAAGAATAACCCTTGCAAAATGACAAAGATAATTTCTTTTAGCATAATTGCCTGGCTAGGTATTAGCCATGAAATTACAGAAGAAGAAAAAAAAACCAGACACCAACAACAGATACTCTTATTTTAAGAGAACAAAAATGCATGATGTATTCCAAAACAGTTTGTGATCATCAAATTACATAACCTGTTATGTTTTATACCTAAATGGCTTATTTTTCACTGTGTTTTATCCTGTTTGCTGCCTTGAGTTCTCTCAGAAGTAGGTAGAATATGAATCTTCAATTAAATTTTTTATCACATAAGAAAAAAATTCACAAGCCAAAGCCAAAGAGGTCAAAGTATAAAACTGCTTGGGTATTTATCATTCTGAGATACAAAGAGTTAACTTTTTAAAATATATGACCTCTATCATTGTGGAATCATTATTTTTGATTCAGGACTTAACATTCATAAGCGGGGCTTCTTTAATTTTGTGGGAAGCTTTGCTAACTATTAAATATTTCCAAGATGGTTTACAGCCAAGAATTGTGGATTTTTGTATACAGGATGCTATTGTTATGATTTAACCTAAAGAAAGCCAAATTAAAACTGATTTACTAAATAGGTTACGGATAGCGTACTTATTCACGATTTCAACCCTATTTCATGCTTAGACAGGCAGATCTTAATTATACACAAAAGAATACAAATGTTATTAGCATGATAATAATTATTTAGAAGGTATCCTCTTTAAAAAAAAAATTAAACCAGTATTGTCATTCGTGCAGCTACATTTTTCAACAGAATGACAGCTTTACTAGTCATAGATATGTTCAAAGTACATATACAATATTCAAAGCTGTATAGCAGACATGTTATCTGCACGAGCTGGGATATGCAGTGCCAGCAACGCACTGCACGCTAATCATTATGTCTTACCCACGGTACTACATGCAAATACAATCCTTTGTGACATTTTGTCAAATATTTTGAGGATTCTATACTCCTTATCACACCTCCATCCCCGTACCCTCATCAACAATCAGGCACCCAGAAATCAGTTCCACGGATGGCACGGACTCTAGCTAGTCACACACATAACATCGTGCCAAATTAATGAAAAGAAAATTAAAGATTTACATAGAAGTGGCAAACAGGCAGGGTACAGGCGAGGCAAATTCAAGTTCACATTTACCACCTTCCTGAGCTGTGTACGGAAGAGGCAGCCCTGGGAAAAGCAACTTCACCCTGGATTTGTTTAGTAAGAGATGTAAACATTACATATAGTACCCAGCATATGACATGATGGATAAATCAATTTAAAGGTCCTGCATTTGGAAAACCTACAGCAAGGGTCAATACCCATTGTCAATGAGTACATATATGATCTGATGGAGAAAATGTAGAAACATTTCAGGACTCAAGAGTTGGCTACAGTACAAGCAATGCATTTTTGAACATTGATTTGCCAGAAGTGGATCTGTTGTCTGTTGCTCCAGGCTGGCATTTTTAATTATTTCTGGGACAAATGGATCTGTGATACACAGAAAATCTGTAGGGCTTCTTGTCAAATTAATAAAATAATAATGAAAGTGGTCATCTCAGATTGCAAACTGTCAAAAATCCTTGAGAGATCTATAGTCATCTTCATGGCTAAGCAAACTTACATGCTCCTTCATGCTATTTTAAATCCTAAGTGCAGTGACATAAACTAGATTGCGGAGTGTCCATTGTATACAATGACACCTGCTGTGACAAAACCCAACTACGTTTAATGACCTTTTTAAATCTTATACCTAGAGTCCATAAAAGCATTGTAATTCAGTTGTAAGACACACTTTAATAATCAAAATGCAGCTGTTAAAATAGCATTGCTCATAATTCTAACTTGAGGCAAATTTTTTTTGTTTTTAATGCAGAAGAGCAGACCAGAGTTTAAAATTCCTATGAGGTCACTACTGTCCATTACAGTGTTTTTTTGCAACTTAATAATAGATGTTTTAAAGTTTAAGTGCAGCCTCAGGCACTCATAAGCATTTATTACAAATCGCTGGTTGCCTCCGTATGCAGAGAGGAATAACATTTACATACAGTAGCACGGATTAATAAGGTAAAAAATTTGAGAAAGCCGTCAGTCAGGGAGCGAAACTGGTGCTAATAAAGCCCACTATATTCTTCGGAAATATCAAGCCGTCTGTTCCAATATTTTGCCATTCCCCAGGAGGTATACAAATCCAAATCAGATAAGTCTCAAGCAATGCCAAAGACATGCTGCTCTGCTCTCCAGTGGCACCCGGCTGAATCTTTTATTTATCTTCAGAGCAATTGTACATTCTAGTAGACTAAAGACTGAAATAAACTGAACATCACTCATCAGAAAGTTTCATAAAACAGGCCCTCTCCTTCCTTGTTTGCTAAACCATGATTAGTGAGAAAAATGCACTGCAAAGTATGTATCATGGTAAGGAAATATAATAGTAGGCATGGGACCTCTGTAAGCAAGGGCTAGTTAAACAGAACCACATCTTGCCGGAGTTTAAAATGATGCTCACGTGAAATCAGACCTTGAGGAGATAAAACTGCTTTAGGAAAGGAGACCACCACAAACCTTGCCGGTCCTCCCTTTTTGGAGTGGCTCAAACCCAAAGGTGCAGGGGAAAGCGAAAACAAAATAGCACACATAATTTCACGCGATGATTAAATTGCAAAGATCGTTGTTATAGCAAATCACTGTGTCACTCTCCCAAACTGCAGCATAACGAAACTGCACGTAAAATCATTTCTGCCCCTCGGAACACTGCTAATTAAAAAGTACAGCCGTTAGTGTTCTGATTGGGGATGAGGCTGCCCGTTATTTCCAGCCCAAGTGAATATTGATAAAGGAAATTTATTTATTTATACATAATTATTATTGTTACCCTACTGAACAGTGCTGGGGATTTAGAGAAATGAGACGCCACGGTTCTAATTTTTCTTCAAGAAGTCTGCCATATTAACTCCATTGAATAATTACTGAAAAGTAATACACTCGTGTAATATTACCTTATGCAAAATTGCATTAATCAAAAAGTGAGCCTGCTGCAATCAAGTAATTTGGGGGTGGGGAAGGCATACATGCATAGCATATTTTCCTCAGGACTTATTTTCCTTACAGCAGGGTATTAACTAATAGTTTTGTAGCAATGATCCCATGGAAAAAGGGAAGTAAATCAGAGGCGGGAAAAATACAGCCCTGGTTTTACATAGAAAGGGCCACATAAATGGCAAAGGAATGACCAGTTACTATCTTGACAGCCACTTCAATGGCTTAGATTCTGTACACAATAAAATAAATCCTGCCTGACCTCTCCAAGGAGCCAGACCATTGTTCCCCACACGAAGAAGTAAATGTAGATGCTTAATTACACCCAGGCAGCTTTATGGAACATGGGGCTTAGGATACTAAATGAACAGTTTCCTGTTGCAGTAGGCTTTCTTTGGAAACTAAGGAAAAGGAAAAAAAATGTATATGTGGGGTAGATCATTCCAGGTGTGCATGAAACGTGGGAAATTAGTAAGGGTTCTTGTGCATACGTAATGTCTCATAAACACCAGGATCCTAACAGCATTAATGCAAGTGCAATCATTTTTATAGCCTTTTGTCTCGTAAATTTGGCTGGGAAGAGTGGAAGGTGCCTCTCGGATTAGAATGTAGCCCTGCGCCATCACCAGGGGCGAACAGCATTCATTAGAAATGTGTATTTCACTTCTTTATTTTTAAAAGGCCTGGTGGCAGGGTGGCCGGCTGGGCTGCAGGTTATTTTGTTGTTGTTGTTTGGGTTGTTGTTTTTGTTGTATTCTTCTTAGTGGCCGTGGCCGTGAAGTGTGGTTTCCTCCACCAGCCTCTCCCCGGCTAGCTGTGAATAGTGCCCATTTTGAGATTAGGAGATTAGGTTATTCATCACTTGAGATGCTCCCCGCTGTGCCGCTACTATCAGAGCGCAGCCAAATCAAAACATCTCTGGAAGGCATTTCAGAATAATTGAATGCATCATAATTTCCCTATTAATACATATCTCATATTACAGATTATGCATGAAATGTTCACATTATCTGTTACTTTTTGTTAACGTCGTGCTCCTTGCCAGTAAATTTAATACACAGAGTGAATCAGCATGCTATGATGAAGGGATAGGTTACTGATAGCCATTTTTTTTTCAGATTCAGTAGAAAATTAAAGTAAATCGATCATTTTATAGCCCCGCTGGAATGGCTACAAGGGCATGTTGCTAAGCAAATGGTAATTTAAATGTACTGTGTAATTTTTCTACGCAATTTACTGAAGGCAGATTTTATTTCTCAGTTAATATCAGATGCTCTTTATCTGTTAGTGCATGATGTATCTGTGATAGACAAATTATTAATCTATGTTTTAATCAAATGCTGCAGCTTGACAACTGGTCATGTAGGCACTATAGGAGTTAAATCCTGTACCCTGGAAGAATATGACTATTATTAATATCTAGAAAAAGACAGATGATTAATTCCGTATTCACCTGTATAAAAAGCGTGAACTAAATTCTAACAAAAAGTAATCAAAGTAAATCCTAATGAAATTTAATAAAAATGTCCACATCTCATAACAAAAAGTTCTATTTGGTATTTTCAAATGGATTATACATTTGCATTCCATGAAAGTTCTGGCTAGAGGGAAAAAAAAAGATGTCCTCCTTTTTTTAACATTTTGGCAATATTTTAGATGTAATATGGAAGTATAAAACTAAGCACTGAAATATAATAAACATTTTAAGACAATTACATGTAGCTCATGGTGGAAACCTGCCTTCTTTGACAAATGCAAATAGCAAATAATTATTTTTCTTTTTCTTTTTTTAAAAAAGGCACTTACCCTGTATATTAGGGTAGTTTCAATTTTATAATAAATCAAAAGTTCCATATTTTAAGACAAATAAAAATACATGAAAGAATCTGTGTTGATGACACCCAACATTTTTATGAAATTAAAAAAGCAAAGGAAGGAGGGCCCCATTTACCCTTCAGGTTGCTAAAGTAAAGCCAAGATTTTCCTGCTGCTAGTGTACAAAATGTATTATTGTCATTAATGAAAAAGTTAATGGGCCATTTTCTTATATATCAATTTACATTTTACAATTTGAGTATACAAATGATATGTACAGCAGAGAGCTGATTATTTTTGCTCAAGGAAATAGTTTTAATGTGTTTTTATGGACATCAAATGTTGTGAATAATGATGCATCCACAGAATGCAAATAGGATGACAGCTCTTAGGCTGTGATCAACAGTCCTTGGATAAAAGGTCTGCTGGGACAGTAATGTTCTGTGGAGGGCCTAAACAGTAAAAACTGGGAAAGAAGGAGGACACTGGAATATTCAAAAGGTAGATCAGCAGATGGGATTTGGAGTATGTCACTCACATACAGACAGCAGATAATACTCCCAGTATTAAGAGAAAAATGTATTTAAAAGAGAATGTGTCTGTGTAGCAGTGGACTGCAGATGGAAAGATATTGCTGATTCTCACTGATAAAATCAATCTCTGAAATTAGATATGGCCCATGGTATAAGAAATGAATTTTAATAACATTAATACTAAAGTCTCAAATACCTTTGGTTTACTAACTCCTGTGTAGGGATCACTTTTCCTTACCACTTAAAGGCAGTCACTGCTGTAGACAAATAGAAATATTTCCAGGAATGCTATATAACAGAGTTCTTTCGAGGAGATGTGAAGAACGATTTGACACAAACTGCGTCTCTCTTCCAAGAGGCATGGAATAATGTCAGATCTGCTGTGAGACCACAACTATTGTCCCAGAAGAGCAGCCATTCCCTTTACTGGTCATTGGAATTTGTGGGCAGGTGCCATTGGCACTTTATAGCCCTACCTTCCTTCCCAGCTCGCCTGAACCCATAAAGATAACTGAGCATCTTGGTGACCAGCCAAAGCCACACATGCCCATCTACCCAACAGAATTCCAGAATTGACCTCGCCAATTTCTACCTAGAACTGGAGTGTTACAACATCGACCTGTACACACACACACACACACACACTCAGGCTATGCCAGCAGAATGCCAGTACACTCAGGCTATGCCAGCAGAATGCCAATACATCTGTAGAGAAGTGAAAAGCTTAGTTAATCGTTCATTTTCCCTTTTCATCTGCATACTTGGGAAAGGGGACTCAGTATTCTTCCATCAGTGAGAACTCTCATTAAAAAAATATTTTTAACAAGAAATAAATAGAGGTGAGGCTGAGTTACCTACTTATATGGGCGATAAATATCTAGGGAGCTAAATATGAGTAAATTTGAAGGAAATGCTTATAAGACCATGCAAAACAAAATGTTTTGGAAACATTTTTGAACCTGTTTCTTATGAATTTGAAAGAGATAGGGGCCACAAACAGAAGCCAGCATCCATGATAAGCTGCATCAGGAAAAATTAAATTAAATGGGAAAAAAATCCTATACCATTTCCATTTCTTAAAAACACTGGGATTTCCCAAACGAATAACAATGAAGCAAGACTGGAAAAGTGTATTATTATATGCCTTCAGTATATAATAAGAGAAGCTGAATGTAAAGAAATACCTACCCATATGTGAATATAAATAAGCCACATAATGCAGATGGACAAATCGCTCTCCAGAATGAAATACAGTGATGGAAGTGGAAATGTATTGCTCTGGGAATCAAGGATTCTCAAATCTTTATTTTTAATTTTTTTTCAACAAGGCAAGAATTGACAAATTGGCAAGGATTTTGTTCCAAGATTACTTTCTTATGTATTTCTTTCACCACTTCCTCCTCTGCCATCCAAGAGCTCACCTGTAAGTGTTGCCTTTTAGCCAAAGATAAGCGAAGTTTCCTGGGCTGCTCTCACAAATGCGGCCTAGAAACGTGCACAGTGAAAGCAGACACAACCACCATGAAAATAAATCCCACCTTAGAAACCTCCTTTCTCCAAACAAGCACAGTTACGACTTGCAGGAAATGGGGGGACCCATATGCCTGTATTGAAACCAAGATAACTGGAATTAGTTGAAATTTGAAACACTAAGTACAAAAATAATTAAATTTGGAAAGGCTCCTAGAAAAGTATTTAAGCTCCCAACGTGGCTCCAAAGACAGCGTACTTCCCACCCACCTCTATCCAAAACAAAGTTACTTCTTTAACTTCTTCCTCTGGTCTGGAAACCAACGTGCCTACATCCTTACATTTGAGTTGATTTTCTCTGCCAAAATCCAGCATAGTGCCTTTTAGGCACACATAGGAAATGAAATAGGTTGGATCTGCTATCTTTAGCTATCCTTCTATGCGTGACTAGAAGCTGAAGAGAGTTAAATGACCTCATATGTATATGAACTAATTGTACAATAAAACTGTTTTCTCCTAAAAACAACCCTATAAACATGGTGTGTGTGTGTGTATATATATATATATATACACACACACATACACATACACATATACATACAAATATGTGATTTTCAATCATGACATGTAACCATAAGTTTAAATATATATATATATATATATATATATATATATATATATATATATGTATATGTATGTCTCATTGTAGGTCATTCAGTTAATAAAATTTTATTATATAGCTTAAATATATTATTTTTAGTATAGTTGAATATACTATCTTTAGTATAATTTAGAATTTATCCAGTGCATTTTCTCCACCTGATTAGCCAAGAAATCGAAAGTACCAATAGACCCTCAGTATTCTGTCAAAATTAGAAGGCTGGTATACATGATTTGAATTTCAGCAGAAGTTGTGTTTCACCTTTCCAGTCTACATCTAAAAATCTCACTCTGACTTTCTATAAAGAAAGTGGAAGTGGTCATCTTCCAGGGAATCAGGCATCACTTGAAAAAATCCAACAGTCAAAAGATTTTAACTCAGAAAACCAGAAAATGATGAAATAACTCATCCCGATCACCCAAAGGAGTCACCATTTTACAAAAGTATCCAACGCCTCTTCTTTCCCATAAATAAGGTTATAAAATTAACAGGATCAAAAAATGTTAAAAAGCCACCTATTGGGCTTCCCTGGTGGCGCAGTGGTTGAGAGTCCGCCTGCCAATTCAGGGGACATGGGTTCGTGCCCCGGTCCGGGAAGATCCCACATGCCGTGGAGCGGCTGGGCCCGTGAGCCATGGCCGCTGGGCCTGCGCGTCCGGAGCCTGTGCTCCGCAATGGGAGAGGCCACAACAGTGACAGGCCCGCGTACCGAAAAAAAAAAAAAAAAAAAAAAAAAAGCCACCTATTATCCCTACCCTACAAAAGAACCTATATTATTTTTCCACATCGTCCAGTTTCCAAACATACATACATTTTACATATTATAGACAGCATATGCATCAAACTTTTCCACTTAATGCTATGGATTAGGCATTCTTCTTGCTTATCATAACTGGTCTTCAAAGAGACTATCTTTTTAATACAGAAATAATTTTTAAATCGGAAGCAGTATAGTCATTTTGTTTTTAAAGAGGAAGCTTTTACCCTCTGACAGAAAATAAAGAAATCAAGGTCAGAAGGATCATATTTGAAAGCTTAACCTCCCTTGAGTTGATGTCAGTACCTGCGATCGACCAGGCTTCTTACTTAACAATGAACGGAGGGTCCTAGCTTGGAAGGCAAAACTTTTATTTCACTCATACTCTCAAACTGTAATAGTACTAAACCAGCCAAGATCACCAAGAAGTACAGAGGTTGCCGTTACACCTGTCTATACCTAAGGGACAATGCTTCTCCCAACAAAAGACTTCTCCAGCAACAAAAAAATCATTTGCAAATTCCAAACTCTCTTTTTGTAGCTGTTCTCCAGGATAATGAAGCTTTATAGCAGCCACGACCATTTGTGGATACATTTTGTAGCCAAATGAAAAATACATGGAAAACATCTCACAAAAATGGACCAAATCAATAAAGCAAATAAACGCTTCTCTTCAGCACTCAGCAGGTACAGCCTTATTTTCCCACCATTCTAAAGTAAATCAGCAATCTATCTTGAAAAATAAAAAGAATATTTTACCACAAATTGACTGCATTTAATAAAATGCTAGCTCTCCTGCCCAGACAGAGAAAATCTGAAATCAATAGTCAAATTCCCCATCTTCTTTTAAGTGAGAGAAACTAACATACAACTTTATTGTTGCCTCATGAATTATCCCATGGTTCTTCACATTGTGGTAAGAACCCTGCCAATTCTTCACTTTTCAGGTAAAGAAGAAAGACAAAGCACAGGAAATAAGTCAACAAATGACTATCTCCTTTGGCAAACAGACAGATTAAAAAGAAAAATAATTTCCTTTTTAAGAAAATCAGGACACCAATACTTGCAGTGTATTGTTAGAAAGTATACTATCATTTTTTAAATTGAGAGAGTTTCCTCTCAAATGGATTTTTGTAGCACTTTCTCTAAAAAACAAACAAACAAACAAACAAAAAAAAAAAACACCATTCAGTGTTGAATTAAAGAAAAAAAAAAAAAGCAGCAGCAGCAGCTTAATATGGTGCTTCAACCACCATGAGGGAGCACTTTCAAACTGGCACAAAGATGCACACTTGGGCAAACAGAAACTGTGGGCAATGTTTTAAGACTCCAACCACCATGGCAATGCCTCGGTCAAGTAAGCCTGGTAAGAATGCTCCTGAAGGGCCAGAGTTTCCTGGTCTCTGTTGATGGGAATTTGCACGTGTAGAAAGGTCCCAGGGCAAAATCTGTGGCACTCCGGTGCCCCCTTGTGTCCAATTTTGCACCAGCATGAACTACACCAGGCCTGTGTAGAAAAGTAGAGCTGGAACTTCTTAAATCCCACAAGAGTACAGGGAGGGGTGGGGAAGGATTGAAATGTTCTACCTCTGTGTCTGTGAAAAAGTGAGTTGCAGGTGCAATGAGAGATTTCCACGCCGCTGCTTTCTCACAACACTTCCAATGCCCTCCACCTGAACCCCCTGGCTGAATTTCACGTGGTGATAAACCAGAAAGAACAGTCTTGTATCCTTGGCTCCCGGACCCCCAAAACAAGGAAAATCATTTTAGATCGAAAAATGTTATGTGCTTATTGAAGATACAGAAAAACTGGAAATAGTATTTAAAGTCTTTTTGATAGAGTCTTGCTTGGCCTTGAATCTCTCCCCAATTTTGAGTCTTGCCAGATTATTTTATACATTTTCCATGACGGTAACTATTTCATTCCCTCATCATTATTCTTTTTTCTATATGCAAAATGACTCTGCAGAAAAATGGGTCACCAATGGATGCAAGAATGTAACTACATTTATCAGCTCTATTTTCACCTACGCACACCTGAAAGCATTAAAAACCAATTCCACGTGTAATAAAGCTTGGAAAATTTTCAAATTCATTGTTGGGTTGAGGGCGAAGGACAATTCCCCCCCTAAATACGAATTTGCTTCTGATGTTTATCTCTGTAGATGGTTTGACTGAAGATCCAGAATTGGATTGCAGTTCTGTCGGCTAGAATTACCCGGGACCCATCTACCCCTCAACACATTTATTCACACAGCTCCAAAGACATTCCAAAGTGGAGGCCACATGCTTTCTCTGATGGAGACAACTGTCGGAGGTTTCAAACTTCATATTGTATCAAAGGATGGGAGGAGAAGGGAGCCAGTGATAAATCAGAGAAACAAAAGGCAGGGAAAGTAAAGCAGTGAGAAGGGAAGCACATGGACAGAAAAGGGGAAGAGAAGAACGTGAATCAGGCCACAGATTTCCATGAGAATGCCTTTTCTGCCTCAAGTGGAAAGAGAGTACAATTGTTGACTCCCTTTCACTCTTTTTCCTGGAAATCATTAGAAATACATGTGGGAATTACAGGGCTGCACGTATGGCTGTCTTTATGCTGTTGGTAACACAGTGGTTCTTGTGGATGATGGATGTTCCTCTGTTCACCTTCAGAGGCAGGTAAACCCCGGGCTGTCGCACCACCGCTGCTGCTCAGTGAATCCCTCCTGTGAATTCCCCCGTGCATTTCCAACAGGATGAAGAGCGAAACCCTTTGGTGACTCTTCAGGATAGTAAACTACTGCTGAATAACACTTCCATTGGACGTTTTCATCCAAAAAAAAAAAAAAAAAAACAGGTTACGGATTGAGGAAAGAACAATGATTTTTTTCTCCAATCTCAATCACAGCCTCCTTCACATCTTGCAACAAACGGATTTTATGACTTCCATCTTCATCTGCTGTCAATAGTGCATTTACTTGGCGTGCTTTTCTTTTGATCAGAATGGTTTGTTCCCTGTGCCCCGTGCCCCTGCAACTAGTGACATTTCCACTCTAGGGAGGGTTGCAAGTCTCCTGGGGAATAGTAACTTCTCAAATAGGGACTGAATCTATCACCCTGACCTTTATCCTGGTACTTTCAACCCAGGATTTGCCACTGTGTCTTGACACAGTGCCTTACCTAGAATACTCGCAAGGTAAGGTCAAAAGTAATGTGTTCTACTCTTAGTAAAGTGTAAAAGTGTGTAAGTTGATTTTCTTTTCTACAGACATAAATGAGTGTAGCTTCAAAGTTATCCATGAAGTAGAAATACTGTAAATTGCATTCCAAGTTTTTGTTTTGGGAGATGAGAGAGAGAGGCGTGGGGTTACAATTGGTGTCCCTGCTTACCTAGAGCCAAGGACTCAATGCCTGAGCCCTTGAACAGGAAACACACTCAGGGATAACCACCAGGTAGAATATCTCCCAGAAGAGTTAAACCATTTTTTCCTCTGAAAGGGACCCTCAGCACGGAGTTGGCCTGAGAAAAGGAAAGGATCCTCAGTGACTGACAGCCCAGATGGAGAAGACAAGAACTACTCCAAGCGTCTAGTTTACATACTTGTAGTTGGAGAACCTGACAAAGGTATCACACACACTCTGCCTGGAAACATCTTCCCCCAGATCATCTCATAACCCATTCCCTTACTTCATGCAGGTCTCCTCTAAAAAGCTGCCTCTTGGGAATTCCCTGGCAGGCCAGTGGTTAAGACTCAGCGCTTTCACTGCCATGGGCCTGGGTTTGATCCCTGGTGAGGGAACTAAGATCCCACAAGGCACAAGGCTTGGCCAAAAGGACAATCCCAACTCAGACACTCTCAATCCCTACACTCTACTTTATTTTTCTCTGTAGCACTTATTGTCACTTGACATTATACTATATTTGCTTATTGGCTATCTCCCCCCATGAATGTAAACTCCAGGATGACTTTTGTCCACTTGCTGTATCTCCAATGCACAGAAGAGTGTTTGCACAGTAGGTGCTCAGTAAATATTTGTGGAATGGCCAATGGATTGAACTTACCTCCAAGTAAGTATTCGCCACATGTAAACATGCCTTAAGAAATGCTGGAGAATCTCTGTTCCAGTCAACCATCATATGCTTCTCCAGTTTGGGAGTGATATACCCAAGAGTACCCACAGCGGAAAGTGCTCAAAGCCCCAGGGTTAACATGGCACAGTATTTTGATTTATGAATCTCAAACTTTATCATGCATCTGAATCACCTAGAAAGCATGCTCAAAATGGGATAGCCAGGCCCCAGCCCTAGAGTTTCTGATTCAGTAAGTGGGTGCCCAAGAATCTGAATTTCTGTTAAGCACCCAGATGATATTCACACGCTGGTTTGGGGACCACAGTTAGACATCACTTTCTCTCTGAAATCCAACAGCTATGGCAGCAGGGGATGCTTGTTAAGTACTTCAAGAAATTAGAACACAGGCATATGGAGCTCAATATAAATTTTCCCTGGTTTTTTTTTTTTTTTTTTTTTTTTTTTGCAGTACACGGGCCTCTCACTGCTGTGGCCTCTCCCGTTCGGAGCACAGGCTCCGGACGTGCAGGCTCAGTGGCCATGGCTCACGGGCCCAGCCGCTCCATGGCATGTGGGATCTTCCCGGACTGGGGCACGAACCCGTTGACCCCTGCATCGGCAGGCAGACCCTCAACCACTGCGCCACCAGGGAAGCCCTCCCTGTATTTTTAAAATAAAAAGGGGACTGTTAAGAAATGGTTTGCTTGCTGTGGGTTGACTCAGCATGAACTAAGAGTTTAACCCTCCTCTGTCCTTAAGGATACGTGGGGGCTTCCCTGGTGGCGCAGTGGTTAAGAATCCGCCTGCCAGTGCAGGGGACACGGGTTTGAGCCCTGGTCCGGGAAGATCACACATGCCACGGAGCAACTAAGCCCGTGCGCCACAACTACTGAGCCTGCACTCTACAGCCCGTGAGCCACAACTACTGAGCCCACTCGCCACAACTACTGAAGCCCGTGCGCCTAGAGTCCTTGCTCTGCAACAAGAGAAGCCACCGCGATGAGAAGCCCGCCCACTGCAACAAAGAGTAGCCCTTGCTCGCTGAAACTAGAGAAAGCCTGCACGCAGCAACGAAGACCCAACACAGCCATAAATAAATAAATGTTAAAAAAAAAAAAAAAAGGATACGTGCGTGCAAATGGTTGAAGAGAACTGATGTAAGCCTTGTAAAAGCCTTGTAAGCCTTCATGAGGGCTACAAGTTCTTGAATGGAGCGAATCTCTCAAGAGTTGATTCAGAAGGAAATGTCGGTGCCTGGTGTGGTGGGGAGGGTAAGGAGACCCTCCATTAGACTAATGTCAACTTTAAAGTGATCACAGGAGGCACAGTTCAGCCTGTTAGTTAGTGGCAGGCAGCCAGGGGACTCAGGGTTACCAGAGCTCAACACACAGAGTGCGGCTGTAAAGTCATGCTATCAGTTATCCGAGTCAGCCATTTGTGGGGTGTGGTGCTTTGAAATGGTCCTCTTGAGCCTTTGGTTTTCATCTTTCTCTTACAACAGGGAAAGAAAAGAACTGAATGCAATTTAATATTTTATAAAAAGGCAGGTCCTATGTTATTCATATGGCCCTGGCTCACATCTCATTGTGTAACTGTTGGGACGGAGCCTTAGCAAGATGGATACAGAGCAAGCTACTACCAAAATCCAAGGTGCAGGGTCCTCTTCTGTTTCCGACTGTCAGGGAAATGAAACCCAGACTTTCTGCATCAACTTATGCTGAATACGCTTCCCAAATGCACAGGGGGCACGAGCAGATGAGCCAAGGAAAGAAAAGGTTCAGCGTTTCTGGTAGGTGTTGGTTCTTTATCAAGTGATAGGAATAATTCACTGTGCACACATAAAGTAAAATCTTGGCTCTGTGTATTAAAATATAAATCTTTCAAAGGTTGAAGGTCTTTTACAAGAAGATAGTGCCCGGGATCAGTTTGGTACTTAGAACCATGAAACTCGTCCCTAGAGAGTCTCTTTAGGCTGGCTTTTCCTAGCTATGGTAATCTACTGTCTACCTCCATTTCCCTAACGTTCTTTCTGTACCCCCCCCCCCAAATAAAAGCAAGGAGTATCTTTCAAGGAGAGAGAAACCCATCTGTCCCTCTCTTCCATCCTAAAAGTGCTACTTAGGGCTTCCCTAGTGGCACAGTGGTTAAGAATCCACCTGCCAATGCAGGGGACACAGGTTGGAGCCCTGGTTCGGGAAGATCCCACATGCCGCGGAGCAACTAAGCCCGTGCACCACAACTACTGAGCCTGCGCTCTAGAGCCCTCGAGCCACAACTACTGAGCCCGCATGCCACAACTACTGAAGCCTGTATGCCTAGGGCCCGTGCTCCACAAGAGAAGCCACCGCAATGAGAAGGCCGCGCACCGCAACGAAGAGCCACACCCCGCTCGCCGCAACTAGAGAAAGCCCGTGCACAGCAACAAACACTTAATGCAGCCAAAAAAATAATATTAATTAATTAATTAATTAAATTTAAAAAGAAAGTGCTACTTAGACTTATTTGAGGTTTGGTTAGATTTGAAGCTGTCCTCATTCATGTGCTATGTTCTACCCAAATCCTTCTAGCAGGAAGCTGCCCTCCCATTCTGAAATTTTATTTATTTCTGTTACTCCAGATGTATGTGCCAATCAGTTTATCTCTTGCCAGTTCTTGTTTATTAATAATGCTAAGGAAAGAATTGAAATTCTACCAGATTTCAATCTTTTTCATGCCTCAATAATGAGTTCTCAAAGAGATGAATTCTGATATTGTCTTCAGCAACTCAAAGGACTAGGTATGATCAGAAATTTGCCTGGCTTTTGACTGCCTTGTGCGAACTCAGGAGGGCTATTTGTACTGCTAACTGCCACTGTACATGTGCAGATAATTTGCATTTTCATTGTTCTTTATTTTATGTTATTAGTTATTCATGAGATGAATATCTCATTCAACAACTAATCTATAAAACTTTTGCTTTAAATAACAATGTGCCGTTTTTGTTGTAGGAGGTGGAATGGAAGATGGATGTCCCATTTAGAAATCTTGTAAAAAGAATTGAAAAATGAATGACTTGTAGGCTCTTCCTTGCCATATGTAAAATCCGATCTCAAAGAGAGGGGCATTAGAGTTGGAAGAAACAGACTGTACTACATAGTCTGTACATACAAGGGCCATATTAGCCAGCTGGACCTACTGAGAAAGGTCCCTCACCAACCAGCCAAAGGGAAGGGAAGGTCAGGTTTAACCATACTATGTAATGAACCTGTAAATGACTAATTATCCCTCTCACCAAACAGCACAATCTGCATGTGAGGCGAAAACCAACACAGAAAGCATCTGAACTCATTTTTTTTTCAGTTGGATATAGTCCAAGTTCCATACACATTGCTCTCTACTTTTCCCAATAGGCTCATGTCTATATTAACACAAATTGAAAAGAAAAAAAATGCAAAGATTCCATGTTCTTTCTTGGTTTCAGGAAAGAGTACATTACTTCAGTAAAAACCATTCAAATGTGAATGTGAGGTCCCAGCTATGGGAGGGATTCTGTAAGCATGTGCATGTACTGTATACTGCAGATACCTTTAGCTATACATGCTTACTTATCGCAGTATGAATGTTGATATAGATAATTCCTAAATAAGTTAGTTTTAAAAACAGATCAATGATTTCATTTACCTGAAGGAGAGCATGGGGCTGCCACTATACTCAGAGGATTTCTCCAGAATCCCATTGTGGTCACCTAGGCTGGAGCTGCTTCACCTTGGAGGCAGTGAATTGCTAGGCCTTGACTTGCTTAGGAAGGAGGTAACTACCTCTTCCAGGGAATAAAAAAATCCCTAAGGAGAATTCCTTATTGTTTTCAATAACACAACTTTGAAACTCAGAAATTCTGAAAGAAAGATACTAGCAGCAGCAGTAATATAACCTAATACAATGGATAAAATAGAGAAAAATAGTAATCTATGATTTAAGATTTTTGAAGAAGGGAAATACATCTTTTTCATCCTTTCATCTCCCCCAGTATCTGATATTTGGTAAGTGTCGAAGAATAACAGTAACAATGACAGCCGACATTTATGGGGCTTCCTCTGTGCCAGGTATGGTTCTAAAAGCTCTTTACGGGTTTCAATTCATGTCATCCTCAAAACAATCCTGTCATGGGCTACTATCATCATCGCCATTTTACAGATGAGGAAACTGAGACATGGACAGTTTATGATACTTGACCAATGTCACACAGCTAATCAATGGAGAAAGGGATTCATATTCAGGGGGTCTGGTTTCAGAGCTCAATCACATAACTTCTATGCTAAATTGTCTCTTATTCCACATAACAATTCCTGAACAGAATGGACGATTTTATTAAGGAGCGGAACTCTATTGTCTCATACTGGAAATGGGAGTGTATTAAAACACGAAAAATCATGGGCTTCCCTGGTGGCGCAGTGGTTGGGAGTCTGCCTGCCGATGCAGGGGACGTGAGTTCGTGCCCCGGTCCGGGAAGACCCCACATGCCACGGAGTGGCTAGGCCCGTGAGCCATGGCTGCTGAGCCTGTGTGTCCGGAGCCTGTGCTCTGCAAGGGGAGAGGCCACAACAGTGAGAGGACCACGTAAGGCAGAAAAAAAAACATGAAAAATCATACCTAAACTCTAGGAATAGCAAAAAATTACACACACACACACACACACTGGAGTTTATGGTGATTTTATATATATACACATACACATACATAAAATATTATATATATATAATATTATATATATATATATATATATATATATAACTTTATGGAGACTATATTATAGTAACAGTTAGATTTAAATGACTGATGTCCCCTGACAAAATTTAATTCTTCAAATCTTTAGAATCTATTTGGCCACTAAATTATTTGGCAACATTTCTAGACATCTCTCAACTGCAAATACATAACCAGTTGAGGATAAAGTTGTGGAAATATGCTGTTTCTTTTGTCCCCTTCTTGCCTTTTCTTTCAGGATCCAACTCTTCTGCCCCTCCCACACCCAGCTATCCCATTCCGGCCTGCATTCTAGGGGCAGCACTCTTTTTCTTCAATTCTACGGCTCAAGGAAATGTACACATCCTGTGTCCCATTCCCCAAACACTGGGAACTTTTATAGATGACATTTTAGCTCTGGAACACTTTTTTCAAATGAGATTTAACTGGACACTTCAAATCTCAAATGTATGAACAGAAATATGAAGGACCTGGCACCTCTTTGCTGAGCTTTTTTCCCCTCAATCCCCCAAAGTGACTGAGACACTGAATAGATCCTAAGCCACTGCTTAGACCCAAGCAAACGCCCAGGTTGGGGTTGGAGATTAGACCATGGCACACGCATGGGTATTTGAGGCATGTACCCGAAAAGAGCCTGCTCATGGTTGACTCCAACCCAGAAAGTTCAATCCTGCCTTAGCACCGTTCTCCTGGCCCCTCAGCTAGGCCTTGTTGTTGTTGTTGTGGTTGTGGTTGTGGTACGCGGGCCTCTCACTGTTGTGGCCTCTCCCGTTGTGGACCACAGGCTCCGGATGCTAAGGCTCAGTGGCCATGGCTCATGGGCCCAGCCGCTCCGCGGCATGTGGGATCTTCCCGGACCGGGGCGCAAACCCGTGTACCCTGCATCAGCAGGCGGACTCCCAACCACTGCGCCACCAGGGAAGCCCTCAGCTGGGCCTTTTGTTTTCACAAACAGTTTACCCACCAAGTGAGCCAAGTGAGGACAATAAGGACTCTCCGCTCCTCAGCAGGAAGGAGGACTTCTTCTCTTGCTGGTCATTTCTCTGAGCTTAGCCCCTTAGCTTCCTTTCTGATATTCCTGCTGCTCCTTCAAGCTGTTTCAGCTCAGCCTCATGTGGAGCTACCCAAAATGTGGCTGTCATGCTTCTTTTCCAAAGACCACACTCCTGCTAAAAAAGGGTTCGACTCTCATATAGGTTCCACTGCATGGGCAGCAGTGAAGATTGAGCCTGGCCCACAACAAGCCAGCTCCTCCCTGACACCCTTTTGAGCTTAAAGGCCCACTGCAAGGGCGCGTGAGGAGGAAACCAGATGGGTCCTGTCGGGGAGTAATAGAAGACAATACTTCTTTGGAAAGGAAACTCATTCTTTGCTTGCGGACACACCTCTTTGACAATGCATTGATGCTATTTGAATGCTTCAAAAGTTCTAAACTACTCCCCAATTATGTACTTTAGCTTAAAAAAAATTACACAATTAGGTATGTTCATTGTAAGGAAAAATAGGGAATAGATGAAGAACAAGAAAATAAAATGAGCTATAATCCCTCCAGGTTTTTTTCCATGACATACGCTTACAAAGTGGGAGAATAGTATTTTACAGATTTCAATTCTACCATAATCATCTTTCAATATCCATTATATACATCTCAAGCATCATGCGTAGAGTTTGTGGGATGTTTTTCCTAAAAGAATTCCCTGTTGCCAAGCTTTCAGATTGCTTCTGAGATTTCTCTGCTCTAAGCATCACTGCAGTGACTTGAGCCATGAGCAGATTAGTGGAGAGGAAGAGCTTTAGGTTCAGAGTGGCTCCAAATCCTAAATAGCCGTGTAACTTGGACACTTGGACCTATTTTATAAAATCCTCTCATGCCTCATTTCGCCATCTGTTTCAGGGGAGAGTAATTGTAAGAACATAGCTCGTTGGCCTGTTCTGAGCCTTAAGCGAGAAAATATATGTAAAGTGCTGAGCACTGTGCCTGCCTCATTTTGAGCAGCCAATAAAATTTGGCTGTGATTAAATAACTCATCATATGATTACTTCTTTAGAACATATTTCTAGAAAGGGAATCAAAGGGTCACAGGGCCCAAACATTCTCGAGGATTTTTATCCATATTGCTAATTGTCTTCTAAGCTCCTCTCCCACCAGTGAGTAAGAGTGGAAGGGAGAGCCTGCCTCCCTCTCTTTGGCACGTGGTCCTTTTTCACAGAAGGCAGCATGGGGGAATGGAAAGGGCCCTAAGCTTGGAGACAAAAACTCTGAGGTGTAGTCCCAGCTTTGCTACTTATTCGGTAAGCATGTGACCTTGAACTCTCAGCTCTCTGACCCTCAGTGTCTTCATCTATTAAGAAAAGGGGGTAAGAAAGCAGGTAGCAGTATTCACCCCCAAAAGACCATAAAAGTAGAGTCAGTAAATAACTTATGAAAGTACTTTATCAACTATTTCTAGTCATCCCCATGTGAAGCACTTCAGCTTACCTGGGATCTGGTTCTAAGCTAAACCTAGAATCTTTAGAAAGTAGACTTCGAATTCAATTCAATTTAACATTTTTTGAACACCTATTATGTGTCAGATACTGAGCAAAACACTGAAGCCAGAGACAGAAACACTAGAAATAGGGAATTTGAAAAGATGGCGGAAGAGTAAGACACAGAGATCACCTTCCTCCCCACAGATACACCAGAAATACATCTACACGTGGAACAACTCCTACAGAACACCTACTGAACGCTGGCAGAAGACCTCAGACCTCCCAAAAGGCAAGAAACTCCCCACGTACCTGGGTAGGGCAAAAGAAAAGAGACAAAAGAATAGGGACGGTACCTGCACCAGTGGGAGGGAGCCGTGAGGGAGGAAAGGTTTCCACATACTAGAAGCCCCTTCGCGGGCGGAGACTGCGGGTGGCGGAGACGGGAAGCTTCAGAGCCGTGGAAGAGAGAGCAGCCACAGGGGTGCGGAGGGCAAAGCGAAGGGATTCCCGCACAGAGGATCAGTGCCGACCAGCACTCACCAGCCGGAGAGGCTTACCTGCTCGGCCGCCGGGGCGGGCGGGGCTGGGAGCTGAGGGTCGGCTTCGGTCGGAGCGCAGGGAGAGGAATGGCAGCGTGAACACAGCCTGAAGGGGTTAGTGCGCCACAGCTAGCGGGGAGGGAGTCCGGGAAAAAGTCTGGAGCTGCCGAAGAGACAAGAGACCTTTTCTTGCCTCTTTGTTTCCTGCTGCACGAGGAGAAGGGATTAAGAGTGCCGCTTAAAGGAGCTCCAGAGACGGGTGCGAGCCACGGACCCCAGAGACGGCCATGAGACGCTAAGGCTGCTGCTGCCGCCACCAAGAAGCCTGTGTGCGAGCACAGCTCAATATCCACACCTCCCCTCCTGGGAACTTCTGCAGCCCGCCACTGCCAGGGTCCCGTGATCAAGCCTTGGTAAATTTAAGAAAATTGAAACTGTATCAAGTATCTATTCTGACCACAGCGCTATGAGACTAGATATCAATTACAGGAAAAGATCTGTAAAAAATACAAACACATGGAGGCTAAACAATACACTACTTAATAACGAAGTGAACACTGAAGAAATCAAAGAGGAAATCAAAAAATACCTAGAAACAAATGACAATGGAGAAATGATGACCCAAAACCTATGGGATGCAGCAAAAGCAGTTCTAAGAGGGAAGTTTATAGCAATACAATCCTGCCTTAAGAAACAGGAAACATCTCGAATAAACAACCTAAACTCACACCTAAAGCAATTAGAGAAAGAAGAACAAAAAAACCCCAAAGTTGGGCCTCCCTGGTGGCGCAGTGGTTGAGAGTCCGCCTGCCGATGCAGGGGATACGGGTTCGTGCCCCGGTCTGGGAGGATCCCATATGCCGCGGAGCGGCTGGGCCCGTGAGCCATGGCCGCTGGGCCTGCGCATCCGGAGCCTGTGCTCCGCAACGGGGGAGGCCACAACAGTGAGAGGCCCGCATACCGCAAAAAAAAAAAAAAAAAAACCCCAAAGTTAGCAGAAGGAAAGAAATCATAAAGACCAGATCAGAAATAAATGAAAAGGAAATGAAGGAAACGATAGCAAAGATCAATAAAACTAAAAGCTGGTTCTTTGAGAAGATAAACAAAATTGATAAACCATTAGCGAGACTCATCAAGAAAAAAAGGGAGAAGACTCAAATCAATAGAATTAGAAATAAAAAAGGAGAAGTAACATTGACACTGCAGAAATACAAAGGATCATGAGAGATTACTACAAACAACTGTATGCCAATAAAATGGACAACCTGGAAGAAATGGACAAATTCTTAGAAATGCACGACCTGCCGAGAATGAACCAGGAAGAAATAGAAAATATGAACAAACCAATCACAAGCAGTGAAACTGAAACTGTGATTTAAAATCTTCCAACAAACAAAAGCCCAGGACCAGATGGCTTCACAGGCGAATTCTATCAAATATTTAGAGAAGAGCTAACACCTATCCTTCTCAAACTCTTCCAAAATATAGCAGAGGGAGGAACACTCCCAAACTCATTCTACGAGGCCACCATCACCCTGATACCAAAACCAGACAAAGATGTCACAAAGAAAGAAAACTACAGGCCAATATCACTGATGAACATAGATGCAAAAACCCTCAATAAAATACTAGCAAACAGAATCCAACAGCACATTAAAAGGATCATACACCATGATCAATGGGGGTTTATTCCAGGAATGCAAGGATTCTTCAATATACGCAAATCAATCAACGTGATACACCATATTAACAAATTGAAGGAGAAAAACCATATGGTCGTCTCAGTAGATGCAGAGAAAGCTTTCGACAAAATTCACCACCCATTTATGAAACAAACCCTCCAAAAAGTAGGCATAGAGGGAACTTTCCTCAACATAATAAAGGCCATATATGACAAACCCACAGCCAACATCATCCTCAATGTGAAAAACTGAAACCATTTCCACTAAGATCAGGAACAAGACAAGGTTTCCCACTCTCACTACTCTTATTCAACATAGTTTTGGAAGTTTTAGCCACAGCAGAGAAGAAAAAAAAATAAAAGGAATCCAAATCAGAAAAGAAGAAGTAAAGCTGTCACTGTTTGCAGATGACATGATACTCTACATAGAGAATCCTAAAGATGCTACCAGAAAACTACTAGAACTAATCAATTATTTTGGTACAGTAGCAGGATACAAAATTAATGCACACAAATCTCTGGCATTCTTATACACTAATGATGAAAAATCTGAAAGTGAAATCAAGGAAACACTCCCATTTACCATTGCAACAAAAAGAATAAAATATCTAGGAATAAACCTACCCAAGGAGACAAAAGACCTGTATGCAGAAAATTATAAGACACTGATGAAAGAAGTTAAAGATGATACAAATAGATGGAGAGATATACCATGTTCTTGGATTGGAAGAATCAACATTGTGAAAATGACTCTACTGCCCAAAGCTATCTAGAGATTCAATGCAATCCCTATCAAACTACCACTGGCATCTTTCACAGAACTAGAAAAAGAAATTTCACAGTTTGTATGGAAACACAAAAGACCCCGAATAGCCAAAGCAATCTTGAGAACTAAAAATGGAGCTGGAGGAATCAGGCTCCCTGACTTCAGACTATACTACAAAACTACAGTAATCAAGACAGTGTGGTACTGGCACAAAAACAGAAATATGGATCAATGGAACAGGATAGAAAGCCCAGAGATAAACCCACACACATATGGTCACCTTATCTTTGATAAAGGAGGCAAGAATATACAGTGGAGAAAAGACAGCCTCTTCAATAAGTGGTGCTGGGAAAACGGGACAGGGACATGTAAAAGTATGAAATTAGAACACTCCCTAACACCATACACAAAAATAAACTCAAAATGGATTAAAGACCTAAATGTAAGGCCAGACACTATCAAACTCTTAGAGGAACACATAGGCAGAACACTCTATGACATAAATCACAGCAAGATCCTTTTTGACCCACCTCCTAGAGAAATGGAAATAAAAACAAAAATAAACAAACGGGACCTAATGAAACTTCAAAGCTTTTGCACAGCAAAGGGAACCATAAACAAGACCAAAAGACAGGGCTTCCCTGGTTGCACAGTGGTTGAGAGTCCACCTCCCGATGCAGGGGACACAGGTTTGTGCCCTGGTCCGGGTAGATCCCACATGCCGCGGAGCAGCTAGGCCCGTGAGCCATGGCCACTGAGCCTGCGTGTCCGGAGCCTGTGGTCCACAACGGGAGAGGCCACAACAGTGAGAGGCCCGCGTACCACGTAAAAAAAAAAAAAAAGAAAGACCAAAAGACAACCCTCAGAATGGGAGAAAATATTTGCAAATGAAGCAACTGACAAAGGATTCATCTCCAAAATTTACAAGCAGCTCATGCAGCTCAATAACAAAGAAACAAACAACCCAATCCAAAAATGGGCAGAAGACCTAAACAGACATTTCTCCAAAGAAGATACACAAATTGCCAACAAACAGATGAAAGAATGTTCAACATCATTAATTATTAGAGAAATGCAAATCAAAACTACAATGAGATATCATCTCACACCAGTCAGAATGGCCATCATCAAATAATATAGAAACAATAAATGCTGGAGAGGGTGTGGAGAAAAGGGAACACTCTTGCACTGTTGGTGGGAATGTAAATTGATACAGCCTGTATGGAGAACAGTATGAAGGTTCCTTAAAAAACTACAAATAGAACTACCATATGACCCAGCAATCCCACTACTGGGCATATACCCTGAGAAAACCATAATTCAAAAAGAGTCATGTACCAAAATGTTCATTGCAGCTCTATTTACAATAGCCAGGACATAGAAGCAACCTAAGTGTCCATCAACAGAAGAATGGGTAAAGAAGATGTGGCACATATATACAATGGAATATTACTCAGCCATAAAAAGAAATGAAGTTGAGTTATTTGTAGTGAGGTGGATGGACCTAGAGTCTGTCATACAGAGTGAAGTAAGTCAGAAAGAGAAAAACAAATACTGTATGCTAACACATATATATGGAATCTAAGAAAAAAAACAAAAACAACAACAACAAAAAAACATCATGATGAACCTAGGGGTAAAACGGGAATAAAGACACAGACCTACTAGAGAATGGACTTGAGGATATGGGGAGGGGGAAGGGTAAGCTATGACAAAGCGAGAGAGTGGCATGGACATATATACACTACCAAACGTAAAACAGATAGCTAGTGGGAAGCAGCTGCATAGCACAGAGAGATCAGCTCGTTGGTTTGTGACCACCTAGAGGGGTGGAATACGGAGGGTGGGAGGGAGGGAGACGCAAGAGGGAAGAGATATGGGAACATATGTACATGTATAACTGATTCACTTTGTTATAAAGCAGAAACTAACACACCATTATAAAGCAATTATACTCCAATAAAGATGTTAAAAAAAAAAAAAAAGAAACGATAGAAATAGGCACCAGGTAAAAATGTAGCTGAGAGGGACTTCTCAGGAGAGCTGGGGAGGGTACACATATTTAGCAATCTAAATAAAATTAGGACAAATTTTAATACTTTGTTTTATCCTTTCAAATCCCATCAAAGTTTTTTATTCAAGTTGCCGAACTACCCCCCAAGGTTAGAAAGAAATTGAGGAATGGGGAGATATTTCTGAACACTCAAACGTCAATTACAAAAAGAAAGGAAATAAAACAAGAGAAGCACACCTAAGAATTTCTGCCTAGTTCTGAATCTCAGAAAGTATGCCTCTGAGCCCTTCATATCCACATACTTGATGGCAGCATCTGCCCATGAGTATCTGGGCTTTTATGGCCAGAGAGAAGGGCCAGGGCCAGGGAGGATGCACTGTGGGCCCCAGCACACACATACCCCCTTCTCTACCAGCCCGGACAGACCAGCCTCACCACCAACTCCCGTCTCATTCGTATTCTCAGCCCTCACAAACTCCTTTTCTGTCTTAATCAGCTCTGATCTGCTTTTAGCAGACAATAATAGGAATAAAGAGCAGCATAGATTTTTGGCATGTGTGTGCTTTTCTCCCCCCCCCACCCCCCCGCCTAATCTTCTCTCCAAAAAAAAAAGTCTTCTCTCTTTTACAGGCTTCTATTGTTTTAGAAAAGAAAAAAAATTACAGCAGGAAGAACTGTGACCATAACGGACGACATCTCCTTATAGCGAAGCTGCATATTTCATTATCGGCAGGACCTATCTTAATTTACGGTAGACATTGCTGGGCTTGCATTTTATGTTAAAATAATGGATATGCTTCCTTATGAAACCTGTAATGAAAAACATAAATAGTATATCTTTTCATGATTAACACTGACTAATTCTACTGGTGCTGAGTAGCATGTGCTAAAGAGATGGATTATCTCTGAAACATAATTTTACTAAGCACCGCTATGTAATTTGTTCAGCATTTAGTAATAAGTATGTCTAATAAAATATGAAAAAAATATTTAGAAAATGAACCATAATTTTAATATAATTTTAATTAATGGGAGTGCAATTGCAGTGGTTTAAATTACATTCCCAGTGGTAAGAAGCCTTTCAAACCTAATTTGTAAGCCAAGATGGTGGCTCTAATGACTGGCAGCAAAGTTTCTTCAACAGATTTCATGGGGCATGATCCAAAGATAATAGGTTCTCAGCCCAATGACAATCCAATTACAATGCCAATCAAAGCCAACTTCATGCACTCTAATTATCAGATTTAGCTGTCAGCTCAAATACAAACAGAACACTTTTATTTAAATAAAAATTTAATTTAGGAAAAAAAAAAGACGACTTCATGTGTGATTTATTGAGACTGCCAGAGCAATCTAACTTATTTCCCTGGTAATATAATAAAATCAGTCTTGTATTTTAAAAAAAAATGAAAACTTTTTCTCCCCCACCCATTCTCCTGTATCTGCTACGTTATATTATTAAGAGTTAATTTAAGCAAAAAAGCATAACCTAACATGGCAGCAGATATTTGCCAACTAGAAGTAGGTTAAATAGAGTATCAAGGTTTCAGTGAGACAACATTCCAAGTGAATAAATGACCAAACCTGATTAGTTTTTACTAGTCATCAGGAGAAATCATGTTTCAACTAAAATCTACTTACATAGGCCTGAAGCTCCGGACATTGGCCTTCTCTTCATTGAATCATGTTAGAAACATGGGCAGGGCAGGAAAAAAGGTAAGGCAAACAAGAGCCCCATTAAATGAATTTAAGACATTTGATATTCAAATCACAAGTAGTAATAATCTAGAGCATGAGTATTGGGTAGCAATCGCTCCCCACCACAGCCCAGTACTGGATCTCAGCTCTTGTTATAGGTTTCCCATTAGGATGAAGAGTGACGAGCATCTCTTGGCAGTCCCAACTAATAAAAACGTTGTGTGAGCCACGAGTGTAATTGTACACTTTCCAGTAGCTCCATTTAAAAAACAGCAGGAAGAAGCAGAAAATTAACTTTGGTAATATATTTTACCTAATCCAGTATATCTAAAATATTATCATTTCAATAGCTAATCAATATTTTTAAAATTATTAATGAGAAGTCTTACATTTTTTTGTCAGAGGAAGCCTTCAAAATCAGTGTGTATTTTACAATGCCAGCACACCTCAATTCAGTCACATTTCATGTGTCCAATGACCACATGTGGTTAGTGGCCACTGCACTGGGTAATGCAGTCTCCGAGTCTGGCCTAAAAGGTAGGCAAAGAAGCAACTGCCTTGGAGGTTTCATTGTATGATTCCAAAGACCATACCCCCGGGGAAAAAAATTGTTTGTTTGTTTACTGTTTTCTGAAGAACCGAAAATCGCCTCCAGTTTTTTATTTTCTTAGGGCTGGATGGATGTGCTTCCAAAGAAAAGCAAACCAACAAACAAAAACACATTATAGGGAGAAAGTTTGGGGAGATTTTTTTCTTTTCCAAAATGTGACTAGTGAACATGTAATAATAATGTTACACAACCTTTTTATAATATAGACTTGCAGAAAATTAAGACATGCCTGGGGGTCTTTGAAAGGAAGGCAAGGGTATAACATGAGAACAGCAGTAATGGTGAGGTGCAGGGGACCATGGTCAAGCTTTGCCTCCACAAGCTTTGTTCTAAGTGTGTGATTACAGATGGAAGTGTCTCAAAACCCTCTTCTAGGATCTCCCTTGCTCAGCTAGGGGTGCTCTGTAAGCCCACAGTCAAGGACATATGTGCCCATAATGACACTCTCCCAGACCTCTTCCCATCCTTACTCCTGAGGCCAAGATGGTAGTCTGAATGCCCACCTCCACACTTCCTAAATTCTTCTCCAGTTTAAAAGGCACTTAAAATTTCCACACCTACCACATAGTATTATACAAGAATCACAGCAGGTTAAAACAAAGAGTTAATTTGTTTCATCTTACATACTTGGAGTTGGGAGTCACTCGAATTGCACATGCAAATAGATGTAAACATATGCAAATCAGGGTTTCTCCAGATAAATTGAGTGGGGGAAAAAAAGCCTTATAGTATTAGTAATACTCAGGGATTTTGTGGTGTTTAAAAAGAAATTATTTCCTTCCTTCAATTCCAAATGTGAGTAGCTTTCTCAGTCCTGTCTGAATGAAACCAAAAGTTACCAGACTTTAAAGAACAATGATTTTTTAAAAGATTGAACCAGATTTTAGTCAGATTGAGATCATGCTATATTTAAGCTTTAATCATTGCATCTTAAATACAACTATTCCAGGAAAAACTAAAAACTTCCTTACCAGAGGACAAAGGAGTTCTCCAAAAAAAATCTTAGCTTTAGGTCTGAAAATAACATAATTAAAAGTGCTTCTAAGAACAGAAAGAGTAATAATACACTGCAGAAATGCGAAGGGGACAGATAGCAAAAAAACACAGAGCTCTTGCTTATTATTTACAATAATAGTAATATATATTATGGTACTTTGACATGTATTATCCAACTCTACTTCCAGAATCAATCCATAGCCTTGTCACCATTGACTCTGTTCTTACGGCAATGCTCTGAGGCGGCAGACCCAGTTTTATCATCCCCTGTTTGGATATGACGTCTTAAGTTCTAGCTCTTGTGTGTAATGTCTTTCTCCACATAAAGAACAAATCTAGCCACTTCCTGGATAAGTGCACCTGATGAGACCAAAGACACCTCACCCTCACATGTCTATGTCAAGCACAGTTATTCCTCATAAAACCTGTCCTTCGGGAGTGCCTTTCAGTCCATGGCATCTGTCGTCTCATTTGGCAAACAGAACACCAAGTAATACTCAAACCCTCTCTCTTTCCCAATTTTACCTTCAACTTAACAGGCACCAAGTTATATGCAGATACCTTTAAAAAGATCAGATCCCAATCCTTCACAGTAACAGAGAGAGAGAATCACCACTAGTGAAGGCTATCTGGAACTCACAGCCTCCCACTCATATCCTGAGACTCATCTTACCCTGGGGAACTCATGCTAATTACTGTTACCAAGGCCATGCACAGAGGCCCCCATTGCATGGTTTAGCCCAACATGGATACACAACTTTTTCTTCAATTCCCCAAAGCCCAGCTGAGACAAAGTGAAAACAAGATTCCACTAAGCAAAGATAAAAGAAAGGAAATAAATACAAGAATAACAAGCAACTGAATAGTCTAATGTATGAGATACGGCTCAGTCAATTTTAGTGTGGAGCCCTCTGGGGATGGCTGGTGCTTCCTAACTCCCAAATTGCAGCCAGCAGTAGATGGTCTTCCCCATCACTGAAAAGTGTACCAAAAATCCCCAGCACCGTTGCCTCCCATAAAGGGCTGACCTGAAAGAAAGAGATCTGAAAGAGACTAGCCTCCTTCTAGCCTGGTTGTAATCCTTCCCATGAACTTCATCTCCCTACATGAGGGCCTCAACTTCCCAAATGTCCGTTAGGGAGACCACCTCAGCCTCCAATACTCATGGAGGCATGGGATTACTTTACAATCTCAAAAGAACTCAGCAATCAATATCCAACACTATAAATCTAACACAGGACTTGTACATATGCGGTGGCAGGAGGTCTGTTCTTCATCCAAGTCCAGCATTTTCAAAATGTCTCTCAACTCTGTCCTTTGCTCTACCCACCCTCCCAAAGTCGGTCATTGCTATTTTCTTTCATAATAAGGTCTATGAGGTTTTTTAAAATGATAAATGTAATTCATGTTCATTTTAAGAAATCGGCAAAATAATCAGAAATCCAAAGGCAAAACCAGAAGTCATCCATATTCCTATGATCTCCGCCATGTCTTATCTGAATGCATGTAGTGGTCCATCAGTTCTTCCAGATTCCAGCCTCTCCCCACTCCAGGGCAGCCGCTGCCTTACATTCACTTCACATGCATGAAACATAATTTAATTCAGCAAAAACTTTTACTGATTAGCTCACATCACTGAAAAAGATTCAGATCTCTTCACAGAGATCACAGTTATTTTACTCCCCTGCTTGAAAACCTACGGCTCCCTCACTGCCTTTGGAATACACTCCAAACACCTCAGAGCAACACCTCAGCTCCTTTTCAACAGAGGTTGTCGGATGAGTTGCCCACACCACCATGCCCTCATGCATCCATACATCTTGTCCTCCAGCCACAGTGCACGCAATGCAATTCTTCCAGGCATGCCTCTGCTCTTGTAGACATCACTTCTTCTACCTGGATCTCCACCTCCTACACATGCACACACACCGCCACCAGCACCACCGCCATGCCATCACCGCCCAGGGAAGACAGTGAGCACTCAAGAAATACATGTTAAATAAAATGAATAAAGTATTACATTGTGCTGGATTCACCTGAGGTCAAGAGATTTAAGTGCGTACGAAGCACTTCGAATTTAAAATGACCATTTGAGGAGGACAGGGTAAGGTTGGAACAAATTTTTTTTAAGTTATATTCACAAAGACTCTTTTAACATCATGTACAACAGGTGAAGTGCCTCTTGGAGGATGCGAGGCGGAAGGGATGCCATGGTCTCTTGTTTGGATTGGAAGAGCTGGTTGGAGGAAGTTCCATAATTATGCCAATATGTTTGCCTGGAGGAGGTGGGATTTCAGAAACTCACGGCCTAAACAGAGTGCTTTTGGCAGATAGTACCAGGAGGCTATTTCAGGCAAAAATGGAAGCTGGGCAGAAAAGTTTAGGTAAAACTGGTATTTGGGGTTGCATCGTCAAAATGCCCATAAAGACCGGGGAGGAGAGACTGGGGCATGAACAGGCTCGGAGATTGTTCAAAGAACCTGTTACTTTAAGACCTTCTGCAACTTGGTAGGAACATCTTAGATGTCTTGGTAGGAAAACAACAACAGCAACTTTTCTTTTGGTATTATGTCCTGAAATTGCACAACTGTCTTAAACTAATCCAACACTTCAGCCATGCCTTACTTCACCACATCTCTGGCTTTGCTCTGGCCCTTCCCTCCCGACTCATGCTCTACTCTCCCAGTACCTCCATTCTCCAGCTTTGTGGACTCCTTGGGCAGCTGACCCTCTGCTTCCTCTTCCGGTGGCACCTCACCTCCTCTCTCCTGGCTTGGCACTACTAACACTGACTCCCGCTGACTCTTTGGGATTCTGATCTTCCTTCCCTGGCTTGGTGCCGGGGCCCTCTGTCTTACTGTACTCCGTGGGGTAGTTGAGAAGTTATAAGTAGGAATTCTAAGGACATTCCCACCCTCACTGTCCAGCCTCCTGAAGACAAGGGTGAGTCAATGGAAAACTTCAAGGAAAAGTTTGAAAACCTAAGTCTTAATATGAAGCACACGCACGGGACAATATGAGCAGACCTATCACGTAAGTACTTTCAAAAACAGGTTTTAGGAAGGAGATACTAATAATTTTTAGATGGACAACATCACTGATTGAGGATGATGTGTCCTGCATTTTTTTTTTTACGAAGAACCTAAGCCTTTTCTCCCACCAGAGAGGAGATCCCACTAACTTCACCCTGCTCCGACCTCATCCCTTTCTCTTTCTCCTCCAGGACCTCACACCACCTGATCACTCCTCACTCCTCACCTTCAGTAGTTCCCCTGGTTCCTTCTCCTCCATCTACAAACAAGCATAAAGCCACCAGATTCTTTAAAATAAGCAAACAATCCTGCTCCTTCCTGAGCACATCTCCTTTTGGCACAGCTCTTTTCTCTCCATTTAAAGTTTAATGAAGAGTAGTTTATAATAATTTCCTCCCTATGTTTTTCGTATATCGAAATTTTCATTCCTGCCCTCCCTCGAAATTCTATGGAAGATAGAATCACTATCACTTTTCTAAGGGACAGAACCACATTCCTACCTGCCTGCCAGGAAGTTCTGATTGACTTTCTTCTGAAAATCAGTATATTAAATAATAGTCTTAGCCTTGCCTGTCCCTTCCGATTGTAAATTGATCGTAACATCCTCACCTTACAGACTGTGCCATTTCATTTCCAAGGGGACCGATATGTATCATTGCATTGATACAATCTAGTCCATGGAATTGACATTAGTTCTGCTCCCAATGTGTCTACTGCAAGCCCTTGAACTGTGGGTTGCCTCCCCCAACTTCTGTCACCTCTATGGCTGGACACCTTGTGTGACTAGTTTCTGAAGAGTGCATCAGTTTTCTAAGAGATGACTGAGTCCCTTGTATCCTAACTAGTTTTTACTAACCCCTTCCACTTGGGGACTAGCCTATACCCCCATGTCTATTGCCACTGATTTTTCCAAAATGACTGAGACACCAAGCATCCTTACTACCAGTGATCAGCGTACTTCTACTGCCATGACTGGATTCATTTTAATTCTGTATTTGCTCATTCATGGCAGCCTTAGAGCCCAGTTAGTTCCATTCCACTAGCCCTTTGTCTAGTATGGCCTTGGCTCCCTCCTTCCTGTCGATGGCTGAGGTCCAAGAGTACTTTCAACAATGGTGCCATCTGAATTGTGTGCTATGTACAACCTATCTCATTGCATTTTCTTTCCAAAGAAACTCCAACATCCCTGTCTCTGTTTATGAGAGCTGGCTCAAAATGGAGTCGGCTTCCCGTTCCTTTCCCTCCATATTTCCAATCTGTTTTCAAGTTTACAGACTCCCTCATCACATTCATCCATTCTCTTCCCTCCATTCTCACTTCCCTAATAGATTTGTGGTCCTCGTTACCTTCTGAGCTATTGCCAGAGACCCTCCCTGGATACCCCCTCTAACTCCAACATTTTCCTGTTCCACTTTCAATCCTTCTATAGTTCTCATCACAACTCTCTCATATTTAATGACTTTTAGAGATAGCCCATTCTCACCAATTTTGAGACCAATTAATATGCCTGGCATTTAAAGTCCTTCCCAAATATTCCAAATGTATTTCATGCTCAATCTCTATAGTGCTGCTAACGATTTCTCCAACACACTTCCCTTTCCCATCTCTGTGCCTCTGTTTGTACTGTTATCTCTGTTTGGAGTATCCTAATCTCCATGAATAAAAATACTACCTATCCTTCAAGGTTCTTTACATGAAATCTCTCTAGATTTTCTTAAGCAAAAGTAGTTACTTCTACTTTTAAACTCCTGTAACATCTGGTTGATCCCTCTCCTGCAGCTCTTATAATTCTTCCTGCATCCTCTTTTTATCCTTGTTTTATCCATCTTAAAGGACTTCAGTCTCCCTTATGGCAGGTGTGGTAGGCAAAATTATAAAATGAACCTCCGAGATTCCTGGTCGCTGGTGTACATACACCTCTAAGTTACTCAATCAAGCATTAATCTAAGTACTGCTGTGAAGATTTTACAAATGGAATTAAGGTCCCAAATCAGCTGACATTAAGATAGAAAGATTATCTGGGTGGTCATGACTTAATCACATGAGACCTTTAAAGGCAGAAAATTTTCTTCATCAGAAAAGAAAGTCAGAGTATCCAAGTACAAAGGGAATTTGAAGCCTGAGAAGTGCTCATTGCTGGTTTAAAGATAGAGGGGGTCACGTGGCAAGGAATGCAGGAAGCTTCTAGGAATCATAAGCAGCCTCCAGTAAGAAAGCCAGAGAGAATATAGGGACCTCAGTCCTGCAACCACAAAGATCTGAATTCTGCCAAGAATGACCTGGAAGTTGATTCTTTCCCAGAGCCTCCAGACAGAAACACAGCCCAGCTGACAGCTTGATTTTACCCTGGTGAAACCCTGAGCAGAGAACCCAGCCGCACTGTGCTGAACTTCTGCCCCACAGAAGCTAATAAATGGGTGTTGATTTAAGCTGATAAATTTGTGGTAATTTATAAAACAGCAATAAAAAAACTAATACAGCAGGGATAATATCTTACTCACATTATTATATCCAGCAATGCCAAGCTGAGTGACTTGTATATAAGATTACAGCAATACATATTTACCTTGCAATTGCATAAAAAATATTTGGGATGTAATCCCATCAGCAAGAACAAATAGATGGGCAAAGTAAAAGGCAAACAGGATGAAGTCTTTGTATTTTTTAGCATGGAGAATTTGGGAAATTCTTAATGTTTCCACTCTGACAAGGCCACCTTGGAGCACATTTTGAAAATCCTGAGTGTAAGTCCCTAGAACAAACTCAGTTCTGAAAATCTGTCTTGTTTTTTAAGAAATTTATTTTAAGAAATACACAATTTTGGCCATTTGTTGAAAATACGCTCCTGGTGACATTACTGAACTAGCACCTAGTTCCATACACCTGTGATGGCAGTGAAGGTCCTTGCCATCTACATTTCCAAACCTAGAACTTCAGCTCTTAAATAAAATGACTAATTCTTCCTTTCAGCACTACCACTCTTTTCCTGTTAATTTCTTAAAATGGTTTTTCTCTCTTTTGGTCTCAAAATGTGACCAGACTTGAACATTGTTGACATTTAAGCATTATATTAATCTTTTTTTTTCCTTGAAGCGAAATGCTAAATCTCAGCCACCTTGCTCTACACCTGCTATAGAATCTGTGGAGGAGGAGGAAGCTGGCCAGCACACAGAGGGAGACCCACCTTCCCAGCCAAGCTCCCCATCCAAAGAGTTCCAAGGCCCCGCGTGAGTCAATTAACCCACGAAGATTCAGCTTTCTCACTGGCTCCCAACACTGATCCCTCAGAGCTGCTGTCATGTTCTAAGGAAAAACGAAGAACAAAAGACCTTGAAGAGTGTAGAGGGCACAGCACTGTCATTATCCAAAGGGAACCCCTGCCCCTCCCATTGGCCCGTATACTCTGGTAACTGTTTTCAGTGGAACAATGGCAAGATTTGCAGGCAGCTAACATGTGCGTGGGACCATCCATAACTTTTGCCTTGGTACGGTCAGACTATTATTTACCCAATAAACCATAACTGCAGTGGAGGCCCAATAATTCAGCAACTGAGAGGGATGTGCTGTGGAAGAAGTCATTATGGTTCATCAGATCAAAAATTCACCTTTAAAGAAGTGTCCAAATACAAACGTACACAATGGGATGAAGTCACTACAAACTATTTTGCCAAATAATATACATTTTCAAAATTACTGTAGCACCTATCATATACCTCACTGCGCGCTTATCCCACACATAGAAGGGTTTTTTTTTTTTAAATGAAAGAAAATAAAAGGGGGAAAAGAAGGACATAAACCACCATTTCAAAATATAAAGATTATATTACAAATGTAGAGAAGCCCCAAAAATGTAAAAGGTAAAGACAGGTATTTCTTTCTAATTCACATTGTGCAGGTTGTTTTTATTATTATTACTTTTTTTTTTTTTTTACCCCCAAGTCCCATCAGCTGAAAAGATACTGTCAGCCTTCACTCTAAATGTTCTGCATGTTTTCTGTTTGTGTTATTTTAAAAGGTCTGAACAAAGAGCTCGCGGTACTGCAGGCAATTTGGAAAACCACCAAAGTTACAATAGACGGTGAATATCTTTGTTTCCTTCAGTTTTGTTCCACAGAAAGAAATCAAGGCATCCTTCTTTGATGTCTGTTTTGTTTTGTTTTTGTAATCACTCCTGCACATGGTGTGTCCATACAGAATGACAAAGGCTCAGGTTCATGAGAATGATAAAATGAAAGGACTCAAAATTCTTAATGTTAAAAGGCTTGATTAGGATACATACCTCAAATTTTATATACAGATTAAATAATTGAGACTTATCAAAAGTTTATTTGTATTAATTAATGTTTTCCATTTAGGGGTAGGAGAGTATGTACTAAAAATAAAATTACCATTCTACAATCACCAAGTGAACTCTGGAAATGCTCATATGATGGTTTCATTTGTGTGTGTGTGCGTGTGTGTGTGTGTGTGTGTGTGTGTGTGTGTTTCTTACCCCCTCCACCAAGTTTTTCTCTCTATTTTCTTCTCTCTCCTCTCTCCTGCCTCCTTCTCTCCCCCTCCCTTGCCTCCTTCTCTCCCCCTCCCTCTCCCTCTCTCCCTCTCTTATAATCTCTCTCTCCCTCTTCGCCCCCTCATCTCTCAGCCATGCCCCCTCTTTCTCTCAGACACACAGAGAAAACATCAGATTAATTATATAGTGTCCCTAACTTTTTTGCTTGTTTAGACTCAAGAGACTAAAGGGCATTTCACAGCCTAGCTCCATCCATTTTAGGATTTTTAAAAGAATGTCTTAATATATTTGCTTACTATTTTATGAAAGCATAAAAATCAGAACCTGCTTTTTTCACTCCTTTCCCCTTTTATCAGGATCAGTATTTTTCTCCCCTTGCCTAGAAATGATCCCTTCAAAAAGTCAGCAAAATATTTTGGCTGTCTTCAGCAGCGCTTTGGGCTTCTCTGTTACAAATTGTATAAACATTTTCCAGACAGGGGAATTTGAAGGGTTTAAATTATTTTTTTAAATGATGTCTGTATTCTAGCACATTCACATTTGCAAGAGGAAGATGGAGGCAAGGAAAGCTACCACAGAACATATTATGTCTGGAATCAGAGGACTATTGAGCTCTATGCAAATCTGGGAAGGGAAAATATCTTCCTCATACATTATCTACAGCAAGGATTCTGAGTTTCACTGGCTGATGAAACAAATGCTTGCGCTGGACGTAGTCTGTCATTCATATTGAGCTCACATATTTTACTTCCTGAAACCAAACAAATACTGATAAACTACTTCAGTGAGCCTTTAATCAAGGTTTCGGCAGCATGCAGTTGGCAACAGAAAGATCAGTCTGTGGAGCCTGAAATCCTTCCATCATCAAATATACAGAAATAATAATTATATTTATCTGTTTGGTTCAGGCAGCACACCAAGAGTTACCCTTGCCCTAAGGACAGAGAAATCATCAGGCATTGTCATCTCTAAAGAAAAAAAAAATTCCTTAATAACTTGGAGGTTAAATGGTTCTCAATAGTTGTGGGGCTGAGGAAAAGGAAATAAAAATAATACATTACTTTTAGCATTTTCCCCTTGTAATGCCATAACAAGCTGTGTTACATACTAACCAATTAGCACTTCCAATAATAACCCTGAAAGCACTAGTAAGCATCTAGCCTGACCAATGAAAAACTGTTTGAGAAGGAAAGAAATTGTTCCATAATTCTGTTTCCCATCCTTACAGGAGCTCTGTGTCTGTGTAAACATATTTCAATCCAACTTATTCTCAAAATAGTTGAAAAATTAGATCAAATAAACAGAGGAGCTGAGTTTGAAAAACATTTTATGGTGGAAGTAACGTATCTTAATTTGGATTCCTACAAAAGCAAAAACTGAGACAAGGGCTTGGTGAACTGCGGTTATTTGGATGTGAGTCCAGGAAGCTGGAGGGAAAGAATGGGATGAATGAGTCAGAAGAGGAGAGAAAGCAAGTCAGGGTGAGTTTTGAGTTGATCATCACTGTGGACACCTGAGGCGTATTCCCTCTGAGGCCCCTCAGGAACCAGAAAGAAATGAACCTCAGAACTGTTCCACTGCAGGATCAGAAGGGGGGGCATCAAACCTCTGGTCCAGTTCACAACTGACAGTTGCCCTGACCCTAGAGCTCCCCGTCTCCATCCTTCAAGGCTCCACCTATTCATGGCTAAACCAACCAAGGCTTAAGAGAAAGCCCTGAAGTAGAGAGGCGGAGGGCAGCAGGGTGGGAAGCTAGCGGCAAGCACAGGGAGTGCTTACTAGGGCTGAGTGGGCCAAGGGAACATGGCTGCGGGCACCAGTATCATCTACTACATATTTCTTGCTCTAGAATAACTTGAGAAGATCATTTTACGTTCCTCTCAAAGAGTAAGTTTAAGTTATCAAGCCATAAAAAGACATGGAGGAAACCTAAATGGATATTACTAAGTGAAGGAAGACAACCTGAAATGGCTACACACTCTATGATTCCCAACTAACTGATGTTCTGGAAAAGGCAAAACTATAGAGACAGTAAAAAGATCAGTGGTTGCCGGGGACGGAGGGATGGGGGGCAGGGAAAATGAGTAGGGGGAGCACAGAGGATCTTTAGGGCAGTGAAAATATTCTGTATGATATTATAATGATGGATATATGTTGTTATACATTTATCCAAACCCACAGAATGTACAACACCAAGAATGAACTGTAATGTAAACTACGGACTTCAGGTTATTATGATGTGTCAGTGTAGGTTCATCAGTTGTAACAAGCACACCACTCTGGTGAGGGATGTTGATAACGGGGGGTGGAGGGGCTGTTCACTTTGTGGGGGGCAGGGAGTATACCTGTACATTCTCAACTTTGCTATGAACCTAAACTGCTCTAAAAACTAAAGTCAATTTTAACAGGTCTATATAAGAGCATCGAGCATAGTCATTAACACTAAATATCATTTACGTGGCATTACCTTTGCAAAACCACTATGTATCCAGAGGAAGACCTTTATTTTCCCCTCCTCCATGTGCCTCAAGACACACTCTCTCCTTTCCTGGTTTTCCTTTTCAGGTCCTCTTTGTCACATTTTTCTTCTTACCTTCTTCTCACTCACCTGAATAGTTTTTCTTTCTCCTCAATTGTCTTTACCTTTCCACAGTCTTCAAGAATTATGGAACATGTTCTTTACCCAGTTAAGACAGAAAAAGTAGTCCCAAAACTGCCACTAAAGCAATTTTGGGTCATTTGATTATTAAGATATTAGTTAATAAATAAAAGCAAGAATGTCTGTCTTGCTTGTTACACTGAATATTGGAAAAACATCTAATAAAAATTCTGCTTTGGTCTATTCATAGGGAGGAAGGGGCAGAGAAGGGAAGAAGGAAAAGGGAGAGAGAGAAAGTAAGAAGAAGAAGAAGGAGGGAGGGAAGAAGGAAAAAAGGAAGAAAGGAAGGAAGGAGGGAAGGGAGGGAGGGAGGGAGGAAGGATGGGATGAAGGAAGGGTCTTTGAGATTTTGTTCGCAGTGTTTCCTGGTCCAGTTATGATGTATCCTATAATCCCATCACTCTGGGGTATATTTGCCCATTTTGACACTTTCCCTGGCCAAACACTCCCACCAGCTTCATTATAATTATTGAATCTAGCAGCCATTAGGGTCTCTTGTTAGAACTTACTACAATATCTACAGTTGCCACATCTCTAATTTAAGAGGACACACACCTGCTTTCATTACAGGGTCCTTGAGAGATAACAAGATATAAGTAACATGACCAGATGAGAGTCAATTGCTGAAATTTTTTCTGATAAAATGTGTTTAGCTCCAGAGGCTAAAGCTCACTAACTCTTTCCTATACAGCATCAAGATGTCAACAGGAACACGGCTACTGGCAATAACTGAAATGCCTCTCTTCATTGAGAAACTGCCCATACAGTAAACAAAGCCCACAAGACATGGCAGTAGATGTTTAGAGTCATTTCTGGCTTGTTCTGCCATCAGCAGAGAATCTGGACATGAGAAAATGGCAGAGGCATATCTCAGTGCAGGTATTATCCCACATTTATGTCTCCCCTCAGTGAACATAATATTATGGGCCGAAGTACCACCCTTGGGATTTAGTCCTCAGTTTGTTTGCTATGTTTTTTAAAATTTATTTTTTATATAACCTTGAAAAGACTAACAAAAAATGTATTTTATTGGTTTTCAATCTGCAGCCTTCTATTAATGGGTGACAGGTTGAAGGAAATGACATTACACAAGGACAGGGAACTCTAAGCAGAGCATTCAAGGCATTTCCCAACTCTGTATCATCTCATCTCTAGAATATTCCTGTCATTTAGCAGGTCTACTGTCACCAGCCCATCTCACTGTAAGAGTCAGGCTAGGACTCAGTGATTTAAGCCAAAAGAGTTTATTTCACGTTCACACGAAGTCTGCTGCGGTTCCCAATGCCTCTCCAAAGCAGCTCCCAACATGAAGTGACTCAGAGATACAAGTTGTTTCTGTCTTGGGTCTCTGCCCTCTCAACCAGGGACCTCCAGGATGGCCATAACAGCGGGAAAGAGAGCTGGTGGGTCACACACTGACTCCTGAATGCATTGCCTAGAAGAAAAATGTCTGTTCATAGCCCATGGGCCAGAATTATTATAGATATTTATAATATTTGAATATACTCAGATATTCAGGAAACAGTAAATGTCTTTGTTACACTTCTCAATGGTACGCTCTTCACACTCACAACAAAGTAATATTCCTCAAGTACTATTTTTATCCTGTTCCTTCCTCTGTAAAAAGCTTAGGAAGATTTTCGCAGCACCTGGCATTTTTATGTGACTTAACATTTAGTCATTTTTTCCCAATGTGTTTAAGTCTTCAAGAGGCCATAATTAAGACAATATTTCTGAAAGGGGTAATACTGTGGTCATGATGAAGATTCTGTAGTCTTGGCATAAGGTCAAAGTGCTGGTGAGAAAAAGATCATAAGATCAGGGAGAGCAGAGCCTATGTCTGTTTTCTTCGCCATTGACTCTTCATCATTATCACCTATGACAATATCAGGAAATATGTTTTAAATGTAATTGAACTGTATAATTTTTCCTGTGGCTAGTTCTGTCTCCTGAAGCAAGTCCAACCTCCTTTCCACTAGCAGTGACCTTCCTAGGTGTCCTCTTCTGCTTCTCTCTGACACTGCCCCCCACATACACAGTCACAAGTGTAACGATGATGAACAAAGCTTGGATTTACAACTTACAAGGCACTTCTACAAATACTATTTTTGAGCCATCAACTCCTCTATAAGATACGCCAAGTAGGTATAATTATTCCACTTCATAAAAGAAGCAGCAGAATGTCAGAAACATTAAATATGTCATACTTCTTCTGGCTTTCAGTCCAGGGTTCTTTTCACCGTCCCCATATTCATGGGAGCTCACGCCAGCATTCTTTTCCTTATGCTGTTCATAGCTCTGCTCCATCCTGCCCGCCTCTACCCTGCCTTGCAATGCTTCCTCCTTACCCTTCCCCCTTACCCTGAACCCAGAAACCTGGTTCACATTCTGTCTCCTCCAGAATATCCTTTTGACTACTTTACACCAGAACATTCTCCCCTCCTAATTCTGTTTGGATGTATGAGCTACTGCAGGATTGGCCTCTACGTGTGCTCCGAGTCTTCTCACTAATCAGATTGGAAACTCTTACAGGGAACAATTATGTCTTCCAACCATTTTCTATGCCCCTAAGCATCTAGCAGTATGCTTGGTGCATGGTTCTGACCATTTCCATTATACTCTGAAGCAAGAAAAAAAAAAAAATCTGAGTATCATCCATGCTTACTGTAGAACCCAAACTCTAAATGGCACCTGGGGCTGACTTTGTTTACAGACTCCCATATTTATATCATACAGCTATTAGAGAGTTTAGAGCCATCCTAACTGTAGATAGATCTTAAAAACATCTTGTTTATGAATTCAAAGATTCTTATGAAGAATTAAATACCTATTTTTACTCTAAGGAACATTCTATAAAGATAGAATAAATGGGACAAGAATTATTAGCAAATCTTTTAATAACTAACTGAAAATAGAAAAAGCAAAATGCAAGACTTAACCACTGTCAATTCAGTTCAGTACTCTCCTTCTTACAATAAAACTCGGGGAGGAAGGACAGAGAGATAATTTTATGAAAGGGAGTAGTGGTCCCCAGTGGCGTCAACCTCAAATTGGTGAACATAATTAAATCTATTTTGAAAAAAATAGTACCTAAATCTTTAGGTACTGGATTTTATACGATATAATAACTACCTATATGTAAAGCAGAACTTATATTTATTTGTACAATGGCTGCCTATAGTCCAAGTATCCTGAATTTTGTTAAAGAAGTTTATCTCACCTGTATTTTAGATAATCCATTTCCTAACAAGCCTTGTTCTCCAGACTCCAAATTAGTCCTCTTTTGTCTTAGGTAGTGGGATTACAGAAATTCTATAGTATTGCTGAAGTGAGTTGTTTTTTTTCCAAAGTACATGAGCTAAATATTTTTAAAAATTAAATTGCCTCATATATGGAACATGCTTGCTCTATTACAGCATATTGCAACAGTAAGATACAGACCCAAACAAAATACTGTTCCTCTAAGTTGCCAGTGGGATTCTGGGGGTGGTGAGGAAAACACATGACATTCTAGTTAAAGAGGGTAGTTGTAATTCTCCGTGCTTATCATCAACATCTTCAAATCACATACTTCCGCAGCCCAGCATTCTCTTGGCTTACACTCATAATTCTTTTTAACTTTAACAGAATGGGCCAGCTAGTGAGTGGGGAAGGAGATAAAGATGTGGGTAAGGTTTCTAAGAGGTTGAGTCAGATATGTATTTAGATATGCAGAAAGAGAATTTCACATTAAGATCAAGAAAAGGGTAACATACTGGCTTATATTCCCCCCTGAAAAGAAAACTCGAAATGTTAAGACAAAGTAGACCACAGTGAAGTTTAACGTATAGATGTTTCCAAATTATTCAGGGCATTTATGCTAATTGTACTGACAAAGAGTTTATGATTATTTTGGTTCCCTCACTCAGAATATTAAAAGATCTGGGCTGACATAAAGAGGTATGTAAAAGTGAAGTTTTATTACAGATGTCAAATTTGTTTTTGTTTTTTTGTTTTTTTTTGCAGTACGTGGGCCTCTCACTGTTGTGGCCTCTCCTGTTGCGGAGCACAGGCTCCGGACGCGCAGGCTCAGCAGCCATGGCTCACGGGCCCAGCCTCTCTGCGGCATGTGGGATCTTCCCGGGCCGGGCACGAACCCACGTCCCCTGCATTGGCAGACAGACTCTCAACCACTGCGCCACCAGGGAAGCCCCAGATGTCAAATTTGTTAAAGAGTGATTCATGATAGATTACTTTATTGAAGCAAGTAATAAGTTTAATTACAAATCTTTTCAAATCTTTTTTTCTCCTTAACTCAATATAGAAAAGGAAGAAGGTATGGTTTATCTTCAAAGGGAAGGCAAAAATTATGCGTGGGAACAATATGGCAAAAACTAATAATGCCCAGAAGTTTAAAATTTTTAAAAAAAGAAAAAAAAAGGATCAGCAAAATATGGCTGGAACTGGTGATGTATGATTACACCAAGCACTTTTTTGCTGAGGCAGGAAAAAGATTTATGTTCCACTGTAAAACAATGTGTGTAGTGTGAATGATACTGAAAGGTAACTGAACAGAGGCTGATGTGGGAGATAAGGGAGCAAATCCTCACAGAGTCATGTGTTGGGTCACAGACATGTGGAAGAAGGAATGTTAAAAGTCTCTGCACGGGTCCTGGAATGATCACAGATGATTTTTTCACAAGTGTACGCTTTACATTTCCACTCTACATATCTGTTTAGTTTTTTAAAAATTAAAACACATGTAATTCCAAATTTATATGCAAATATCCGTGCACTAGAAGATTTACTTTTAAAGAGATATGTTGGGTAAGGGGAGGCCCAAGACATTAGGGGCCATTAGAATAAGTACCTGGATTCCAAGTGGGACAGAAGGAATGCCCTCCTAATGCACTCAAGGTTGAGCCCCTACAATTCAATTCCAGATGAATTTGGTGCAGTTTTTCAGTTACATTTGATGATGAAGCAGTTGGACTAGTGATGGATAGAATGTAATAATAGACAGTGCCCATTGTAATGGAAACCATGTCATCCATCCTTTCTAATTTTCCAAACCAGATGTATTTTTTCCATCTTTTGGATGTCTGTGTTTCTATTTCTCAAGTTGCATTATAGTAGTTATTTTGCACTCTTTTTTTTTTTTTGCATCACAACTTCTTCCTCATTGGAGAAAAAGGTTAGATCATCAGAATGTTGCAAATAGGGCAAAGGAAGATACTCAAGCTTTGGAGATGGCCATAGGGTATTTTAAGATAATTTGCATGCCCCAGGCTGAGCATTTTTCTGTGGTAGAGGGCTCTTCAAACCCAGTCTACACATAATCTTCTCCTATGTTTCCATATTCAGTGTCTTACAAAAATGAATTAAGCAATTGTTCAATTGAGTTGTCCCCATCTTTTTGTGCTGGTTTATGGCAAAGATAAATGAGCTGACAATTAAAATAAGTATGTACTGGCTGCCTGTTATGTGCCCAGCTCTATGGGAAATGCAGGAGAAAAGAGCCTCCTTACCCTCAATCTGAACACCACTGGACAATCAACACAAAGAAGAAGGACTAAACAAGATTTGATTATGGATGTCAGCTCAGATGTCAAGTATAATGAAGGATTATTTGTGGAGCATAGGAAAATAAGTGCAAAAGCAATTTAAGGAGAAATAATAGAAAGTGGGTTGAATTCATCAGATAAGGCTTCAAGGAAAAGATGCAGTAAAAGTCAGGCTTTGAAATATGATACAGGTGCAGATGGACAGAAATTAAAAGGTGAAGGAAGTTACCATTCACTGAGAACCAATTATGGGCCAAGCTGTACTAAGTCAGTGCGATTATACTCATTTCATAATTGAGAGATATGGGATGGAAGAGATTTACAGAGATTTAGTAGTAAGTTTCTCAGGAACAAACCTCTATTAAGTGGTATAGTTTGGATTAAATTCAGGTCTGTCTAACCCCAATGGTTGAACACTCTTCACTACATAGGAAAAGGAATATTAGGAGCAATAAGAAATATGGATGGTGGAGATGATCTGCCTGGCTGGCAAAGCAAAGCATCCTGGACATCATTTAGACCAATTCCTTTGTTTTACAGAGTCTGTGGCCCAAAGAGAGTAGAAAAAAAAGGTTAGATCGGTAGAATCTTGCAAACAGGGCAAAGGAAGTTACTCAAGCTTTGGAGATGGCTGCAGGGTATTTTAGGATAATTTGTATGCCCCAGGCTGAACATATTTCTGTAATACAGGGCTTTTCAAATCCAGTCTACACATAACCTTCTTCTCCCAAAGGAGCTCTGAACATTTGGTGTCTCTCTGGGTTTAAGGAGCCACCAGAATTTCTGAGCAAGAAAGAAGAGGCCAAATGAAGGTGAGCTGCAAACAACAGAGGTACTTCAGTAGTACTGAATGAGGTGTCTCCTCACCACCTTCAACCTTATCAACCCAGAGACCAGAATGAGTTGAATTCTGGAAGCCCCACATCAAGAAATTCACCAATACTTTTTTTTGGAGAACTGTTTCCATGCCCAGAACTACGCATATAAATCTACAAATCCACAATTGCATACATCATTTAAAATACTCTGGCTTAGGTAACATAATGTAGGGGGTAAGCTCACAGCCTCTGGCAGCAGACTCCCTGCGTTTCATATCTCATCCTCTCACTTACCAGCAACGTGACCTTGGTCAATATCCCTCTTTGGCCTTCAGTTTCCTGATCTGCAAAATGAGGAAACTAATACCGCCTACCTCACTGGGTTATTGTGAGGATTAATTTAGATTATCCTAGTAAAGCTCTTAGAAAATACCCAGAAGCTAGTAAGTACCTAATAAACATCAAGAATGAGGAGGTGGGGAGGGAAAAATCAGGGCCTCTGCCGCTGTTTGTTGGCGCTACTATAACTGGTCCGCTTTAATTTCTTCTTTGATTACCTGTATACTCACAACCAGACTTTACAGATACAAAAATAGCTATTCATAACTGTTTTTGCTGGGTCTGATTCATTAGTATAGTTGGTAGTATTTTATAGAAACATGTTCTAGGTGAGAACATATTAAACTGAAATTCTTCTGGTTCCTTCAATGAACTTCATGCTACAGTGAACCACTAGATGATTCAGGACAGGCTAATATATGCTGTCATAACAAATAAACCTTGAAATGTCAGTGACTTAACACCCCATCCCACCCTCCACCAGCACACACCCATTTTGACTGGGATAATTCTCTACTAGGTGACCCACAGATGTGGACCACTTCTATCTTGCAATCCTCCATCTAATGTCCTTCACGTCTAACACACCAATGGAAAGAGCGAGGGAGGGAGAGAAGAAGAGGAAGAAAGGCAGAAAGAAAGAGATACAGCAAGAAAGTAGAAGGTCCACCCACTTTTAATTGCCTTAGCCTAGAAGGGACATATGGGTAAGAATGAGTCACATAAACATACCTACATGGACAGGGGCTGGGAAATGAAGAGGAAGTGAATAGTTGTTCACTAGCATTCTCTAAAGGTGTAACATCCCAGCCTAATTGCTAGGTTTGTAGTTTAAAATTCCTCAACTACAACGGTGAGGAGACTCCTGGCCCACTGAGACTTCAGTGTTTGGCCCTACTTATGGCAAATGGATATTCCTCAAACAAAGTACGCAGAATTGAAATATTTTCATGAATAGATTCTGGGATAGAGAAAAGGCCTTCAATAAAGACCTTTAGTAAAGGACCTCAGCCACTTCTTAACAGATGTTATGAGAAAAAAAAAAGAATTTTATGAAGAACCTAATAAAAAGTTGGAAGCGTTTTATTCTATAAATGCAAAATATTACTATAAGAGCACACACATTGAGACACAATTTTGCAAGACCTGGACTGCTGCCTATCCCAGGTAGAAAAAGACCTTTCCTGTAACATTAGCTGCACTAAGAGTGTCTCCCTAGCAGAAATTAGAATGTTGGAGCAGAGTTTATTCTCACCCATACTCCTAGGTCATAACCTATTTGTCAGCCATTTCCACTTAAACCACCTAAGAATGTGTTTCTTTAAACTATGACTCTGGAATCAAGGAAATCATTAAAAGATAATTTTAACTTTCTTTGCCAAAGACTTCTTTTTTCTCAAACATTCTAACAAGTAAACAAGTTGTATTAAAACATGATTAATTTTAAATATGTTGTAAATCAAATATATGTTTGTATGTGTACTTGTATATGTGTAAAAGCAATTTTAGTGGCTACCAAACCAATGAGATATGAGCGCAAAATAAAGAATTATTGTGTCAACGAAACTATATTCAATGCTTTGGGAAAATAGATAAAGCTGAGTTACACCCCCACCACACACACACACACACACACACACACACACACACACACACACACGTGCATGCGCTCGCGCACGAAGGCTATAGTATTAGCTTTGGGAAAAGCCACAACAAAAAAGCTATTAAAAAAAAACCTGAAGGATTCTGCTTTCAGATTTCTTGAGAAGCATCTGTAATTTTTATTCTATTTTAAAGAAACTGGAATTGAAGATCATAAAGGCTAGATCATTAGCATACTTTATGCAAAAAAGACTGAAATTGCAATCACTGGACTCATATTCAAAGTTTTGAGTTAAAATAAAATGCTTCCTATATATAGATATTATTTTTATGACTCTCAATTTTATCAACTTTACCAGTAATTTGAACAACTACCAGTCCCAACCAGGTCAGGTAAGAAGACATTTATTGTACATATATGTATAGATATTTCTGTCTTCAGTGTAGAACACCATGAGCAAATCAGGGGTACCGCATTAAGTTGATCTTATTAAAACCAAAAGCGTGAAACTTGTCATTTAAGTCAGCATAGGCAGCCTTATCACAGGTAATTAAGTTCCTGGAAATACTGTAAAAAACTCAAGAACCTCCATTACTCCCTTTGAGGCCCTGTAGAAGTCTGTAGTTTGGCACTAGGGAAATTTCCAACTTAGCTTTACTGATTTAACATAGCAAAACCCTACAGGTAAACGTTATATGGCTTTATCAAGCAATAAACAAAGATATGCTTGCATATAAACATTATATACAATATATACATATATTATACACATATACATACACATACATAAACCATATACATGTATATATATTTATATCCTTCCCAGTTGTATTTCTTTATTGATCACCTCTTTTTTAAGGGTTTAATAAGATCTTCCATCCACAGCTGAATAGAAGCAAAAACTCAAGTCTGGGTGACTCCAGTTCCTCTCAGGTTTTCATATACTTCTCACGACTATCCTTCCTGGTGAGGCACTGGGACTTAAAGTTATAAAGACACAGACCTACTTGAGAATGGACTTAAGGATATGGGGAGTGGGAAGGGTAAGCTGTGACAAAGCGAAAGAGAGGCATGGACATATATACACTACCAAACGTAAGGTAGACAGATAGTGGGAAGCAGCCGCAGAGCACAGGGAGATCAGCTCGGTGCTTTGTGACCGCCTGGAGGGGTTGGATAGGGAGGGTGGGAGGGAGGGAGATGCATGAGGGAAGGGATGTGGGAACAGATGTATATGTATGACTGATTCACTTTGTTATAAAGCAGAAACTAATAAAAAAAAAAGTAAAAAACAAAAATAGGGCTTCCCTGAAAAAAATTTAAAAATTAAAAAAAATAAAGTTAATGTCTGATGCCTTCTGGGCCAAAAAGAGGGTACTCAATCCCCTGGGGAGATATTTGTTTCATGTTCTTTCTTTTTGTTTGTTTGTTTCCCAAATACTAGCTTATAGGCATTACCCAGTTGAAATGAATTGACTGAGAATGGATTCTAGCCTCATATACCAAAGATTGGGACTCATAGCTCCAAGGACACCATCTTGTCCTCCCTACGGTCTTGCTTTCTTTCCAAGCTCATCACCTTGTAGATCACACTCACTAGGTAATTTTGCTAGGCACTGGAACACACAGAAAGCAGGATAGGACACAGACCCTATTCTTGATAAACTCAAGCAATAATTATAGACAGATAAACATACTTCCAATAGAACATGGCTAGTCAAGTAGTAGAAGTAGGTACACAATGTTACAAGATAGGAATACAAGCCTGAGAAATCTTCATAGAGGCAGTGATACTAGTTTTGTGCTTAATCTTAAAGGGAAACAGGAAATTTTCTTAGATGAGAAGAGGAGGAGAAAAGCTGAGAGTGAAGAAGAGGTGTAAGTGGATTTTAAGCAGAAGGAATAACATAAGAGTAAGGGCCAGCTGCAAAGTATAGCCTCCCATCCAATACCAGCTTCCTCATCCCTCATCTGGGTCTTCATAACCTGCTCTCAATCTCAGGTCTCACTGGTCCTTCCCTTCCTTCTTAGCCCTTCAGCCATCTCCACTCTCTACCTACAGAACTCTGAGAAGGCCTACGTATCCTGTCCCAAAAAATTTTAGGCTAAATGTATACTCTGAGGACAAAATATCCTTAGGGGAAAATTTGTCAACAAGGAGTGAAAGATTCCATTCTCCTGGATGTTTTCCTAGTTCCTTTCAAAAAACAAAAACAAAAACTTACCCTTATGCCACAGCTGCAGGACAAGTAACAAAATCAACTGTATTTAATATGCAAAAGCTTGGCTTGCATTAAAACTGCTGCAATCCCAGCAATAAAGAACTTTCCAGGAAATTGTAATTAATGGATATATTCATTCCACACACACAAAAATTATTGAACATCTACTATATCCCTTAACTATTTCTTGTCTGGATTAAGTAGTCATATTAATTTTAGATTAATTATTGGAGTAGGGGACACATGGTGGAGTAGATTGTTTTCCCACACTAATTTGAATATACATTTTTATCAAATAGAGCATCTTGAGGTACTGATAATCCATGGAAAACATGTGGGGAAATTCTGATCAAGTCTGGATTTCTATCATTCATCTAATCATTCAGCTTCTACTTGAATATCCCCAAGGTAGCTCAATCAGAGGCAACTTATTTTATTGATCATTACTGTTATGGGTAGTGTTGGCTGAAATAATAATAGTGGTTATTATTATTACTATTATCCTGACCCCAAATCTGCCACCTTGAATCATCCTTTCCTTTGTCCTAGCTTTGCCTCCTAACCTTGATGAATTAGTAAAAAGCAAGATCTGGTATTATGGAAGTGGTGCCTAAATTAAACAGACTAAAACAGTGAAGAAACCAGATATTTTACATTCAAACTGAAGCTGAAAAATCAATGCATTGTTTCTCTTCACATTATAACATTCAAAACTGACTTATTTTTAAATGCATCAGATATGGTTATTTAGCAGTATTCTATGCAAGTGTGGGTATCAAGGAGCCAGCCCCTGCTGCCTGAGAGTTCAGAAACTGTTTTCCATAAACTAAGGGTGAGTGGTCTCTGTCTAGCCGTAAAGATTGATCTCTAAGAACCTAAGAGACATCTTCGCATTTTGTTTCCTGAGAAGAAATCATGATTTCACATTTGGTCTAAAAACAGCCTTTTCCAACAAATGTATCAACATCATTACAACAAAGCACAGACTTTCCTTGGAGACTGGAATTGAGCTATAGACATGAAGCCTGTACTAACAGCCTGAGAAATGCAACTTGCAGCTTCCAGTCATTGCTGGTCAAATGGAATTTAATGTGAGCTTGACGAGTATCCTGAAGGAGGAAAAAGGCACCCTCATTTTGCAGCCTTCATCAGCATTTGTTTCCGAATCACCCCAGTCTTTTCCTCCTTTAATAATCAAATAATTCTCTAGCCTTTCATGATTTTTGCCATATATATATCTTTTTGGATATCTAATTAACACTGTGATTTTTGTTCTACATATGTTGTGTAATAGTTGAATCTGCCCTGTCCTTACAAAACATGTTAAGCTTAATAAATATATTTATGAGAATTACTTTGTATAGTCCTTATGCAATCAGCCATGCTGGGTATCATGGCCCAAGACGATGAAAACCCATTGACTTTTTGTAGCAAATTAAGTCTACCACCTAATCGGTGAACCCTGCTAAGCTTTTGAATTATGAGGAGAGCCAGAAGCTCAGTTAGAACACTCAAATGAATTATATCAATTCATAAACTTGTTCATGTCCAGATTTCATTAGCCACACATTAACAGCATTTTATGTTTATTACTGCTCTGACATAATCTATAAATAACTGAAATGCTAATCATAGTGTTCTGCCGGGCATCATCATTTAATCATAAAGAGATACATTATTATAAACTATAATAGATAATAACAAGTCTGGGTCAATGGCCACATATTAAAAGATCACAATTATATCCTATAAGGGTACGTACCTCATACATTTGGTGACACATAGGTCCATATCTAATCACTTGCAAATGTTTCCCCTCTGACATACTTATAGTACAAGGTGACACAATTAAGAAAATACGCTTGTAAAACACTACAATCCTTGAGCATCAAAGTAAACAGAGAACAACTGATAGTGGGAGAAAATATCTTGCCAATGCCAGTTCAATTAACTCTTTATTGGTAGGTTTGTTTTTCAGTAGAAAGGGAATTCATGTTCCTAACATATGGGAGAACCAAAAAAAGAAAAAAAGAAGATGTGCAGCTTATCAAAACGTAACTAGAAAACCTATTAAATAAAAGCTAAATTCAGTTACAATTGAGTTAAAATTGTAAAACAAAGCCTAACTACTGATTAGATCTTCTCCAAGTCCTATTAATGGTTTATTGCAAACTGTAACATAGTAATCTTATATTACATTATAAAATAATTTCACGTAGGAATATTCACACTTCTTCCCAAGAAGTAATAACTTTCAAACTCAGCAAAGCTAACAATTTCGAATGACCCTGCTATTATTGTTCATGCCATGATGTTGTCATCACTGTTGTGTTTTGACTAGTTGATGACAGAGCACTGATCAAGTTTGGATATTGATTTAACAAGATGATGGGGTCATTACCTTTGCAGCTTATGTGGTTCCTGTGTTTTTGCTTCAGGAAAATATCCTGATGAAATACCAGCTGCTTACACAAATAATTTCTAAAATAGATTACCAGGGGAAAGAGTTTTGAATGAGAAACGAGGCTGACCTAGAGTCCAAGAATTAATGACAGATTATTAAACTATTTTATGCCTAGAATTAGCCACTAATTTAAAGCCTTAGTTGAACAGGACGCAGAGATAGTGTCTGTCATTGCAAGCACTTGCACCTCAGAGCTCAGGGTGAATCGAGGGAGATAAAGAAAGGAATGTAAAACACTATGGAAACCAACCTCTGGAGACTTAATATTCTGATCAGCTCACCTCCGAACATCTGGCTCTTAAATGTTCAAGCACAAAAACAAGAGAGCTAATGAAAGCAGCACATATTATCTCTCCCATCAATGTACCTCACAAACACCTGCTAAAATTAAAACAAATTGAATCTTGATTGCTGATTAAGTACCCCTTCTTTAGCTAGATATTCTGTCATTATTTGCCCTGGCGCACAATGTGTAAACTGATGAATGGTGAGTGGTGGGCTGCGGCAGCAAAGGTGGATACAAGGCGATTCAAAGTAGATGAATATAAATGGTAGCAGATTAACTTTGTGTACTCTAACCCAGCAAAAAAGTGAGTTTTCACCCCCACACCACCCCCCAAGAATGAAAGTGCTAAAACTGCATTTAAAATAGAAAGGTGAGTCTGTGCATTATAATATACCGCCTCCCTCCAGCAAAGTTCCTTGTAAGTCAGGTCTTGCTGCATTTAATTTACTCACCACAGCCTGGCGACTGAGCTTAAAAAGTACTTTTGACCTGTATTACTGACTGCTTTTATTCAGTTTCTTAGCTGGTGCCTTTTTTTTTTTTTCCTTTGCTTTTTATTTATTTATTTTTTGCATTTGCAAACCTTTCCAGACACAAGCCGGTAATACCAAAAACAGAACCTCCCAAGACACATTTGGTTTGTCCATATCTGAAACAAATACTTGGACTGTGGTTAAAAAAAAAAAAAGTTACACAATTTACTGCCAATAAACCAAGAGACTATTCAACGTGCACATTTCAGTTAGAATAAAAATACCCATTTGAGTTTTCATCACACATATATAAATACCTTCCTATGCGAACACTGATGACAGATGTGTGGCTAATCTACCATGTTAACTTCATTTGAGAAACTGTGGTTTTGTTCAAACTTTATTAGCTAAACTCGAATTGATCCTGATAAGTTTTAACTCAACATTTTACCTGGTTCAAGTATATTTCCAGAATTCATACAACTCAACAGCTCCTCTGTATTTGCAATACATTCACATAAATTTCCTGTTAAAATAATCAACTTGTATTTGTTTCAGTGTCTTTCAATTAAAACAAACAACAAAAAAAGGAGTGGAGTGAGAGAAAAATAGCAGTGTGTAAATCCTTTCTAACACTACAACCTACACAACCTGGTTTCATTTATTTATTTATTTTTTTGACTAACACTCTAAGGTCACAACAGCACATATGTTTGGCATATGCATTTCATCACTGATGATTATACTCTACCCAAAAAGTAGCTGCAAAATGATAGTTATGCCAAAGGGCTAGGTTCCTCCAAGATCTCCTACTGGGCATTAAAACAAAAGGAAAGAAATGTCCATGAATCACTTATTGTTCCTTGACTTTTTTTCTTATTGCATTCTAAATTATTTAAATATACTATTAGGCATCATATTGGAAAAAACATATGTTTTCTAATTATGAACTGATTTTACAGTGTGATGGTGTCACATATTTAAATTACAAATACACATTTTTAGCATTCCAGCTGTGCTTTACAAGAGTTTAATTTGCTTCTTCTGATATGTCACATTGCACCTGCCTTTTTAAAACTCCTATAAATGTAAAACATTACTCAAACACAATTATTAAGACATGTTGAAGAATTCTAAAGATTCTGAACAGCTTATAGAAGATGAATTTTATATAAAGATTCAATAATGAATCTACCAAATGTGTATTTGGAGTAACATTTACAAATATTTTTAGAGGAATATAAATTTGGACTGATGATCTGTATATGGATATATGGATATATGGATATATAGTAAAATATAGAATTTGATTTTATTTGTATAGCACCTTTCCTATTAACTATATCTTCAAGTACAATGATACAAACTTGAGTTTAAAATACCTGCTGTGTCTTTACAACATGAAAATAAAAATTCAGCATCTATTAAGAACTTAAAGAGAACTTCTATTGGATGGGAAGTAAGAAGGTACTTTGCCCAGAGCTTGAGCATTAGTTAAACTATCATTCTTTCTCTTTTTAGGGACAACTCTATGATACAATCGGATTGATCAATCATTTCAGAAAAAAATTCTAAATATTGAAAAATTTAATTAATTAAAAATTTTCTAAAAAATCAATGACCAATGAGTCAATAGTGATGGACCCATTTTTCCTAGATGTGAGGTAGGGTTTCCTAGGTGCACTTGAGTTTGGTGTGAAACATTCGATCCACATAAATTTCAGTGATTTTCCCAGGATTTAAATTGTCATGTGATAAATGTTAAAACAAATAAATCCACATACATATGCGAGTGAAGATACATGCATAGGCAAAAGAACGAACAACTAACTAGGTCTTAATATGAGGTTTTATAAAAAAATATGGAACTGGACTATATGCTTTATTTCTGAGATCCACAGAAATATTTTAAACTTTAAAATAAATAATAAAATCAGAGAAATTCATCTATATGTATAATCTATATATAAAATCATATAAAGGAATACTTCTTTTATACTTCTTATACATATACAAGAGGTATTATTTCCCAGTATACTCCCTAGAAATAACAATTATTGTTTCAGAAATGTATATTCATATTAAAAGTGACTATGAGAGAACAGCTGAAAAGAAAATAAACCAGATGTAAGTTATTCACGCAATCTTGTTGTTTCAAAATAAGAAAAAGAAGCTTTTCCTCAACACAATTTTGAAGAATTGACATGTTTAAATGATAGTGTGGGGTCGTTTTTTTCCTCTTTCTCTATTTTCACAATAATGGCTGACAATAAACCATTTATAACTCTTTCAGATTTTAATATGGCTAAATGATTTATTTCTGTAAAATCTGATTTCACTGTCCTCAGAATAAAATATTCAAGACAAAGCCAGTAAGAGTGTATACATGGTGAAACTGGACCTCCCAGCCACCTCAGTGTGAGTAGCAAGCATAATGGTGAATTGACTTTTTTTTAAAGAGAAGTCTAAAGATTAAATGAGGATGGTAAAAGTATTACGGTAATAAATTTTACTGGCAAACAAATAAAATCACATTGTAAAACCTTTCCAAAAAAAGGACGCTTTAACTGCAATGCATAATCATATATAAAAACCTAAAATGGAAATTTCTATCCATTAAAGTGTGAACAGGCTAATTCAGAATAAATGGGAGGGCATTTGGAAAGATAAAGTGTTCAGCCGGCTCTCTTACTGAACAAAGACCTTATTTTAATCATAAGGTTATTGACTGCAAAGCAAAGTGTTTCTGCCAAATACAGAACTTTCAAAATGGCTCAGCCATAAGTCTTATTTTCATAGGGTTTAATGGTCTGTCACAGCCAGAGACTGCCTCTCTTGACCAGATTTCTTTTCTTGAGTCTCCTGGGCCATCTGTCCTGCTCTCTGGGCTCAGCTTTCTGGGTGAGTTTTAAGTAGTCCTTCTGGCCCTTAGTCAGCTCCTGAGGTCTAGGGAGCCACCTGCGTGAGCAGGACAGGTAAACTGGGTGGTATAAACCTTGGCCCTTTGGCTCTGATTACCAACTGTTGGGCTGCACCCCACAGGCCTACATGCCCTGTACTTGCCCATCCTCAAGACTGAAGAAAGAGCCCGGAGTCAGTGAGAGAGACATCATTGGTTTAATGGCTCAGAGGATCTTACATGTTTGAAGCAAGGTCCTGGAGTGACACCCCACCAAGTCCTCGCTCCTGGGGGGAGGGGAAGGTTAGCAGTAGGGGAATTGATGGCAGGTTGCCTTATCAGTTACCAGGGAAACTAGCAGAGGGGCATTATCATGGTGGAGATGTTCTGATCTAAAGGCTAGAATGATCACTAACTGGGGCCGGAGCAAGTATGTAGGAAGATCAGTCGTGTGAGCAGGGTGTGGCTGAAGCAGACCCTGGTGGAGCAGGGGATGTACAGAGAGCAAAAGAATAGCCATCTTGGGTGGCCTGACCATACACCAACCCTTATCTACATACCACTTCCCAAATCTTCCTCCTGATTCTAGATTTGGTTTCATGTTTCCCACCATTTAAGTGTGGCCATCTCAAGGTTGGAAGACACTAAGGTGCCTTTTGATTCCTCCCAATCAGGGAGCCCAAGGAATAAAGGAGGGAGACTCAGAGGAGGGGTGCCAATTGTGCTTTGAAGAGGAGCTCTAGATTAAAGACATACAACAGCAGGCAATATTTAATTCTTTCTGAAACTGACAACCAACACTACATTCAGTCTGCCATAAAATGACAGTGACAGACCTCAGTCTACGTGGGAGAGTCTCCTGCAGTTGCAGAAACAGCTGCTCTATTCTGAACAGGGACAAGAATGTGAATTCAAAAGCTGCATGCATGAATGAGAGATATCTTTAAGAATGGCTCCCTTGGGATGCTCAAAACTTGAGAATCTAAAGACAGTTCTCCTGAAATGTTATTCTCAACACACAGCTGAGACTTCAATGAATAGATTATTTAATTTAGGGAATAAGCAGGTTAATAAACAGAACTGCAAAGATCTTCCAAATATTATCAGCTGACCCAAAATCCCAGATCCTCAGTTTCATAAAGCTCCCTGCCAATTCCCATTTATACATTCCTTTTATTCATTATGCATGGTAAGTCCTCTAGATTCTCTAATATGAACGTAACAATTGTATCCAATATTCTCACATGAATGATACTGAGGCCACCACCCTTGGATCCTCAGAGAAGCCTTGGTTCTGATCCTCTAATGACCCCTTTATACTGAAGGTATACTCTCTGCTCACTGTTTTACCTTCAGCCCTTGGGGTGCTTCTCTTTATGGATCATACTATGCATGTTTCTGTGTTAGGTTAGGGGTTATTCAGGGGCATCCAATTTACCCTTCTCTTCATACCCTTGAAACACAGAGGGAAAAAACACAAGTTGTTATAGCTGTGGAAACCAGATATCTTAATAAATAATCTGACCATACTCCAGGAGAAATTTCATGTCATTCAAAAATGATGACATTTTTGACATTTTACCCTTTTTTAGAGGGTAAAAAAGTTGGGGGGTTTTGTTCACCTTCACTGTATACCTCTTTCCAGCGACATGGTGGCCCTGCTGACCATATAGAATCAGGAACTGAGTATAAGTTGCTTTATGAGATAACCAGAGCTAATCCATTTTCACTGTGCCATCCCATTCTCAACCCCTGTCAGTCCCTCCTGTCCTGTGTTCTTTCATAGACTTCAATTTTAGTAAGACATTACACAAAGGGGTGCAACAGGCAGTGACATATTGCATCTAAATAAAAGTGTCTGAATCAAAAAGAGCCCTAGAAGAGATGCTGTTTAGATGTTACAGATTTCATGTATTACTTCTGGAATGAGAATATCTGAATGATGCTTAAAAGTATTCAAATTGAGATGACCAAAACAGAAAACTCCTCCCCAGTTCAAAAGAATGTCACAAGATTGATGATTGTTTGATACTGGACTGTTGGCCATAAGCTTGAGATTTGAGAGGAATTCTGATAACAAGGAAAACTGTGGTGCTCCAAGAAGAATTCACTGACCTAGCATGGTATAGTCACAAAACCTGATCTGCATGATCACATCTCACTCTTGGATAAGCAAACCAACCCAAAACAGTTTAGCAGAAGATTCTCCAACATAAACTTAGAGGACAACAGCACAGAAAAAACAGAGAAAAAGCACAAAAAAGGGCTTTTTCCTTAATTAAAGAAAAAAAATCATCTCAGTGTTTCCAACAAAACTTTAGAAAATCTGTCCTCAAAAGAAAGAGATCAATGATAAAATGATCAGGAAACAGACTGGTTTGAAAAAGAGTTGAGATCCATGTGTAGGTGATAAAGGAGTTGAATGAATTAACAAAAGACTGAAAGGAATCCAGAATTCTGTTATTATGAATGAATCTTCATTAAAGAGGAAATGCATAGACTGTGTGGAAAAAATACTGGTCACTGACAGTGAAGCCAATACAAGGTACATTTCTAGAGGCTAGAGAAAAAGAACAACAAAAAACAATGAGTCGGGAAACAAAGACTATAGAAGTCAGAAAATGGAGAGCCCGCATATGGACACCTATAAAAAAGGGAGGAAGGGGGCTCTAAAAATATAACAATATCCTATTTGTATCTGAAAAGAAATATAGGTTACTTAACAAACTGAAAAAGTCAAGCTGGTCATACACTTCTGTTAGGCTTTCATTAAATAGTACGTGACTATGAGACAATGTCTACACACTTTTATGGTGAAACGTTTGTGACCCAAGAATTCTATATACGAGCAATTGTGGTACATACACAAAAGCAACAAAAAGATATTCTCAGACACGTAAGGGCTCAGAAAGTATATAATCCATATGTCTTTTTTTAAAAAAGAAATTACTCAAAGGTATATTTAAGCTGAGAGAATACTCAAAAATTTTTTAAATGCAAATAGCATAGTATTGATATGAAATAAATGGTGGTAAATAAATGCAATATTAAATCTAAAAGTTTAATGTAATTATTAGGATTAATCAATATTTTTCAAAATGGTTCTTGTGGGCCTCCCTGGTGGCGCAGTGGTTGAGAGTCCGCCTGCCGATGCAGGGGATACGGGTTCGTGCCCCGGTCTGGGAGGATCCCATATGCCGCGGAGCGGCTGGGCCCGTGAGCCATGGCCGCTGGGCCTGCGCATCCGGAGCCTGTGCTCCGCAACGGGAGAGGCCACAACAGTGAGAGGCCCGCATACCGCAAAAAGAAAAAAAAAAAAAAAAAAAAAAAATGGTTCTTGTGAGAGAAAAATCATAGTTTTTTTTTTAAAAAGTCATTATTTAACATTTATTATCCAGATCTAACACCTGAGATATAGTAACACAAACTGGGAAGTGATTTAATGAAAGGAAAGTAGTAAAAGGCCATTTCCTCATCTTACATAGTGATTAATCAAAAGCAGCTTTTTCTCCATGCTGGTAATTAGAGAGATATAGGCTTAAGAAGTTCTTTTTTTTTTTTTTTTTAATGTAAAGGTAGTTACTACTGTTAAAAACAATTGTATACCTAATAAATAACAAGGGGAAAAAGCAAAAAGAAGGAAGAAAAGGAGGAAGGATGTAAGGAAAGAAAGAAAAAAGAAACAATCTATAAAGCAACAGAAACAAAAGAATCAGAAAGCATAAAAATGTTTCCAACAAATGTGAGATATAATTACCACACCAATTATTAATACAGAGGACTATTTTAAACAAAATATTTGAGATTGGGATAAACCATTTTGGATGTATGCTGCTAATAGAAACACCATTAAATCAAAAGGACCAAGAAAGATTAAAAGGAAAAGGATATCCTTCAATATCACACAATCACAATAAAAACAAAGCTGGGGTCACAACTATAATATTAGACATAGAAGAATTAGAATTAAACAGTTAAATGGAACAAAAAGAATCATAATAGGTAAAATCTGCCATGTAATTATAATAAAACCACCACCAGCAATACAGTTTTATACTTTGAATAATATAGTATCTAAGTTTACAAAGGAAAAACTATTAACTGGAGTGGGAGACATTATGCTAAATTGAAATAAGAAATAAGAAGTAAATGATTTAAAGAACTTAAGGAAATGGTACTAACAATCTATCACTTATTAAATGCTTACTACGTGCCAGGCATTGTGCTAAGTTCTTTACTACATAGCTCATTAGATCTTAACAACTCCATAAGGTGGGTTTATGACCTTTCTCACACACAGAGAAACCAAGACCAAGACTTGCAAAACTTGCTCAGCTTCATACAATCAAAGATGCACTATGTGTGTCTCTTAGAGGAACTGAAAAGAAAGTTCTAGAAAATGGCCAAATATAAACTAAATATACAAAAATGAGTCCTTTTCTTCTATAACAGAAAACAAAACAGAAAAAAAAAAGATAGGTTTTTCAAAGTGCAACAACAACATGGAATTCTCCCCAGTGAAAACTGTAATTAAAAACAAATACTCAGGAACAAATGAAGACTACTACAGCTCTTCACTGAAAATCATAAAAGAATACACAAATAGGCCTTTTGTGTCTCAGGTATAGAAGACTGAATTTTGTAAGGGTGTCAATTCTTCTCTATTTCACGGGTTTAGTGTTATTACAATTAAAATCTCTGCATTTTTTCTAACTTGCCAAAGTGATTTTAGAATTCAGTTTACGAAGAAATATAAGACCTTCTCTAGACTTATGCTGTGTGTCTGGTGAGGGCAGAGACACATCTATCTTGCTGCCTAGCAGCCCTAGCCCAAAGGAGAAACCCCATAAATATTTATGGAGTGAAAAATAGCTAAGAAAATTTTGAAAAACATTCTAATTAATGTTCCTAACTAAATGAAACTAATGTTTCTAACATTCTAACTAGTAAGTGAAAACTTGCTTCAATAAAGGTTAGCATCTTTGATACAGAAAAAAATCCAAGTTGATAAGAGGAATACAAAAAGTTTTGATGGTTCCAAGGAAACTGAAATAAAAATAATTCATTTACGGGAACAGTCATTCAAGGGTTATTAATAAGAGTAAAAAATGTGTCTCTACCTAATGATAATAGAGCAGTAAAATTAATTATATCATGCCCAAATAAAGAATAATATACAGCCTTTTAATATACTATTGAATATTTAATGCCTTTTTTCAGTTCATTCTTTCTATAAATGCTTATAATGTAATGGTAAAAGAAAAAGCAAAATATAAGTATAAACAAATCAAGGCCTGAGTTTAAAAAAAAAAATATATATATATATATATACATAGAGAGAGAGAGAGAGAAAGAGATATCTGAGAAGCATTTTTAAAAATATAGGAAAGAAATATATTGAAACATCAACCATTATATCTGGGTTGTAGAATTACCCATTATATTTATTTTCTTATTTATATATTTTTAGATTTTCTATATTGTCTGTAATGAGTTTACTGAATCTTAGAATGAGAAAATAATCCTCTAAAGACTGGTTTATTCAAGGTAATAGAGCCAGATTACTAAAAGTAAAATAAATCTGGCCTTACTTTCTATTTTGGTGTCTCCAAATTTCAGGAGATGTCAATTTCCATATGCTGTCAAATTCTAAGGAAAATCTGATATTCAATCTGTGGAACCAAAATAGGAACTTTCTCCAAAAGTAATGTTTTCTACAGTCTCTCTTATACTCTTCACCTGAGACTCAAAACATGAAGTTGAAAATATCTGTGTTTTTCAAAAATGTGAACAGTTTAAAATAATTTTTTAAAACACTCTTATTCTCTCAATACTTTTGCAGAGGATATAAGAAAGAAAGTTTTGATTGAGATAAAAAGGAGAAAAATGTCCAGGAAACACACAGAGACATTAAAAAATAATAATAATCAAACAACTTCTCAACAACATGATTATCAAAACAATAAAAACCCTCATTAGCAATACAATGTTTAGAAAATACAGTATATATATATATATATATATATATTTTTTTTTTTTTTTTTTTGCGGTATGCGGGCCTCTCACTGCCGTGGCCTCTCCCATTGCGGAGCACAGGCTCCGGATGTGCAGGCTCCGGACGCGCAGGCTCAGCGGCCATGGCTCACGGGCCCAGCCACTCCGCGGCATGTGGGATCTTCCCGGACCGGGGCACGAACCCGTGTCCCCTGCATCGGCAGGCGGACTCTCAACCACTGTGCCACCAGGGAAGCCCAATGCAGTATATTTTTAATGCCATTGATGCTCCCTAATATTTAAAACAAAACAATAACAACAAGGATATCTAAGAATTACAGCAGAGGCTTCTCACTGGTGTTCATTGACTGGAACACCATACCTTGCCAATGAGACTTGAACTAAAGATAATTTCACCAACTAAATTGAATCACCTTTGGAAAATACCAGTGTGTAAGAAGAGAAACTAACAAAGTAAGTTTCCACTTGTTTCTGGAATTTTTAGCAAGAGAATAAATGACTTGGATTATATATTCTAAACCCTTAGAAGAAAAGAGAATCAGGTGTCAATAGTCCCAATAAAGGATTGGTAAGCTTTAATGAGATTTTGGTCATGTATGTAGAACTATATCCTTATTTCAACACTGTTGACGAGTCGATGCCGATGAGTTCATTTTAGGGATATATAACTTAACAAGTTGTCAGGTTTAAAATAGAAGCATGAATCTTATTCATGAGTCTCCATTTTTAATGGGTAAGAGATGTAGTGGCTTTCGAAGCTTCGGGATACAAAAGCCTGGACCAATGCTTTTAGGGACTGACTCTTGGTACACACTCACAGGCACAGGAATTGCCCTGGCCACCACCCCAATGGGATGGTCTACAATGGGAAATCTAATTTTCACCCAGCAGAGCTCTGCAGGTGCAGAAACCCCTAAACAATTTAAAGCCAAGATTAACAACAGTACTTTTAAAAAACTAACTTACCGAGTTATACAGTGCACTTATAGTTCGCCACTACATGATTTAATGTGATTCTCACAACTGCTCTGACACATGAGCAGGAAAGGCATTATTCCCATTTTGCAGTTGTGATCACCAGAGCTCAGAGGCATCAGCCATTTATAAGATCTTACAGCTCAGACCATGGGCAGGCCTAGAACCTGGGCCCTGGGAGGCCTTTTCTAGTGTTCTTTCCACTAAACCATGTGGGTTTTCAAGGAAACAAGTTTCCAAATAAGGCCCTTCCTACTCTCCCTTGGGCAACTTTAATAAACTCAGTGTAAAACAAACAACAAATTGGCTGTTCCCAAGCAGATGGTGCTGCTCAGCTGTGGTTAAGCCAGGAGGCCTCCAACATGCCCAGCTTTCACAGACATTACTTACTTACTATTTTCTCATGCTGGTGAAGGCAGACAATTCACATGCAGGGTCCTATTATCATAGCCCGGCCACAGTCTTGCTCATTGCCCTCAAGGATCAGGCCAGCTCGCATGTAGAAGAGGAGGGTATGGGACAGGGACAGGGACACAGTGGTGCCAGCAAGTCCTGCCCCAAAGGCAAACTCCCAAATCCAGACAGGATGGAGAAAGGCAATGAGGGGCCAACACCCACTGGTGGGTGGAAAATAGGTTACAGCTGTGCCACAAGGCAATAATGGCTATAAAATTTTGTAAAAATACAAAATTTTTATTTGGAACTTTTACGAAAATTCAATATTTAATATTTTCCCCAATACTTGGTTTTCTTTTCCTTACTGGAATTAAAGAAAAAAAGAAAACGTACTTAGTTTCTTATTCGCCAAGCATCGTATAGACTTCTCCAAATCCCTTTCAATATACCCTGATACCATGCAAATATTATTATATTTTCTATATTGTGAGGTGAAAAACTTTGGAAAACATTGGCCTCGAGGCTGTTCATCAGTCCTCATCAAGGTGGAAAATTCAGTGGAGAAACCGGGGGGATTGGTGACATTCATTCATTTATTAAATGATTAAATCATATTTATGGAGCACCTGTTATGTGTCAGGCATAGTTTTAGGTGCTGAGATACAACAAAGAACAAGACAAAGCACTTAATCTCACGGAGCTTAAATTTTAAATAAAGGAAATAGGGCAGTGAAAACACACACAAGTAATGTCGGGTAACTGTAAGCACCAAGAATGAAAATACAGTACAAAAGGATCAGAGGTGAAAGAGTGGCGACCAGGGGTGCTCTGTGAGATGGGGTCAATGGGGAGAGACTGAAGGAGGCTGGCAGGGAGTAAGTATGTGCAGGCAGTAGGAGTAGAATGCTCATTGTCCCTGAGCGGGGGTTTTCTTGGTTGTTCAAAGAACAGCAAATAGGCCAGGGAAGCTAGAGCTGAGAGAAAAAGGGAAAATGTGTAGGGCATAAAATCAGATTATAGGAGACCCAAACAGACAGTTAGCATCCAAAGAAGTTGTAATAAGGCCGTAAGGAGCAAGCTAAGCCAGACAACTTCCGGTACAGCCCAGGAGTCATAGCAATACATGAGCATCCCTGTACCCCGCCTTAGACAGGTCTTGGTCTCTTTCCCCTAACTGTGACAGCATCTGCCAATAAGCCCTTCCGAGTCCATTCATCGCCCATTACAACCATACCCACTGGGGTGACTGCCACACCTCCAGTGGCTCCCCAGAGATATACCCAGGAGAATAAAATCTCCATACTTACGGGCCCATGGCAATATGAAGCCATCCCATGCTCTGAACCTGCTCTGTTCCATTCTTGTGCATGCTCAACTCTAAAGACACTAGTTTATTTGCAATTTCCAACCAGGCTATGCCCTGCCAAGCCTTCTGACACACCAGTTCGCTCTGCTGGGATGCCTTCTCTCCACCTAGCCTGAGCCCTGCTCATAGCTGTCTTCAGAATTCCTATTCATTCCTCACGCCCCACTTAAATATAACTCCTCTGAGAAGCCTCCGCCCACCACTCCTGAAAAATTAGTTCCTCTTTGCACGTACCTACTCACCTACTCTCATTCTAGTCTCTTCATCCAATTTCTATAAATGGCCAAGCATGTGCCAGAATCCTGGGACTAAAGTATGAAGATGAATAAAATATAGTTGTATTCTGGAAGGATTTGTACTCTAGTCAGAAGCAGATCAAAATAATTTTATATTACATTATTATTACATAAAATGCTGCAACATGAAGTGCTCTGGGAAGATAAACTTTCTTTTTCTTTTCTGCTGGGGGGGGACCAGGTTGTCAGGAAAAGCATCAGAGGAGGGACATTTGAGTTGGATCCAGAGGATGAATGGAGACTCACTATGTGAATGAGAAAGGGCAAGACATGCCCCAGGAGGAAGCAGCAAGAGGACAGGGGAGGTGAAGTGAAGGTGCCTGGCATCTTCAGGGGAGAGTGAGTAGTTCAGGATGGCTGAGCTCCATTGCGGGGTAGAAAGGCAGGTGACAACAGGGTCTGAAGGGCCAAGAATTACTTACTAGGCTTGAAACCAGGAAGTGACACTATGAGATGAGAGTTTTAAAAGAAAAGGAACTCTGATGGCAATGCGTAAGATGAGGTGAAGCATGGACGCAAACTGTACTGAAATTAAGCTAAAGCTTTTTGTATTTCATTTTGTTTTGTTTTATTGATCTAGTAGAATTCTCAAGAGCCATCATAGTGTTTCTCTGTATATAATAGTCATTCAACGTTTGTTAAATGTCATGAGTGAATGAATGAATGGGTAAATGAATGAATACATACATTCATGGGGATGGGGAACTCCTTTTTTTTAATTTGAAGAAAATCTAATCCAGGAGTCAAGTTTCTTGAAATTGTGATGTCAAGATTATGTTGAAATAATTTATCTCACCTCATTATGGAATCAGGTGTTTCACATAAGTGGTTACTAGTTTTTCAAAAGAGCTTAAGTATTCATTTCCTAACACCAAAAGTGTTTTTAAATTCCAGTCGAATTCTTACAAGGCACATTTTTTCTTCAAGTAGAAGCCATAGAACTGAATTTATTTTTTTCTTAGAAGATTCAAGCTCATGGAAATCCACTGCAGCAAACTGAGGTGTCATGGTAAAGCAGAATGACATCAGATTCTGGTAAAATTCTGGTACTGACACTTATGAGCTGTAGTGGTTTTGATAATTTACAACCTCAGCTTGAATTTGCTCATCTATAAAATAGGAATATTGATACCTAAATTGTGGAATTAAGTTAGATGCTGTATGAAAAAGCACCTGACACACAGTAGGTGCTCCAGAGGCTATATTTACCAATATTAATGCAGCTATGAATTTTTCAGCATTATATTTTCCCCAAATATCAGGCTAACAGCTATCATTTCTGATGTCATTTGTCTGCATCTAACAGATGCTTCTTTCCTCAATCCTCTTTCTAATAAGCTATTTCTAATTTTCTCTGTTATTACCAGATAATGTATGCCCCTTCATAAGCATGGATAAAGCCACAAGTGTCTGAATGAAGGAAGGGACTAGGAAGATCACAGTTTGGGTGAAAAGGTTTTGTGAAAGCCAACTGGAAATCTCAGAAGCCTAGCTTGTCTACTTCCCAATTCTGAATTGTGTCCTAAATTGTTAATAATAACAGAAGCCTATCATCCCCACAATACCTGAGATGCAATTATGTAGAAAGTAGAAAGCCACAAAGCTAGATTGTTTGCAGCACATTATCTCTTGACAAAGGTACAAAGGGTTTGAGGCAAAAAAATAATTCATTAACAATTTAAAATGAAAACAAAAAGTTGACATGAGAAACTAAAAGGAAGAACAAAGGCCCTAGATTACGATAAAAGACTTCAATCACTGTCTAGGTAAAGGAGAAATAGAGTTTAGTGGAAGTAATTTAGTGACTACTTATGGAATTTCAATAAAGGTGACAAAAATCCCAGAATTTGTAAGGCAAATGTAAATATAAATATAAATCAATTACTGGCTTATTATTTCATTAAATTGAAGATGGAAAGGACCAATTCTTGAGTCACAGTGTTTGCCTCCTGGGGTCCTAGATAGCTTTCCCTGTCAAATTGAAATAAAAAAGATAAATAAACATGAGAAATTAAGAATGTCAAAGTATATGAAGGGAAAAGGAAAGAAAGGGGAAAATGATGTTTCACAATTATTATCCAGGCTAAGAGAAACAAAATTACTTGATCATAAAGTCAAGATAATCTGGTTTTCTTTATGAGTTCCCATTTTATTAATGAAAGCAAGGTAACACCTTATTGTACCCGGGTGAATTAAAATGCCTGTTTGAAGAAGCAATCCTCCATAGGGGTCTTTAATAGAATCTGTGAATGGTTCTAGAGCCAGATAATTTAGCTGTAAAAAGGCAATATTAATATTAACCTCTCCATGTGCACAGACCTACCTTGAGGGGCATAGGGACAGGGAAACGTTAACAGAATGAACCAGGCACATCATTTCTTTTTAAAAAAAAAAACGTGAACTCTTTCAGGGGCAAAAATTGGATAAACCTCTTCTACAAAATTGCTTGCAACATTCACTGATATCCCTTCATGCCTCTTCTCCAAACAACACTGACCAGCAATTCCGTGCTTACCGGGCTGCTCACATTATTTTCTGACTTTGTATTCAGGGCATGTGACTTGTAAGAAGTCTAACAGAAAAGCACTTAATCAAAATAAACAGAATAGAAAACGAACTTCCAAATGCACAACAGTCTCAAACAGGAGCCATGAAAACACATTTCCAAACTAGAGGCAGGTGCTCAGTGGGGCCCTCCCCCGGGGACTATGAATTAACAAAATAAAAAGAGATAAATCAAGGGAAGAGGCAAATGCACTTTAATTGAGCAACTGGTCAGTTGGTGCGAAATACAGGTATAACAAATGGCTCTTCTCTTGGCTCTAGACTTTTAGATAGTTTTTTGTGGAAATGCCAACACATTTCACTCTCTCTCGTTCTAACTCCCATCACCAATACCAACTTTGCTCTGATCACCACCTTCCTGATCATTGCAAACCTCCTAGTGTTGCTGTCTCCAAACTCTTCTGATCCATTCTTGGTAGCCCAGACAGATTCCTCCTCCTGATTACCCACTCTGTTCATGTCACTCCGCTACTCAACTGCTCACCATTATTTACTGAACTCCTAGTCGAACTTCCATTAGCTGCTATATATATATATGACCTTACATCATGAGAACTCTACATTTCCAGCCTTCTAACTCATTAATACTCAAACATGGGTTTCTCTAAATTGTATGATTTGCTATTCCCCAAGGGTCTCCATGCTTTTCATACTCCAGTTACATTTTCCCAACACTTAGGTTTTCTCCTTTATCCCTGTCTCCACATATTAAAAGCCTACTAGTTCTTCAAGTCCTAATTCAAATGCCACCACGTCCTTGATGCTTCCCCCTAATTATTCCACAAAGAAGTAGGCTCTCCTAACTCCCGTAGCTTTTTTGATACTTACCAAATTTCACCTTGTGTTATAATTATTTATAAATATATTCTATTTCCTTTCTCCCGCCTCACTAAGATAAGTCCTTGGAAGATGCAGTTTAGCCTAGCTGGAAAAAAAAAAAAAAAAAAAGCAGGCTTTTCAGTCCAACAAAGTTGAGTGTGATACCAAGATCTTTTACCAATTAGCTGTACAAACTTATGGAAGGAATTGGCTTTGCTAAATTGTTTGCTCAACTGTAAAACTGGTGATAATTATGCCTGCCTTAATTCATGTTATAAGAATGAATAACATTGTATGTAGTGTTAGCACAATGAGAGGCATATACTAAGTGCTTAATAAATGATAGCTATGGTTACTACTGAAAGTGAACACTGTTTATTATCAATCTTTGTATTTGACAGAGCAATTAGCGTTCCTTGCATATGCTAGGTATTCAACAAATGTGTGTTGAATTAAAGAGTGAATGAATGAGTGAATAACTCAAAGATTATTTCTGATCTCAGTGAAGACTCTCAAAAGTTAGCAGAGAAGCCTAACCAGAGGTGGAAGATGGTTACCACATTCTTTTCCTCTGAAAACATTACCAGGACTGTCTTTAACTAGATGAAGACAAATTAGCAACTAGAATATCCAGTCCAATAGAGTAAAATTGAGGTTCTGAATAATCTAGAAGAACAATCCATCCAAAAACATTTAAATTTGGTGTGACAATGTGGTTTTGGTATTTGTGTTGAATTTGGGAATAATTTATTTTAGAATTTACAAGCCACATAACTGTTCCATATGACTCTCAGCTTATAACTTCTTCCTTTCTTCCCAGGAGGAACCTCCCCTCCCCATACGACGAAACAAGGCACTTGCTTAATAGGAGTTTATTTTTTGCTTTGGATATTTACTTGGCTGTATATGTTTCACAACTTCTCAATGTTGAGGGAAAGGCAATTGTGGCAGATTGCATTTTCCAGAAGTGACCACAGCAATGTTTGAAGTCCTACATCCTCTTTCAGAATCTTCTTGCTCCCCATGAAGAGATGGAGTCTGTTTCCGCTTCCCCTGAACTTATGAGGCTTATGGCTGCTCAGACCAGCAGAGTGGAAGGAAGTGATGTGTTATGACTGCCCAACTCAAAAGGGTGCAGCTTCTGCCCAGGTCTCTCTCAGCATGTTTTGAGGAAGCCCATGTGACACACACCACACAGAGAGGTCACCTGCAGGTGCTCTGGTCAATAGCCCCAGCTAAGTTTCAGCCTGCAGTCACCATCAACTGCTAGACATATGGAGGGGAGACAAGCTGTCCCCACTGTGCCCTGACTGAATCTCTGACCCACACAATCAATAAGCCTAATAAATAACTGTTTTATGCGAGTAAATTTGGGGATGATTTGTTATGCAGCCCTAGTAACTGGAATGGTAATTAGGTATCTTGTTGTTTTCTAAGTGTCCAGCTGGACTGTAGGTTTCATGAGTAGGGGAAAAATGAAAGGAAACAACAGATGAGGTGAACAAGTTATTTTAAACGCTTAGTAAGATTGATTAGCATGTCAAAAATGTGGCAAGTCCATCCTTAGACAGTTAAAAGTTAGTTGTAAAAACTGGAGAAATAAATGAGGTGTTGCTCTACATATACACCTATAGGAAGCCAGAAAGAGACAAAAGGATAACAGCAACCAATCCAGTAAACCAGCAACATGCAGTTAGTCCAGTACCCTCAATAATATAGCAACTGTCCAAAAAGTCCATTTTTGCTTTTCTGAGAGTTTTGAAGTGATTTTTGAAATAAAGCTGGATAACCATTAGGGCTTTTCCCACTTTTCTCTTATTTCATTGTCTAGCATGAAGTCTCCTTTTATCATAGCACATGAGAAATCTTAACTCTTAGCTAAGGCCTGAGAATATTAGTGGTACATGTCCAACAAAAAACTGCACACATATCTGGAAGGAACATTAAGGCCTTGTCTTTTCTCAGTTGCTATTTTCTGGCCCATAAAATATTATTCCCATTACATAGATCAGACAAGTGAAGGCCAGAGGAATTCAGTATCTTACCAGGTTATACAGCTACTAGGAACAAAGGGCTAAAATCCAAGACCACTTTCTTTTCTTGTCAGTTTTTCCCTAATGATACTACCTCTCAACAGAAGGATGAATGATAGTTATACTATGTAAACAAGAATGTGAACTTTCTTATTTTTCTAATAAATCAAATAAAATTGATCAATGTGAACTATTTCCTCTTCTCCAGGTATATGGACTTCCATCCCACAAATTTGCAGCCAGGAAGGCAAAGGGAGGCTGTTATTTCTTTACAAAAAGGCTTGGAGAAGTTAACCCTCTCTGCTTCTCATTCCCCAGGAAAACCGATGGAGAAGGTGTCATCCCTGTACAGTTTGTAGAGCAAGGTTAAAATAAGTGGGTTTTGTTTTTGTTTTTTTTGTCATCTGTCTTCCATGTCAGTCTTGTCTGTCTACCTTGTTGCTTTGATTAAACAAGAATCTTCTTTTTAGGCTCTGATATATCTAATAGTTTATCTGTTTTCCTGCATTCAAAAAAGAAAGAAGGGAAGGGAAGAGAAAAGAACAGAAGAGAACAGAAAGTCGTCTATGGTCTCTTGTTTTCCCAAGCCTCCACAAAATTCATTAAGCCCTACTGAAGTTTTCATTTACTTTTAGACAACATTTCTCCTTGTCTGGGAAGGGAAATACTTGCTGGCTTACTACAGGTTGAATATATACATAAAACCTGTAAATCACAAAGGATCTAAATACTTGCTATCGTTTATCAGTGCTCTAGACTTGAACAGAAAGAAAGCTTTAATGGAAAAAGGGAAAAGAAACCACCATTTCAAGTAAATTAAAAGCAACCTCCAGGCAAAGGACTATACCTGCAAAACAACTTTCCTTCTAGTATGAAATTTAGAATAGAGGAACAGAAGGAGCCCATTTCTAAAAGCAGCGGTTTCCAATCCGTTCATTTACCACTCACTAAAATTCAAAAGTCGGTTCATTGTCAAATCCAGTCATTATGCTGTAATATTGGGCTTTAACAAATTGAGATTTCTTTTATGTATTTGTTCCTCTATGCTGGATAAAAACAGCACCAGGTGAAAAAGCCACTCAGAAACTTAGGGGTAGACAGAATTGCCCAACATAAGCTTAGATTCTGATGATGTAAATGTATTTCAAGAAACTTCATTTCTGAGCAAAATCTGTTTAACAATTCCTTAACAATTGAGCAATTACTGAAGTCCCAATACTCTTTGGATGTGCACCAAGTGAGTGAAAGTTGATTAAGCTGAAATCTGTGGCAGGTTTCCTGGCATGAAGAGAAAAGGGCCCGATGCCCTTGTTAATTAGACGACCCACTGTGGGAAGGACCAATATGGTGCCAAAGCTGTGTGCTACGTTCACGACTTTATTGTTACCCTGCTGCACACTCCTCAGGCCCAAATAACACACAGGGAGGCTGAGTTAGAGCCCCCTGCTCCTGAGTCCCCTTCACCTTGCCATCGAGCCTGAAGGTTCTTTTTAAAACCTCAAAAGCCCACAAAGTGCTTTGGGAGCCATGGGTGGGGTACTGGGCAGGGATGGAGTTAACCAGTAACTGCAGACTGTGGTCTCCAAATGGCTCACCCTGCAACAGTCTCTTGTAGATTTTGACAAGAACATTTTTGGAATTCTCCAATGTGTGCAAAAAGCACACTGAAGCAGTAGGAGACATTCTTCCGGCTTCTTTAGATAAGGTTGAAACAGCCTGAAACCCGCTCAGATGGTGGTTTGGAATGTGCTGTGAAAACCTTTTCTTACTAGTCAGATCACCTGTCAGCCATAATAACAACACAGGCATTGTTTGCCAGCTGCTTAACTCACTTCCTGGAAGGCATTGACCAGATTGTCTTTTCCTATTAACCAAATAAATGAGTTAAGTATTTTAAACACATTTGACCAGCAAATAATAAGATTATGTAATCCTTTAGTTAAAGAATTCCATTCCCTGAATTTAGTAGCTTTGCTTTCATTCTGAGGACGAACGAGATTTGGGGTGGGGATGGCAGGGCAGCAGGGGGAGGGAAGAGGCCTCCAAGGATACAATTCTAGAAAAAAATTCCCTGAGTATATTTTCCCTGAAGTCTTAGGCTAAAAGAATCTTCCTGTGGGAGAAAGGTTCCCACCATGACGGGGACTCTATAGGCACAAAGCTCTCCAAGGGAAGCCTCTACCTACCACTGAGTGGAGAAGGAGACAAGGAAGTGTGAAGCCTCTTGCTTCTCTAAGGAGAGGAATGAAGATCGGATCTCTTTGGGTGGCAAGATGGTTTTCTTATGAAAATGACCTTCTCTGTAAAGCTCTAGTAGTGACTTAATAGCAACTCAGTTAAAAATGACACGGGAACACTCAGTACTTCTTTTCTTTGCTAGTTACTCTAGTGATAGTAGCTGTATTGTCAATCTTAGTATAGGGATGAGGAAATGAGGAAGTCAAAAGATCATTACCTTCAAGGAGTTACACAGCTAAGTGGCTGGTATGGAAACCTATTATCCCTTGGTTCCTGATTCAATCCTCTCTAACAGATAATTTGACATATCTTCTATTTCCAGACTCTTTGTTTTTTTTTGTTTTTGTTTTTGTTTTTGTTTTGCGGTACACGGGCCCCTCACCACTGCGGCCTCTCCCGTTGCGGAGCACAGGCTCCGGATGCGCAGGCCCAGCGGCCACGGCCCACGGGCCCAGCCGCTCCGCGGTACATGGGATCCTCCCGGACCGGGGCACGAACCCGCATCCCCTGCATCGGCAGGCGGACTCCCAACCACTGCGTCACCAGGGAGGCCCCTCTTTGTTTTTTTAAATAACACCTCCAGCAATCAGAAAAGAGACTCATTGTAATGTTAGCAGGTCATCCAAACTTGGTAAGAGAAAGGCTTGAAGAAACAGCAAAGCAGTGGCTAGTGGGTTCTGTCTGAATTTCATTTCTCAGTGTCCCTGATTAACATCTACACTAGAGAACTGCAGAAGGCTGGCTGTACTACTTCTTTATTGATTGACTCTAATTTGACTGTGTCCCAAGGGCCTTATAGCTCAATAAAATAGGAATACATCATCCACCATATCCTGTTCTAGAATACCTATTTTTGATAAGAAATTCAGGTATCAAAAATAAAAAAGCAGCAAGCCCCCAGCTGGAAATTTTGAGTGAACATTATTCATGGAGAAGCCAAGAGAAACACAAAAACACACGGAGATTTCATCCCTGTTTGTTCCGAGCCTGGCCCCAGGTGACAGAGGACAAGTAGCCCAGCCTCTCTGCTCTCTTCATCCAGTAAATGCTCCGTTTCTCTCTGTTTCTCAGGGTCCTACTCAAAAGCTACCTCCTTCTCAGAACTATCCCCCTCAGTAACCGTCCTAGATAGAAGAGGCCTATTCTTTTATTTATTTTTTTTAAATGGGTATACTATTTTATTAACATTTAAATTTCACCAAGAGTTCAAGTATATGCTAGCCATTTGTTCAGATTTTTGAAATAAAGACAAAATGGGCAAACAGCTTTAAGTGTGCAATTTATTTAACACTGCACAATATATTCTCCAACTAGACAATCTAAGGGGTGGTATATACACTTAGGGGAACCAAGTATAGGCACACGCCCGGAATTGGAGGAAAAACCCACCATTCAGGACTGAACAGAGGTCCTTGGTTGCTGACAGAATCTCCCCTTGACTTCAGACTTGAGACAAACCAAGGGAGTCTGTCAGTATACAAAAACCACTGTCTTCAGACAAACAGTAACGGGATAGATTGGCCAGAGCCAATTCAGGTTGTGAGGGCCAGTCTGAAGCGAGCAGGGCTGGCTGGAGGCTAGAAATGTTGCAGCTGAAATCCAGGATTGGCAGATGAGAGCAGCCATCTTCTAAAAATCGCTGATTTCTACACAAGTTCCTAAGATGCTTTTCCCAAACAGGGAAGAGGCCTATTCTTATCTTTCACTTCTGAAGCAGGATTTGTCACTAACACTGATGTAATATATTCATTTCACTGCATCTTGTATGGTATTGATGTGTGTATGTGTATCTGTCTTATCACCCAAAGTGGAAAAAACAAAACAAAAAAAACATGTATCTTGGAGTGAGGAACTCCACACCTTAGGGGCCATCTGTCATTGCATGTCCTTAAGCAAGTTGCCTAACTTCTCCAAGACTCAGTTTCCGCACTTGAATAATAAGGGTATTGCTCATCACCAAGTGTCTATAAAGATTCAAGAAGGTACAAATGCATCAAGCGCTGAGCAAGGGCACTGACAGGGAAGAGACAGTCAGTGAGTGTTGGTTTCTTTCCCTTTCTCGTAACAAGATTATAAACTCCCAGACTGGGATCACATCTTACATGTCAGCACAGCCTTGAAAGAGGCAGTGACTTCAAATATTTGTGGAATTCATATTTTGAATAATAATGAGAGAAGTATAGAGGTAGAACGCCAAAATAACAAGTGCAACTGAAAGAAACTGAAATTTGGACACATGATAGTCTTATTTCAGAAAATACGAGTAAATAATTCCTGGTGGCTGCTGGAGAAGAGGGAAATGATAGTTCCATGTGGATAAGGATTATAGGGCAAGCTTTTGACATGGAGGCTACATGAAGTGGAAGATGAAAGAGGGCAAATGGGGCTTCCCTGGTGGCACAGTGGTTGGGAATCCGCCTGCCAATGCAGGGGTCATGGGTTCGAGCCCTGGTCCAGGAGGATCCCACACGCCACGGAGCAACTAAGCCCGTGCGCCACAACAACGGAGCCTGAGCTCTAGAACCTGCGAGTCACAACTACAGAGCCCGTGTGCCACAACTACTGAAGCCCGTGTGCCTGGAGCCCGTGCTCCGCAACAGGAGAGGCCGCCGCGATGAGAAGCCCGCTCACCACAACGAAGAGTGGCCCCCGCTCGCCGCAACGAAGACCCAACACAGCCAAAAAATAAAAATAAATAAAATAAATAAATTAAAAAAAAAAAAGAGGTCAAATGGCCAGAGAATCAGGCTTGGAGCAAGGATGGGCGAGGTGGCAGGGAATGCTAGGGTTCCAAAGTGATAAAAAGCTAAAAACAACCCAACTCTATTGTGTTTCCTTTGAAAAAGAGACTATAATTTGTTATAAAAAACTGGAAACAGACTCACAGACATAGAAAACAAACTTATGGTTACCAAAGGGGAAAAGGAGGGGGAGGGGTAAATTAGGACTATGGGATTAACAGATACACACCACTATATATAAAATATATAAACAACAAGGACTTACTATATAGCACAGGTAACTATATTCAATATCTTATAATAACCTATAATGGTAAAGAATCTGAAAAAGAATATATATGTGTGTGTATATATATGTATATATACACACACATATATATAATTGAATCACTTTGCTGTACATCTGAATCTAACACAAAATTGTAAATCGACTACAATTCAATAAATAAATAAATAAATAGAAATTTAAAACAATTTTGAAACATCATGAAGTGCCACAAAATCAGGGGAAAAAAACTTTTTAATGACATATCTCCTTTGTGACCAGGTAATATCTTCCGAACTAAAATGCAAAGAGCTTCATTCAACCCCCAAATTTGGCTAGGGTACGTCTGGAATCACTGAAAATTAAAATAGACTAATCATACTAGATTTTCCTTAGTGGATTTGTGGCATTGGAGTAAGAAGTGTTTCCAGCTCAAAGGAAAAACAAATTTAAACCTTGAAAAATGCATCCTCTTGCAATCTTTTTTTCTTTTTAATTCGGGAAAAAGAAGAAGAACCAAAGAGCTTGGAGATACTTAAGCTCACAAAATATGTCAGTGACAAAACCTAATAAAAACTATCACCTCATATCTGGATTCCACCTTAGAAATGCACTATTGAAACATTTCAGTGTTTTGTTGGATTCTTCCACAATGACACCCTCCATAGATCATGTTATATCCCCACCACCTCCCTTGTGAAAAAAAAAAAAATCACATTGATAAGCACACACTCAACTCACTCCTAAGCATCCCGCATGTTAATTTCTCAACAACACAAATTTAATTCGTCTCAGCATTATTCTCCTGTGGTGCATACCCCTCCACATAAACAAAATGGGGATTCGTTGCCATGGCAACAGAATGTGACTTTGATCAGCTTCAATGATCATTGGCAGTCACATGCCTTTGATAGATACCAAATTGTAAGGTTTGATTATTCAATTTTTCAATCTCTGATTCTATAAGAGGCTACTCCCATGTGCCAGAAGGAGTTGAGGGGGGAAAAAAAGAAACAAAACAAAAAACTATATGATAGATGTACTTTTGAGACAACAGAGTAAAGTGCTTAGGGAATATAAAACCGATGAGGTAGTGAGTACCTTGAGACTGACTTTGGTTCACCTTCTGTATAATCTGGTGTGTGTGCCCTGCCCAGCCACCAGGAAGGAGAGGCTGTTTCCCTTTTCCTTTCGTGGCAGATGTAGGTGATATTTAAGGTTGTGTGTGCAGGTGTTTTGGGGGTTGATTTGTGTGGGAAGAGGAGAGGTGGTAGCCTGTAGCTTGACAGAAGAGGAGGAAAAAAAATCTGAACAATGTGTTGAAAAAGACTACAGTCTGAGCTGCACAGGACCAGCTGTTTTTGCTAATTAGAATAACAAAAATAGCACATGCTAAAATGTTTTTCTTTTTTTTTTTCTCAAAAGCAATGAATGCTCTAGGAACTATAAGGAATGAGCTTTAAAATCCATTTAAATGGAGGAACATTTCAGGAACCATATGGGGAAAGAACTGAAAGGGAGAAGGAGAGAGAGTAGGGAAATAACATTTGATTTTCAGCTGAATTTTTTTGAAGGATGATAAATTGGGGCTATTTTTCCTTTTTCTTAGCATTTAATAGGAAATGTTTTCATCATATCTATATTTCACAAAAACGCCTCTGCTTCTGTATTTTACAGGAAGGTGGTATGTAAGCACCATGCCCACTCCAAACCAAGGGAGGGTGGGTGATGAAAAGAGGTGCATATGCTCTATCATACATATTGCATGTCTCATCTCCTTCCTTACGTTTTCTCTGAAGCAGTAAAGAATAATTCAAAAACTCTGAATATAGGAATAACATTTGTGAAAACAACAACACTCTGGACATCTGCACTGTTAGAGTACTTATAATAAAGTCACATGGCCATGGGGAAATTTCACAGAATTACAATCACAGTAATTTGCCAAGGTGTATAACTAGTTTGTTTTCAGCTGTTCTTCTCATGAATAATTATCAAGCAGGAATATCCTAAAGCTAGTGCAAGCTGTCACTTAACCAAAATATTCAATATTTAACATCAAATTTGGAATTTCATAAGTGAAAATAATTACTGTAAAAGCAAAATAATATACATGTGTATATTTGCATGCCTAAATGCGCACAACTACATGTTAAAATTCAGATTCCAAAGCATCCTTACCAAATGAAAGCATGTCTTGAAAGTTGAGGAGGAGAAGAAGAGATCTAAGCGCAAGGAAATCTCAGCCATTTTCAAGTACAGCTTGGTCTTCAGTGCTTTAAGGACTGCCTCTCAATGCAAAGTGGAAAATGCAAACCAGCCTCTGCATATTGATGGTAGCTGATTACAATTGGGTTAGAATCTTTATTAGAGTTTTTAAATGTTTGAAAACAAATACTATATAATGGGTAACAAGTTATGTTTTTAAATTAATACAAGTGCATCACTAAACATTTTAGCGTTAATTTCTGGAGTGAATATCACAGTTCAATCTTAAGTATTTTCTAAAAATCTTTACCCTTCTAGTAAGAATGTAAGAAGAATGTCATTTTTTGTAATGCACATCACCACACTATTAAACCTCATTTATGTATATATGTGTGTGTGTGTGTGTATATTTATATATATATATATATATATAATTTCTAGTACCTCTCTAAAAATTATTTGACTAGAGCAAATGGAGATTTCGTTCTTAGCTTCAGAAACCTATAAGTGTATCATGAGTTTATAAAATGGGTACTTTAAGTTGTTGGAACAATTCTAGTGTATATTAAGGACTTTGTTTTACTGTTTGCTTTGTCATTAGCAGAAAACTTCTCAGTAATACAGCTTAAGAATTTTTTCACTTGAATAACAGATAAATGATATTGGGGAAGAAACTCAAACATGAAAAGCAAATCTAGCGAACTGAATTGTGGGTAATAGGTAGAAATTCCTTTGGGGGATAAATAATATTTTCACGTGGATAACACCATTTGGTTCTCTGAATAGATTACTGGTTTCCCCAAAACTTTAGGGAAATAATTCTACTTTGTCTCTCTTATGATTTATTTTAATCCCACCTATATGAAACAGATAAAAGAAATATATTCATTAAAACCAGGACTTGTTGCAAATATAACAAAGTATAAAATGGTTTCCACTTTAACTTGTAAATTATCACAAGTTTTCAGATAGTTACATGACTTTTGAGCATGAAAGCAGCTAATTCTAGTGAAGAGAATATTAGTTTGGAAATCAAAAACAGGATTAGTTCCCCAACTAGGCCTATCAGGGATACCTCAAGATTTATGACAAATCCAATTTATGCCTTAGTTTTCCCATCACTAGAATTGGTAACTATTTGGCACAGTAAGAAAGATACTATTACTACTGCAAAAAGAGCATGTTAAAAAAAGTAGGTTTACTTGATCACAACCGAAATACATGAGTGATAACCTAAAGCAGGCAAAAAGTTGATCAGCAAATGCTGAAAACAGAAATGGTTCATTTATACACACAGTTACTTTAACCACTGCATCACACATGTACCTGTACATGATTGGCAGATCAAAAGAACCAGTCTTCAAACTCTGTGCTCCTTCCTCTTTCTCTCTCCACTTTAGACTTGTAAACCTGCCATTTCCCCTCCATCCCTGCTGCTGCTATTTGACTTCATTCTCACATCTTTACTTGCCCAGCTGATTTTAATTGCTCTAATATCGATTTTCCCACCATCCAGCCATCCTCATTCCAATCCACCATCCACGCAAATGGGGGTCTCATAAACCTCTTCAGCTTAATCACCTGCACCCTATCACGACTTCCTGCTTTTCCTTTTGCCTAGGATGCCCTTACCTCTCTACCCAGCCTCTGAATATCTATTTATACCACAAGATTCACTTCTCTGTATCCATCTTCTCTGTATAGCCTTTCCAATTTCCCAAGGTGAAATGTAGTTTTGACTCTGTTGTACTACAGACCTCTCAACCTAACTCTGTTATAGTCCTAACCAAAATACTCTGGAGTGAAAGCCATTTCTTATTTCTACTAACTATTGGCCATATTTTTAAAAATGCACATAGTAGGTGTTGAATTTAATTAATCGATAAGAAAATTGGTCCCAGGGTTGGCTGGAGTAAGTGAAAGTACTCCCAACAAATTCACTCATTATTTATAACCATTAAATGTAGATAGTAGAAGATTTCTGGTATAAAATGGCATATGGCCACCATCCCCTGGCACTGACTCTCCCAATCGTCAATAACATACATATGAAAATAAAAAACTCTAAGACAGAAAACTAAGACTGACAGGAAACCCAGTGCCAGAAATCTGGGAAAAATTTAGAGTGATTATAAGGCTGATGCATCAAGAGTGAGAAAACAGTCGGTAGCCAATCCAAGCATCACCTCATAAAATAGAAAAGTCTACCTCCTTGAAAGAGCAGTAGGGTTTTTTTTTAAGCTCCCATTGTCTGTTGCACAGCTCAGCTCAGAGATTTGGATCCCTTAATAAACAGGAAACTGAGCAGCCATTCTGTTGAAAATGGGTGCTGATTTTCAGGCAGACAGAATATCATATTCCCTTCCTGTCCACTCATTTTTATGTTATTCAGATAGAAAAAAACTCTCAGAAAATAACAGTTGAGGAAAAAAGGTAAGAGGATAATTACAGCACATTGCATCCTGGAAGATGCAAATGAAGTATGCTAGAAAGAACTGGAAGAGTACTGCCCTCAGTGAATCCTGAAGGTTATAGTTTCAATTAATTCCGTTATTTTTGGTGGGTGGTAGGGTAGTAGACGAGGCCACCTCAGCAGAGCAGAACCATACCACATGGATGCTCACTGGCACTGGAAATTAAGAAGGAAAATGAACACATTAAGTTATCCAATAGTAAGTGAAGAAAGGTGCAAGGAGGAAAAATGGAAGGCAATGAATCTGGAGAAAAGTTCTCATTTGAGTGAATGTAAGAGAGATAAAACAACAGGAACCTGTGGTTAAATATGGCAAAACAAGCAAAGAAAGTATCACTCAGAAGTTTTAGATATTTCTCTCTCTTATAAAAACAAGGAAAAAATTTTAGGAAATTGCTAGCCATCTTCAATATACCATAAAAATAAAGAACAATTTGAGGCAAAAGGAAAAGAAGGTGCAATGACAAGACTACTAAAACATGAATTAAAATTAAAAACCTCATGAATAGGAAAGTTAGGATATACAGTCTAGTGATGAGCCCTGAAATAATTAAACCATCTAAGTGTTAGCCCTACCTAGCTGTTGCAAATATATTTTCAAATCTGAATGCAAATTTCAAAAATAATTCTTACAAAAGAATATATCTGAAATAAAAATAATTTAATAATATCAATCTAAGTCCAACACCCCTTTTGATAGGAATAAGCAGGGAGTGGGGGATAGGGAAGGGACTATAAAAGCATTTGTTATGGATAAACAAAAGATATTGTTTCTTTCTATACTTTAGTACTTGGAAAAATCGAAGTTGGATGTTTTGGAAAATAACTAGAATAAGTATCATGATATCTGCTTTCCTAGTCACTAGAGAAGATGAAAGCATAATTCATTAAAACAATAGCAACCAAAACAAAGGTAAAAAAAATATAGAAATCCAAAAGCTGAAGGAAATAAAAGAAAACATAAAAAGGAAGATAATCATAAAAAAGAGTTAAGAACAAATTTATCAGTTTTGAAAAAATTGGAAATAGCTGGTAAACGACCAGATTGAGTGAAAAGACACACTCTATGTGCTGCTACTACAATATCTCTAATTTGGAAGTGCAGGTAAATGTTAAAAATAAAAGAGTGAGTAGAGATTTCTCAAGCAAATACAAATTAAATGAAAGTAGAGGTGGCAATGCTAACTCTGGATGATTCAGGTTTTAAGGCAGGAAGCATAAAATGGGATAAAAGAAAACTGTTTTATATTGATAAAAATTATGACAATAAAAATATAGCAGCCATGAACCTTTATGTGTCAAATAATAAAACATTCAAATGTATTAAGGTAAAACTGGCAGACAAACATAAAATGAAAAAGGAGAAGAAACAATGTTTCATAACAGATTTTAATACATCTTGGATGATCATGAAGACTTTGAGAACATGGAGAATTGGGCTATTATAATTAAAATAACAGTAACACAGAATTGATAATATAGTTAATAATAAGATATGTATTGAGCTGCCTACTCTAAAAGCAGAATTTGCCTTTGAAGAATTCATGTATGGTATATTTAAAAATTGATAAGATACTATCTCATGGGGGGAAGCTCAATAAATTTAATAATTTATTAATTAATAAATAAGCAGAAGCAGAAATAATACAGAAAAGTGTGGGTAAGAGTATGTGTGTATATATACATATTCATATACATACAAACATACATACCTACACATACATACCTACACACATATATATCCTAAAATATAAGTTAATATTACTACATTTTATGATGTCTCAGTCTTGCTTTAACATATTGTAAGAAAAAAAAGTTGGGGGCACAGGTAAAACAAGTATGGCAAAATGTTGATAATTGTTGAAGTCTGGTGATTGGTATATAGGAGTTGATTAAATTATGCTCTTTACATTGTATATATGTGAAATTTCACATAATATAAATGCTTCTAAAATTACCACATATTATATCTAAAGATCGCTTAAAAACCTGAAAACTAGAGGCAAATTCATACTCCTAAATGTTATCAACAACAACAAAAAAAACCTAAAAAAACAGAAAGAAGAAAATATTAAGGATAGAACTAGAAATGTTTAAAACGCCAAAAATACACTAAAATTAATAATTTTAAGAATTAGTTTTTGTAAAAATCATTAGAGTAAACATTCAACAAACTCAATCAAGAAAGAAGAGGCAAGTGCCAAAACTTAAATAAGTAATGATAATAATGGGATCATTATCTTTTAATATTAAAAAGAAAAACTACCAAAAAGAGAAGCTGCAAGAGAAAACAACCCGGCAAGCACCTTGATCTCCAGCCTCCAGACTGTGAGAAAATAAATTTTTGTTCTTTAAGGAAAAAAAAGAAAAGAAAAAGAAACTATAAAAGCATTAATAATTAATTATAAAGAAAAAAGAAACCATAATCTAGAGAAAAATCTGATGAATATTTAACATTTCATGGTAGACTAGTACCATCTAAGCATTAAAACAATGGAATGAATTAAAAAATAAAAAGCTTGATGGTTTTATTTAATGATAAAATTTATACCTATTCATGAAAAATGATCAAAAACAAAGTTAAAATTTAGACAAACATGAGGACTTGAATTAGAACAGTGATAAGGATGGAGAGAAAAAAGATTCAAGAAATATATTTAAAATAAAAATGGGGAAAAGAATTTATTATCACTTAAAAATGGGATGATACTGATGCCACAACTAAGATAGAGAACATAGGTATAGAGGGAAGATGACAAGTTCAAATTCAGACTTGTTGATTTCAAGATTCATCTAAACCTCCAGTTGGTAAGCCATTGGATTTGTAATTCTAAAACCCAGGGAAGAATTTCAGAGCTAGTGAGATAGTATAGGGAGTCATCAGCCCAGGCACGATAGCTGTAAGCATGAAAGTCAGTAAAAGCATCCAGAAAGCCAGGGTAGAACAAGAAGAGTAGAGGGTGGAAGTTTTAAAACTGGAGAAAACTCTCTTTTAATGTCACAACTATAGAAGTGAATGAAGTCCATGAAGAAAACCAAGAACGAGAGCTGAAAAAGAACAAGGAGAGAGTATTGTAGAAGTCAGAGGAGTTGAGATCAAATGGAAGCTGACTAGGAAGAGACTGACATCCAATGGTCCCAGGTGTTGGGGCCTCACTTAGTATCAGATATAATACATCCTGGAATTGGCCATCCAGCGTACACTGACTCCAGTCCTGGTCTAGGGCCAGAGATGAAAGATAGCCTTATACTAGCCAATGGAATCAGAATCCTGGGACACCAGAAATCCTGTTGTTTTGGATTACCAAAAGTTTACTGTGGAGACCTAATGACATGACATGGGGCTCATCCATGAGATGATATGATGGGCTCTAAGTTACCTAGGTGTCCAATGAAATCACAATGCCATCTGCTGACCATGGTGGGACAGAGGGATCGTCACTTATACCCAAAGGACTGTAGTCGTTCCAGTCAGAAGCCTATTTTCCTTTACCCAGGTAACTTTTCAAAGGAAGCAGATCTCTGCAGAAAGCTGGGGCCAGTCAAAGGAATTACAGTGAATATTTCAAGATACTGTCCAGCAATAGGCAGGAGTCGACAGAGTAAAATAGGGTATGTCCGGCAGTTAGAAATAAGGACCATGCCAAATAAATCAATTCATGAGTTTCAAGCTTACTGAGAGGCATTTCAACAAATTCCAATAGCCAGAATTCATGGATGAAATGACAGTTTACAGTTAAGCTCAGTAAAATGGATGTAGGAGTGATCACTTTAACAATCACCTTCGTATGACAATGACTACTCTTATTGTGCCATCTATGTATAATAATAATAATAATAGCAATAAATCATAGCAATAAGACATATTGAGGATTTATTGTGTCCTAAGCACAATAATCTAATCTAACCAGGAAATTAAGTAAATTAAGGAGCCAGAATTCAAACCAGGTGGTCAGGCCCATGAACCAATATGTTCAGCCCAAGGTTCTCCTGCCTCACAACCACTCCTCCACTAAAGAGGATGAGGCTTTGACCTCAGATAGTTTAAACCTTATCTCTGCCACATACAAACTGCAAGTTCCTGGGCAATTTCTCTCCAAATCCCTCTGAGTCTTTGCTTATCATGCAAACTGAAGATAACACCTACCATCCAGGTGGTGGTAAGAACTGGATGAGATTATATATCTTCATATATATGTAAAGCACTTAACAGATAGATAGTAAATCCTCCACAAAGGGTAACTATAAAATGATGATGATGAAGAGAAGGAGGATAAGGAAGTTGAGGAGGAGAATTACCCTCCTCGTCACCATTAGGATTATGTGTTTGTTTTTTGGTTGGGGCTGTGTTAGTTTTCTACTGCTGTTGTGACAAATTACCAGAAGCTGAGTGGGTTAAAACAACAAAACGTTGTTTGAAAGTCCCGTGTGTCAGAAGTCTAAAGCATGTCTCACTGGGCTAGAATCAAGATGCCCAGAGGGCTACAACTCTTTCTGAAGAGCTACTAGGGGAGAATCTGTTTTCTTGCTTTTTTTAGCTTCTGAAGGCTGCCCACATTCCTTGGCTTGTGCCCCCCTTTCACCTTCAAAGCCAGCAATAAAGAGCTGAGTCCTCACACTGTTATCACTCCAATCTCCTCTTCCATCTCATCTCCCTCCTCCACTTTGGAGGACCCCTGTAATTACATTGGGCCCACCCAGGTAATCCAGAATAATCTCCCTATTTTCAGATCAACTGACTCACAACTTTAATTTCATCTTCTACCTTAAATCCCTCTTGCCATATACGCTAATATGTTCACAGGTTCTGGGGATTAGAACGTGAACATCTTTGGGGACCCATTATTCTGCTTACCACAGGGACATTTTTAAGAAAGGTATTTTTTAGCTGCTTGAGGCCTATACAGGGCCATACTGAGTTAACCAACCTCCTAGTAACACCATCTGTAAAGCTTATAAAGGATGGGGTATTCTACCATCACTTTCATGTCTTTATCTATTTACTTTTAAAATAAATCTGCACATGGAAGGTGCCAGTTGTTCTATAAATTAGTGCTGTTGAAAAGGTGAACTGTTGAAAAGGGAGTGTGAATTTGTCCACTGTCTATTTTTGGCCATTACAGTAAGAAAGGGAAAGTACCCAAATAAAAATAATAAAAATATTTTACTCTGTGACACTTGCAAATCAAAGCACACCTGAGAATAGAAAGATTATCAGTTCAGTTAAGGGACATAAACACACATAAATTTCATTTTATATTATTTTTATAAAAAAATTTTTCTGTATCATCTGAATCCATAACGCCAGTCTATTCAAATCAGTTTCTTAATCAAAAATTACCCATGGCTTTCAACATACACAGAAAAGAAACTAAACATTTTTAGTTCATCATTTAATGTCCTCAATAGTCTTACCCTTTTTTTAAGCCCCATGACCCCAAATCTCTAAGCAAATTTCTAATCATTATGCCCCAGAGAGAAAGAGTCTTAGGCCACACCATTTCTGCTTAGAATGTCCCATCACCAACCACCTAATTATGTGAATTCTTTGTCTTCAAGATTCCATTTAAATATAATTCTATCAGTGATGCTTTTTCTTATAAATCCAGTCACCAGGTGGTTCTTGCTCCCTCTAAGATTTCAATAACAAGAATTTCTGGTACCTTCTTTTGTCATTTGTCATGGATAAATGTCTATGGTCAAGGTCTTGGTGAACACTCACATATGCACACATTTTCAAAACTTTTGAAATAACTGGCTGATTGATTTGTTTAACTTTGGAATATGCCACAGTACTGTTTCTATGAAATTTTCTAAACCAATTCTGATGTTTGAGGTTTTTCCCAACATATACTCTGAAAGTGTATTTCTGAAAAGTATTATGCAATTTCATAGACCCAAATGAACGTTTAAAATGGGATAAATCACAATAAAACAGTGCAGTACTTTCCTGCCACCAGATCGCAGGGATACTATTACACTAATAAATAAAAATGGATATGATAAACTGTTTTCAATTATGCACTATTTGGAACTATATTAAGTATTCTAATAAGAGGAGAAAATGGCAATATAAAAATGCTTCTGGAGAAATGCAACAGAATAAACATTTAATGAAAGGTTCAGAGGGGAGAAATGTATTCTATTATTTTTCTGAGAAACAAAGCTGCTCAATACAAGAGACCAATTGAAATGCAGAATGGGAGGTACAAAGAGCACAAGATAAAGAAAGTCAACCTCTGAGGAGGAAGAGGCTCCTGGATAGGTCAGACAACATCTCTATGCCTCAATTTACACACCAATAAAATAGGGACTATCGAACTACATGGTTTCCAAGATTGATTCATCAGAAATTCTAGGATAATCTGATATAATGAACTACCATCTAGGCAAATGCCATAGATCGTAATTCATTTCAAGTAATCTTTGTTTTTTTAACAAAGCATCATTTTAATATATACTAAACATTATTCAGAGTTAAAACATTATCTTTAAGCTCATTAAAATTAAATCATAATAAAATGTTTCTTTTTACCTAAAGGAACAAAATATAGCAATTGTTCTTAAAAATGCAGCACAACCTTAATTTAAATATATATGTTCTGAGTTTATTTTGTCATATTAAACATCACTGAAATGCTCCATTTTAATTTCTACATGGCTATTGTATACTGCTGAATAGACCCTGCTTTCATAAAACAATACCCTTCCACGTAATCTTCCCCATGTGATCTTTCTATTTGTGACATCGTTACTGCATTAAAACACTTGATTATAAGCATGAGCATTTTAGCTTCTTTTCACTTTATTCAAATAGGTTTATCAACCACATATTATTCAAAAGATTTGTGAACCACATATTGCATACATGCTAAAGAATCTTTTTTTTGTACCACAAGGTGGCATCTTCTTATTTTGGTATAAACCTCTGAATATTAACATAATTTGAATAATTCCATACACCTGAACTATTTTTTAAAACTTTAAGAGAACCATTTAGCAGCTGTGCAAATATATGGCAATTCTGTTAGTTAATGAAAGTAGTACTTGTGGATATTTATATGCCTGGGATATTCAGAATATTGAATCTTTAACAGAATGATGAGCTGTTCACACTAAAAAAGTCAATAAACATTGTCCTTTAAATGTTAAGCTCACAGAGATTAGTAATACAAAGCATACACTGTAAAATATATGTATTTAAATGGAAGCTTCCTTAGAAATAGCCACAAATGTAGAAACAAGCATATATCAGTTTACTAATTATTTTTGATACTCAGATTAAATAAGTAATACATATTTATGCAATGACTACACTGTGGCCACCACTATGCTAGGCCCTTCTACATCTTTTCACAGAATTTCATGACAAATTTCCCAAATGCACTAATGCTAAACCCCAAAACAATAGTCTAGTGCTTCTCAAATTTTCAATGGCTATATAAATCATCTGGAGAGCTTGAGAAAATGTAAAATCCCAAGCCCCATCTTCTAGAAACTTCAAGTCTAAAACAATGCAATACATGATACAAAACCTACAAATATTAATAAGGAATTTTACCACATTAAAAATAAACTGATAAACAACAAGGATTTACTGTATAGCACAGTAAACTGTATTCAATATCTTGTAATAAAACTATAATGGAAAAGAATCGAAGAAAAAGAAGAATATAGTTATATATAAAGAAAAAAGATAAAAAGAAACCGTAAGATACTCTGAAAAAGTAATCTCAAAAAAGAGAGACTAGTAATCTAAAGTAAATTGGTGAATACATGAAATACGTTGATAAAATACTAAGCCTGCTTCTGGGAATTATAAAAATTATGACTCTTAATAGAGCTCACTTGAAATTTCACCTCACAATTTCCTGGCCCACATCTAGTGATGAAAAATTGAAGATGAGAGCGATGAGAGTTTTTAAGATGGGGAAAAAAGGAGAATATCTAGTATAAGTTTTATCTCAGTCACTATGGTTTCTTATAAACAGGTTACCCAATAACTTACAATTTTGTAAAGAATAAATGGAAGACATCTCCTATGGGGACACACACACACACACAACAGTGATAATTACATTAGGGCCACAAAGAACACTGTGCTAAGGAGTACTGTCATAAACTTTCTGCCTCAAATTATTCATTGATTATAAGATTTGGTCATTGACAGCCTCTTGCCCTGGACATATTCTACCCTGGTACATTCCCCTGCAGTTAAAACATGTAGTCTAGTACTCAATGATATAGTGTGATCATTGACTAAAGATATAGGTATTCTTTATAAAGAACAATTTCCAAGTCTGTGAAAACCTTGTGGTTAAAAAGATCATTGGACCACACTGGAAATGGTTCCCACACCATAACTGTCATCCCACAGGCATGCTCTTTGCATGCTCTTGTACATACACATTCACACACATGAAAGCCTCAGGCAATTGCTGTTACATTTAACTCTGCTTTTTGACAGAAAACCAAAAAATGCCACAGAAACACTGTGGTCTATGTTGGAGCTACCAGATGTGAAGTGTATAAGTTGTTCCTTTCTAACCTTTTCAGTATAAACATCTGTCATGTTTAGAAAGAGATTAAAATGTTTCATTTTAAACAAAATCATAAACTGAAAAATAATCCCTGTCTCACACCATATATCAAATTTAATTCCAGAGCTTAAAAAAAAGAAAGAGAAAAACAAACTAGTAGCACAGAAAGCATACAATCCTGGGGTAGAAAAGTATAATACATGAAACAAAAAGCATGACATAACAGAAAATACTGGTGGGTCTGGCTACTCAAAAGCAAAGACAAAAACTTCACGGACTTCCCTGGTGGTACAATGGATAAGACTATGCACTCCCAAAGCAGGGGGCCCAGTTCGATCCCTGATCAGGGAACTAGATCCCACATGCATGCCGCAACTAAGAGTTTGCATGCTGCAACTAAGGAACTGGCAAGCCACAACTAAGACCTGGCACAACCAAATAAATAAATAAATACTAAAAAAAATACTTCAGTATATCAAAAAAATTATAACCAAAATTGAAAGGCAAACAATAAATCAGGGGAAATTTTGCAAAAACTTGCACAATTTATATATTGTATATAGTTTTTCATAAAAAGAAAATGACAAGCATCTTAGTAGAAATTGGGCAAAGTAGACAATTCTCAAAGAACTATAAATTTCAATAAATGTAAAAAACTCATTCAGCATCATTAGAAATCAAGGGAGTTCAAATTATAGAACAATTAAATGTCTTTTTTATCTTTCAGATTGGAATATTTTTTATTCTAACATCTAATACTTAAAAGGGGTAGAGAAACAGGCCTCTGAAATATTGCCATTAGGAATGTAAACTGGTATAACATTTCTGGAAGGCAATTTAGCAATGCATATACAAAGTTTTAAAATGTACATATTTTTAACTAGCAAATGCATGTTTAGTAACATGTTCAAAGGATAAGTATGAAAAGATATAATGTCCTTCTAAAATGGAAAACCTAAGGGTCCAACAAGTCCTTCAATTAATTATGCTGCAGTATTAAATATGAGTTGCAGAATAAATCATTTTAATGCAGTAAGAAAGTGTTCTCTTACGAGAATAAAAAGTTGTGAAATAGAATAAGCAGTATATTCTCAACTTTGGAAGAAGAAAAGATGTATAAACACAAGAGGAAGATGGGGTATACACTGAAATGTAGCAGAAATTCTTTGCAGGGGCTTGATTACAAGTACTTTTTTAATATACTTCTCAGTTTGTTTTTATTTTTTAAATTTCTTTAGTGAGTGTGATGGTCAATTTTATATGTCAACTTAGCTAGGCTATGGTACCCTGTTGTTTGGTCAAACACTAGTCTAGATGTTGCTGTGAAGGTATTTTTTAAATATGATTAATATTTATAATTAGTAGGCTTCAAATAAAGCAGATTACCCTCCATGATATGGGTGGGCCTCATCCAATCAGCTGAAGAGCAAAGACTAAGGTTTCTCTGAGAAAAAAGAATTCTGTCTCAAGACTGAAAGGTAGAAACCTGTCTGACTTTCTAGTCTGCCTGGCCTGCCCTGTGGATTTTGGACTCAAGGCAGCAACATCAGTTCCCACCTGAGTTTCCAACCTGCCAGTCCACCCTACAAGATTTAGAAGTGCCAGCACCTACAATCACGTGAACCAATTCCTTAAAATAAATCTCTCTTCGTCCCCCACTCACTGTGTGTGTGTGTGTGTGTGTGTGTGGCCCCTATTGGTCTGTTTCTCCGGAGAACCCTGGCTAATGTAACGAGCATGTACTAGTTTTTTTTTTTTTTTTGCGGTACGCGGGCCTCTCACCGTTGTGGCTTCTCCCGTTGCGGAGCACAGGCTCCGGACGTGCAGGCTCAGCGGCCATGGCTCACGGGCCCAGCCGCTCCGCAGCATGTGGGATCTTCCCGGACTGGGGCACGAACCCATGTCCCCTGCATCAGCAGGCGGACTCTCAACCACTGCGCCACCAGGGAAGCCCAGCATGTATTAGTTTTGACATAAGAAAAAAAAATGATTAGGCAGACCTCTAAAAATTAAACAATAAATTATAAATGAGAAAAAAACACCAAATTCTCTTGGAGATAAAGCAACACAGCCAAGAAGAAAATCCTATTTCTCTACTTATTATTTAAGTGTCACTGTCTATCATGCATGGGGTGGACAAAAATCTGAAGAAAAATGCTATATTAGCCCTGCATAATCACATCTCTACCATCTGTATTATGTGGGATGACGAAATTTGTCACTTGTCTGCTATTTACAGGTGAAATTTTAATAATTTATACCATATAACCATTTGCTGATAAGATCAACTGCAGTCCCGAAGGTATTTCACTTGAAAAACAAGAAACATTTTCCATTTTGTCGCCTTTTCATATTAATATCTGCTAGTCTATCATGCTAACTAATAAATGTAGCAGGCAGTGTCTCAGGGTTTTTTTTTTCTAATTTTTTAAAATTTGTCAAATGGAAAATAATCTAGCAAAGAGTCATTCATTTAATTTCTTCTGAGAGGGAATCATTACTAGATATGTTAAATTTTCAACAATGTAGCTTCAAAACAGCTGTAGCCATGGAAAATTTTTATAGTTTTAATTGAACATCTGTGTATTTTAATTGATTAATTTGAAGAAAATACAGGAAAAAAGAAAGAACAGTAGGTAGTATGAATTTAACAAACCACTTTTTTGATTTCTCTGCTTCTTAGTTAATGATTTTTCAGTACAAACAAAACAAGAGATTATCAAACAACATTAAATAATTCCCATGGCTATAAATACATTCATACTGATTTAGCAGAGTAGACAAGTATTTTAGAGTAGGATTGTTTTCAATCAAAAATATGGACAGGGATACATATGTGAACATATAAAGTGTTTATTAGGTCCCTGTCTCTATGGAACATGTTGGGGCAAGTCACTTAGGACAACATCCAAACAATGTAAAAATTCTGTAACAACGCTGACCACCACTGCTGCACTACCATAACAGACACTTAAGGATAAGCAGAATTGGAGATATTTCAGTAATTCTGGCAGCACCAAAAGATCACCCTTCCCAGTATTTCTTTTCTCTTCTAAACGTACAGCTTTCTTATGAACTCACATTTTCTTAATATGTCACCTATTTCACTACGAAAACTTAGTTATCACAGGCATGGCATAGTCCTGGATTTCTTTCTCCCTACCTCCTTCTCTCCCTCCCTCCCTCCCTCCCTTCCTTCCTTCCTTCCTTCCCTCCCTCCTTCCTTTTTCTTTTTTTTGGCCAGTATTTGGAGAGAATGTGGCTCCAGAACAATATACTATCTATAAAAAGAACTAAGAAAAACCTGTCAAGGTAAAACAACCATATAATTCTTGTAGACACTGAGTCATAAGAAAAACTGGGGCAAGTTTGCCCCCAGTTATCCTTGCTATTAACTGGTAAACATACTGTATTTTTAAGTAAGATCTAAAGATGTATTTATCAACACCATTCAAAAACCAAGAGAAATGATGGATGAAGAATATGTATGCACAGACAGGTGAAAGAAAAGCACTGTCAAGAGATGAAACAAAAATAACTGTCTCTTTTCCTTTTGAAGGGAAAAGTTCTAAAAATTCTGCATAACTGAATAAAGATAATCATAATGGTAGTAAGATTTAATAAAGTATTTACAGTAATTCAGAAATTAGTCTAATTTAAACTTTAGGTAAGATGTTAGGCTTTGTTCTTTCTGTGTTCAAAAAATTTGCAGAGGGAAATATGCCCATTTTAGAAACTGATCTGTTTCCTAAGCACTTTTAAAACCACATGAGCAGCCATGCTGGGCAGCATGGTGTGTGCATATAGTAGTCACTCATTTAATGTTTGAAAGTGCTGTAAGGGCTTTCTATCTAGAAGGCGAATGTGCTCATTACAGATTAGTCTAATACATCCATTAAGGAAGGTAATAATGGCCAGATATCTGGCAATGTGTTTTTAGCTAGTGATTCTCTACTTACTTGAATATAACACAAGTGTATTTACTTTACAATAGTTCATCACAACCTAACCTGCAAGCAAGTTATTTCTTTTTACCAGCTGGTGTCCCTGCTATGATTATCCCTATGTAAAATCCCCCATCCTGGACCTCAATTCACAGTCCCAGCATTTTTATTATTAAACGTATTTACCAATTCTTACCACAAATTTTTAAGCAGGCCATGTATTTCACATTGGTAGCTTTCTACAGTATATGTAGGTAGACATTTAATATAATTTTGAAAGATAATTATTATCTGTGATGAGAGAGAAAAGTATTCACCAGAATTCCTTTCAGGGTGAGCACGATCTTTGTTGAAAGTAACTCTTTAATAAATTAGAATAGAACTAGAGACAGGAATGACACTAAATGTGAACGTAAGTTTTCTTAATGAAACCTGTCTCTACCTCAAGTGAATGGGGTGAGTATTAAAGAGTAAAAAAGAAATTGTCAACAGACCCTATAGACTGTATGATGTGACTTCTCCCCCACGAAAACACATACATATACATGCATAAAATTATGAAATGATTGAAACTGATGGATTTTTTTGTGTGTGAAAACCAATGGAACACTGGGGTTTTTTCCAACTGTCCTGTGCTACATGGGATAGCAACTCAGATTCAGGAGCATGAAGAGTCAGAGAAAGTGAAACAAAGGAATGCACTAAAGTGGAGAGAAGGTTATTTATTATCCCAGGAGGTGCAGTTGGTCTCCAAGAATCAGGAGACCTTACCTCACTGGGTATATAGCTATAGAACAAGAGCTGAATTCCAGACTTGAGGAGTAGTTGGCAGGAATACTGTACAGAGGATTTAACTGTCAAAAAAGGAGTTAGCCTTTATGACCTTTCTAAAGTGGAAAGCCTATGTCTCTACAATTATATCTATAGTTGAGAGAAATAATTAGCAAATTAAAGCCTTCTAATTATACTTCAGGGCTATAAACTAATTGCTACATAAATCCAGGTGCTTAGATCAAGGCTGATTTTACAGAAAGATACTCATTATTTTGCCTTCTGGTTCTAGAACAAAATCTTATAAAATGCAAACACTTTCTACCTGTGCTTCATAGCTGTGACTATTAGAATTTCATCTCTGACACATTGCACAATTACAAAATATAATCTTATTAAACTCTAGAGTGGAAGTATGGAGGTCCACGTCCCCAAGTAAATTTTGGCAATAAGGACATCTAGCTCACATTTTAGGTCCAGAAAGCTATAATGCAGAGGACCCAAATATTTATATAATCAAAGACTACTTTTATTTCACTTTTCCCAGTGGTTCCATGTTTATTTTTTATAAAATGTGGATTTTTAGCACAAAAATGTATGGTGAAAACAATGGAACAAAATGTAGTATAAATAAGAGGTTAGTAATATAATAAGGCAAAAATTACAAATTATTGCAATGAATTACTAAAATGTGAAAAATGTTGAGAAAGAGATTGTGCTAAATTCTCACCACTATGAATATTGGGAATATCTGAAACACTCATACCAGTGTTTGGTGTAATGAAAATGTCTCAGTTTCAAATGTCATCAAGAGCTAGAGTTTCTGGTCAGCATCATATAACCATTGTTACCATACTGAGATAATATGAAAAGCAGAGAGACAAGACATGCTAGTTAGCATGCACAGCATTTTTGTGTATTCATATAAAATAAATTACACCAGGAGTTTGGAAATACTGAAAATACCTCATGAGCTTCCATTACAATCTTCATGTATCAGAAACCTCAAGATTTGAATAACAGCCATAGTTCTTACTGTTTTTACATTTATTTTTAAAGAACTGAAAATTAAATTCAAATATTAACAAAAAAAGGTAATTATACAATTAAAGGCACAGTGAGCCTCCTAATTTCATCAATATGGCAGACAGGATAAGTTCTTTCTGCTACAAATGTCTGGATATGCTGGATGAAACATAACAAACATCCCCCCTTTTTTTTTTGGCCACACCAAGACATGTGGGATCTTAGTTCCCGGACCAGGGATTCAAACCATGCCCCCTGCAGTGGAAGTGTGGAGTCCTAACCACTGGACCACCAGCGAATTCTCCAAACATCCTTTTAATGCATAATTGAGCAAGAAAGTTAACTAAATATGCAAGGCCAGAACTGGAGAAAGACCTGAAAACTAGAGCAGAAAGCTCATGCACTATCCTGGGAAGGGTTATATGGAAGCCTGAATGGAGCTCTTTCTTGGAAATACCAAGGCCTGGTTTTTAACACACACTGAGAGAGAGAGGAGAAAAGGCCCTAAGCTTCAGAAGAAAGGGTATAGCTATAATAATATTAGGCAAATTAGACTTCAACTCTAAAAGTATTACCAGAAATAAAAAGGGACACTACATAATGAACCAAGGATCAATTTATCAGGAAGTCATGACATGACAAACTGTATGTAACTAATAAACAGAGCTTCAAAATACCTAAAACAAACCCTGACAAAAACAAAGAGAAAAATGCATGATCTTAAGTTGTAGATTTTGACCCCTCTCTCAATAACTGATAGAACAAGTAGACAAAATTCAATAAGGATATAGAATACTTCCACAGTTGACCTGTCATTTATAGAATACCACTCTTTTCATGTATACAGTGGACCAAAACCAAATCTAAATAAATTTTAAAGCAGTGAAATCTTACAGAGCATTTTTTAATGACAATGAAATTAAAACCTGGAATCAATAAAAATAATGTAGTTAAAGAATCACTAAACATTTGAAAATTAAATAATATATTGATTTGACCTGTGGATCAAAGAAGAAATCATCAAAAGAAATTAGAAAATATTCAAACTGAATACTAATGACAATCCAACATATCAATTGTTGTAGTATACGGCTTAGGTAGTGGTTAAAAAGAAATGTAAAGTATTATGTTTACACTAGAAAGGCACAAATAAAGTTATAAAATCAGTGATCTAAGTTTCTATCTTAGGAAGACAGAAAAAGAAGAGAATTAAATTAAACCCATGTAGAAAGAAGAAAATTTAAAGAGAGGAAAGTAACAATTAATGAAATAGAAAACAAATAATAGAAAAAAGTGACAAAGCCAAATTTAATTTTTAAAAGATTAAAAAATTGATAAACCTATCAAAATTGATCAAGAAAAAGAGAACACAAATAGCAATATCAGAAATGAAAGTGGGGATATCTCTACAGATCCTACAGATAATAGACGTTTATTAAGAAAATATTATGTATAAATGTATGCTCATAAATTCAAGAATTTATACAAAATGGTTAAATTTCTTATAAAACACAATTTGCCAAAAGTGACAGAATAGAAAATCTGCATAGCCCCATATTAACTAAATAAATTAATATTTTTATTGAAACCTTTCCAATGAAGAGAGAACTCCAAATCCAGCTGGTTTCAATGGTGAATTGTATCAAATATTTTAAAAAGAAATTGTAACTATCTTACACAAACTCCTTCTATAAATAGGGGAAGAGAGCTCATTTTCTAACTCATTTTATGACCCAAGAGAACTCTGATATCAAAACCTGATAAGGATATTCTCAGGAAAAAAACAAAAACAAAAACAAAAACAAAAAACTCCAGACTGATACTTCTCATGAATAAACACACAAGAATCCTTTACAACATATTAGCAAATTGAATCCAACAAATATATAAAAATGATACATCATAATGAAGTGGTTATGATAATATCTCATAAGTAATACACTGAAGGCTGGTTTCAAGTTTGAAAATAAGTCAATAAAATTCATCATATTAACAGAATAAAAAAGAAAAACCATATGATCCTCCCAATGGATGCAGGGGGAAAAATGACAAAATGTAACATCTGTTCATGACAAAAACTCTCAGAAAATTAGGAAGAAAAGGGAACTATCTCAGTCTGATAGAGCACATCAGCTAAAAACCCATAACTAGCATCACATTTCACAGGAAAGATTGAATATTTTCTCTGCAAGGCTGGAACAAAGACAAAGGTTTCTGCTCTCACCACTTCGTTTTACTGGAGGATCTGTACAGTGTAATAAGACAAGAGAAAGAAATAAAAGGCATACACTTGGAATTAACTAGGTAAAATGGTCTTTATCCAGACAGTATAATCGTACACATAGAAAATTCTATAATAAAGCTACTAAGTAAGTTTAACAAGGTCTTAGGATAAAACTTTAAAAATTAATTGTTCTACGTACATACAGCAAACAGTGAAAAAAATTAATTTCAAAAAATCGATGCATGGACTTCCCTGGTGGCACAGTGGTTAAGAATCTACCTGCCAATGCAGGGGACACAGGTTCGAGCCCTGGTCTGGGAAGATCCCACATGCTGCAGAGCAACTAAGCCCATGCGCCATAACTACTGAGCCTGCGCTCCAGAGCCTGGGAGCCACAGCTGCTGAGCCCGCGTGCCACAACTACCAAAGCCCATGTGCCTAGAACCTGTGTAAGCCACCGCAATGAGAAGCCCATGCACCTCAGTGAAGAGTAGCCCCCATTCTCCACAGCTAGAGAAAGCCCCTGAGTAGCAATGAAGACCCAACACAGCCAAATATTAAAAAATAGATAAATAATTTTTTAAATGAATAAAGAGCCTTAATTAAAAGAAAAATAAGCGATGCAGTTAATAATAGCAATACAAGTGATCTCCCTGGGATTACTCCTCAAATAAACTATCTTCCACAAGTCTTTATTTTAGGCTATCACCAACAGCTAATGTCAAACATAATACAATGACAGTATACAGAGAAGTCTGGAAGTGCAAATAGATATAAAAAATCAGGAATTACAGATTATTTTTATTTTTTTCATTTTGCTCAACCATATTTGCTAATTTTCCCAAACAACAAGTCACACATATAAAGAGAAAATAGTTATCAACCTTCAAAATTCTATTAAGAAAAATAGCCAAGTGATTTCACCATTTATCATGCGTGAGCTTATTTGCCAAAAATTCTTGACTAATGTAACAAGATTTAATATATCAACTTTAGAAATTTAAATGACAACATAATTATTAATCATAGGTCATTGGGTTAAACATTATAAATATTTTAATTACTCTTCTGAGGTCAAAAAATTTGTTAAAGATCTTTTCATAAATTAATATTAAAATAGATAATATTCAAAGATATTCATCAATTAAACATGATAATATCAGTATGTATATTTTCCTATGTTATTCACATACTTATTAAATATCGATGGTACAGAAGTATTATTCTAAGTGAATAGGAAAATAGAGTGCCAGGACTGTTATAAATATTTCACATGTATGGTATCCTTTATTCCCCACAACACAGTCTAAGCAGACGCTAACATAGTCTCCATTTTCACATGGGAAAACTGAGCCACACAGAAGGAAGCAACTGGTGTGAAATCCCTGAGCAGTGGGTGTCAGTGGCAGCATCCAAACCTGGTGAATCTGATCCCAGAACCTACAGTCTGAATCACCACATTGAACACAATGCTCAAGGGTAAACAAGATAAAAGTGTGTTCTCAAGAAGCTTACATTTTAGCAATGGAATACAGAAAATAGGCAAATAAAGAAGAAAGCAATCAGATAATGATAATCTTTGAAGAAAATAAAATACAAGAGACAGTGTGGGATGCATGTTGGGAAAGTCTATGTGAGGTGGCATTTAAACAGAGACGTGAATGATGTGAAGCAGCCAGTCTTGTAAAAATCTGGGGAAAGAATGTTCCAAGTAGACAAAACATCCATGCAAAGGCCCTGAGTAAGAGCAACACTGATAATGCCTGAAGAACAGGGATGAGGGTATCCAAGAGATGACTTTGGAAAAGTAGGGCCTCACGGACAATGGGGAAAAAATCGGCATTTATCCTAAGGATGATAGGAAGCCATACTTAGGGAGAATTCAGCACGATGATTTTATTTGTGTTTTTAAAATATCTCTTTATGTACCATGGATTGTAAGGGAAGCAAGAAAGGAAGCAGAAAGACCAGGAGGCTACCACAGTGGGATAAGTGAGGGTGGCAGGTGGCTTAGGCATAGTGGCTAAGGTGGGGAAAGAATCACGTATGTTCCAGAGACACACCCAGCACGACTTTCTGATGACTGGTGTGGTGGGTGAAGAAAGAGAGGTAGCAAGGATAATAACTAAGTTTTGGCTTAAGCAATTTCAGATGGTGGTGATACTGAAATAGAAATGACTGGAGAATGAGACGGCCCCAGGGGAAAAATCAAGCTAGGTTTCAGATGCTTATTTATATGTCAAATAGGTAGTTGAATAAGTGAACTGAAGTGCCAGGAAAGGGGTCACACTGGAGATGGAAATTTGGTAGCCACCAGTGTCTAGATGAACACTAGAGCCTCTGGATTGGATGAGCCCACAAGGGAGAGTGTGTAGGCGAAGCAAGGAGGGAGCCGGAAGCCATACCCTTGGGCATGCCAGCAAAGTAGGACTGAGCAGGGGAGGGCTGAAGGAGAGAAGCCCAGAAAGGAGCAGCCCCCATGGCTAGAGCAAACTAAGAGGAGCAAGATAAGCAAAAGATGAGCGATAATCCTAGAGGCCCAGAAGGAAGGAGGGCTCATCTGGGTGGAACTTTCTCAAGTGATGAGTGAAGAGGAGCAGTGTTTTACTTTAGACTAACAATATGTTCTTGCAAATATTGTATAAATTTAAGTGACTCATTCTCACAGAAAAGCCTGATACCTCAAAGAACACTAAAATAAAGAATTTTACCAAGTTAAACATCTTTTATGAATGAAGAGTACATCTCTTAAATAATCAAATGAGTAAACCAAGATTCTCATACATTAGCTTGCTTAAGCAGGATTTAATTTGTAGTATACCAAATCGTGGGTAAGATTACCTTAAGGCTTGAACTCAATTTCAGATGCCATCAGAAGTAAACTCTAACATCTGGGTCAAACTGTGCTACCTCTCCCTTCTAGAGCTCACATAAAAATTATCACCACAATAGTTGCTAACATTGATTAAATGCTTGCTCTATATTGATTAATTTAATCATCACCAGATCTCATGAATGCTTTTTATTATATCGACTTTTTTTTTTTAAGAAGAGGAAATGACCATAAGAGAGGTCTAAGTGTCTTTCCCAGTATCAACCAGAATTCCACACTGGTCTTTACTAAAGACTTTGGTCCTTATTCTAGTGACACAGTTAACTACCTCAGGACTCCGCCCTTTAAGCCTCCTGCTAAAGTTTGCTCCCTCCTTTCTTTTCTCTGCTATCCACTGATTTTATATACCCATCCTGACAATTAGAGAGAGACATGAAAATGAAGGTAAAGTAACAAGCAAACAATGAAGAAGACAATCATAGATAATCATGGCTGAGAACTCAGCTAAAAAGGTGACTATAATTGAGTCTTTGAGTTTCCTAGAAGCACAAAAAGGAATATACAATGGATTACAAAATTTCCATTATCTAATAAAAGTAAACACACCAGTTAAGCAAGAGATCTTTTTGGTCCCAATCCTTAAATACAACAGTATTTCTTACATATGTATATTTTAGGGAAAATGAACCATATAAGATCAGAGACTTCAAGAGCAATTCCTCCAAAGATAAAGAAATATTCTTTGTCTGGTTCACTTAGAATTTTCCATATAAAAGGTGGTCAACAGTTCAGCATTCTCTAGTAGAATACTTTTATATGGTTCATGGTCATCTGAGCTTTTTTAAACTTTAATAGGTGTCCAGTGACTTAGAACCCTGACCTGAACTTTTATAACTGTCACATGGGTTCAAGGGAAATAAGACCTATTATATACTCTGTACAAATGGCCTATATCATATCTCTATCAAAGGTAACAGCGCATCTATGTGAAACAAAATCTTGGCAAAAATTTCAAAACATTGCTTGCCCCCCAGCTCCAATTTATGTCCCTTCACAAGCAAATTGCCAAGGGTTTTAATTAATGAAAAACCAGTTTGTTTTTAGAAAACATCGTCATTATCAGCTAATATAACAGAAATGACCAGGAAGAGCATGATTTAATATGGATTGAACATGAATACAGCTCAGAAGCTTTCTTCTTGTTGAATTAGATAATCAAAACTATTAAACAGTATTCCAAAATGCTTTTCATAGTCCTGGGACCATTAATGTCATGTTCAAATCACTGTGGATTTTTGTTGTTGCTGTTGCTTTTACTATTCATAGGGATACAATGAGTCACTGGCACATTTCCAGTGCAAGATGCATTTGAATAATACATGACATGCCCTTTAGCTAGCATCATGATGCCAGATTTAAAACAAGGTAAGAAGTTTCCTCCATGTACACTTGCAGTGTTCAGCTGTTCATAATCTATAGCGTTAACAATTTATCATCAAACCCAGCGACTTGCTGCCAACTTATCAAAGTGGCCACTGGATGCATATGATCAAGTCTGAGCATCTGGCTCTCCTCTGTTCCTGACATTAGCACAGACAACAGAATCAGTGGACTATTGAATGCAATTACAGTAAGCGAGACAGACAATAAAGATTGATAGCGCCTTCTCTTTTTATCACACACGAAACTAGTGGGGGTTAAAGCTTTGCCTTGAGCTGCCTTCATTTAACAATGATTGAAAATATGCAGTTGTGTTGGTAAAACACTGTAGCCTGTACCACTTCATTTACTGGACACATTATCAAATTAAATGAAAAGTGAACCGCCAAAAGCAACAGTTATTATACATTAATGATGAATATTTACTTAGCATTGTTCACAAATCATACAGAGAACAGAATCCTTCTTGTTATCTTCTTTGCAGGTTACAGTTGAGTAGGCTTAACATTTCTATGTTTACGTTAAGTCTTCTGTCTACAAATCTCTAAATACAGACTTGCACAATTGGTTTTGTGACTATCCATGTGATTACAATGTGTAATTAATAAAATGCTCAAGTTGTAGATGAATCCTAATTATTGAAGAGCTTTCTCCCCCATTATGACAATTCTCATTCTTGTAGCTATTCTTATAGCAAGAGAAACTTAGCCAGTGGTATATGTTGTGAGTGAGAGATTAGGAACTCCAGCTTCATCGAGCTTCTGAAATTTGGGATGTGAAAAAGACCCTCAAGATACAGACAAGCCACGAAGTTATACTTTTCTCCAAAGAGTATTGCTTTAGTAGCCATTGGGGGATATAACAGTCCAGCCTTAATTTGACCTCCAAGATAAGAAATACGTAAGGGGCAAAAGGCAAAATGGGTCAGTATAGAACTATTGAGCAGACAAGGGAAAATGGATCTTATTCCACAGTTCAGAGAGGAGGAAAATGCATTCTAAGCAAACATCAATAGATCTGGGAATACAAAAATAAGTGTCTCATTGTTAAGTGGACAAACATTTGGTGTGCATACTGGCGTATCAGAAAGACATGACGGCAGGCAGACGTGATTGTTCAAAGTTATGTAGATTAATTCAAGGTTCTTTTAAAAACACACACATCTGGTCCTTCCTTTCCAATGAGAGATACAAGAAAAGAAGGTGCTCATATATGAAATGTAGTCATGTCTCTTTTCTAAGAGCTCAATAACCTGAAAAGGTGACATAACCCAAACAAAAAAGAATATAAGAGGTAAAAGAAAAGAAGACACAGAACAAGTCACAGGTTTTCTAAAACCACCCCACTTGTTATTCTGTAAGCAATTAAATACATACTCAGAAGTGTTGAGTTTCGAATTAGAGCAGCAACCATATGCAGTTAATATAAATAGCAGCATGAGGTATAAGATATTCAACAAGTGTGGAAAACTCACCAAATAATAGCATCACCACAGTAGACAGAGAAGCATCACCACAGTAGACAGAGAATCTGGAAGCCAAAAAGCAGCTGAATCAGAATTCATGAAATGTAAAGGAAACAATTATGTTCTCCAGAATTTACCTGGAAGCAAAATCTAAGTGAAATCACTCTTTCTAAGCACATTTAAATTCTAAGGTTACCTTGAAATCATTTGGAGATGTGTAACCTTTGCAGGTTATTCTCAACCTAGCCGACTACCAGACTTATCTCAGGAGCTTTGTAAAATGCAGATCTCTGGGTCCCAATCTTTGGGATTTTTATTCAGTACATTTTGGGTGGAGCAATGGGTACTCACTATGGAATATTTGGCGAATAAACTATGAAAAAGCTTAAAGAAAACCTATTACCTGTAAAGCCACCGTCTGTAACCCATCTTTTTATTCATGTATATCTTTTTATCTATGAAGGTAAAATTTTTCAAGTCAATAATATTTTCAATAACTTTAGGGGGTCACTTTATAAAAATATAAATAAAGAAGAAATATATGTTTATGGCTAAAAATCAACACACTACAAATCAATACAAATAAAAACATGAAAGAATGCTCCTGTTATCCTTCAATAGCTGCTCTCACGGAGTTAGTTACTGTTAAATATAGATGTGTCTCTACAATCTTTTTTTTACAGTCTTTACCACTCTGTTTATGGCGAGATTGTGTCCCAGCCTCTTCTACCCTTTTTAATGTGGTTTTCTTCTCATTTGCCCAATGTGTAACGTCACTCGGCCAGGCTACAGGGATTTTTTAAGAGGAAATTGTACCATATGTAGCTGTGAACTCAGTGTGTCCATGGGACGAGGTGAGTTCAGAATCTTCCTATGTGGCCCTTTTGAGCCTCTCATCCTTTATGTATTCATTTTGAATTTATTTCTGTCTGTATTTTACATAATCAAAATTGGACTACACATATTGTTCTGTGAATTGACTTTTTCACTTTATGTTATTCTGATTTATATCTAGATTTATCTAAAACTATTTCTCTTAATGTTTTTTATAGCTATATAGTATTCCATAGTATAAATAATCATAAACATTGTAGCCTTTACTGTGCTTTTACTATTTTTCCTAACTTATTAGTTTTACCAAAAATAATATGTAATATATATTTATAATATATATGTAAGAGGTATTGTATATATGTATATGTATCTTCATTTATTTGAAGTTTTTTTGCAGTATAAATTAGAAATGGAATTTCTGCATCAAAAGTATGTGAACTTAAAATTTTAGACACAAAGAGACATGCACGAGCAGAGGGACAACCACGTGAGGACACAGGGAGCAGACAGCCGTCTGTAAGCTAAGGAGGGAGACCTCAGAAGAAAGCAAGCCTGCTAACTCCTTGATCTCAGATCTCCAGCCTCCAAAACTAGTGAGAAAATAAATCTTCATTGTTGAAGCCACCCAGTTGTGTGGTATTTTGTTATGGCAGCCCTAGCAAAGTAACACCAGTATTTTCGTCAAAGAAACAGAACGAGCCAGAACATGGGATTCACTGGGAATTTAACTCCCAGCTTCTACACAGCCTACTAGTAATATGCAACTATTTATTTAAGGGAGGAAACTGGAAGTCTAAAGGATACAAAAATAATCGTAGGCCTGGGGAAAATAACTATTTTCACTTGAAAATACCCTAATTTTCATAACCAGTATTTTTTAATTCCCTGGACATAGGTAGGCAGATATTTTTTCTCCCTTCTATCTCTGTCTATCTCTTTCTCTCCTCTCCTGATAAACATTTCCTTCACCATCCTCATTGTGACTGGCCTTTCTTTTCCACAGGTTGGATAGGTGTGCTGATTAGGCTAGAAAACATCTGACGGGAGAGAAATGAGTTAACTAGAGACACAGTATGAGGTTCTAACTGGTAAACTTCTTCTTAACGTCCAGTTCAGATTATATACTGGTTGAGCCGGACCAGTAGCAAGGAATCAACTGCTTTCTTCTACTTGTGGTTCACCCACTCACATTACCTCAGCACAGCAATGTCTCCTCTTTTGTCATCAGTCAGTGGTGCTGGGAGCAAAATCAACCACTGACCTGCACTGGAACGTTCTCCGGGTCACAGCCATGCTCCCCCAGGAGCTGTGGGAGAACTGGCTTTACTCCAGAAGAAGTCAACCTCCCCTCATTCCAGCCACTAATAACCTTTCCTCACTTTTGTTTGGATCTTAATGACCTCAACCCTTCACAAGAGGTTTGTCTCCTTTTTTTTAATTTTTCCTCAACAGCAACACAAAATGGCAGATAACCCAAAGAAATGAATATAATTTAGGGGTAAAATAAAATCTATCTACCAGTACGTGTATGCAGCCTGTGTGTCTCATTGGCATGCACCAGATTGGACTAAATGGCAGGAATTTCCCAAGGGACGATAACCTCCAGATACTGCTACAAAAGCTTTATTCCCCACACTCTGCAAATTATTTAATTTAAACACTGCTTGATATGACTCTCTGAGGAGAAGGGTGTTTTCCCAGATCCATTTTTAATTTGTTGGTGTGTATATGCATGTGTGCGCATAGAACCGGCCTCACAAATGCATTCACAGCTACAGAGACTAAGCACCAGCTTCTGATTTGCAGAACCTGGAGCTGCAAATTGCTGTCAAAAACTAGGAAAATGATGAAATGCACATGTAATTTCTTCTTTTCTTGGTGAGGAAAGAGGCAAAGGTTCAGTTGTTCATGTCCTATGGTCCCTACTCCCAGACACTTTCCATTTACTTGGGAGATATAACTAAATATTTTTTAAAAATCACGTGCGTGCATGTGTGTGTGCACACACAGCTAATTTCTCATAGTAGAAAATGGTCACATCCATGGATGCATTTTACTAAAGCACGAGAAGTAATGCAAAGATTAGAGAATGCATTTCCATCAGCATTGGGTAGTACTGTATCATGGGTCAGGGAGATAATTTAGAGCATTCTTTTTATCCTCCTGCTTCTTCCACTAGCTTAACTTCTCTTGCTTTTCTGCTACATATTAATCAGGAAGGGGTACCTGGTGAAACAAAACCCTGAGCATTTTATTCAATATTATGTGTTTTCCCAAATACCATCTTGAACAATCTTGCCTTTTTAAAGGTCCCATTAAAGGATCCAAATGAATTCCTCCCCTAGACAGAGAAACCTTACATAAGGTTCCACAGAAGTGCTAACCCTGCCACAAACGCAGCCTTGCACACACAGGGCCCTCACTGGAAACAGTCCTGTTATCCTGGCTAAAGCAACTTAAAAGTAAATAAGCATTAGACAATAATTTCAATATTAACTTTTGCTTCTTCATCGGAGCAAGCTAAAAGCATGTGAACTCCTTTTCACCCTTCACCCCGGCCCCCTCTAGAGCTCTCCCTATGTGGTACCCTCAGCGCAGGTAAAGTGACCTCCTTCCTCCTACCAGCCTAGCTATTTATTGACATAAGCTTGCATTCTGGGGCATTATCAGCTTAATGCATAATTCAAATCTCTTGCATGTGGCCTGCACTTTTGCCTTATCCCCTGCATTCTAAATGAAAGATAAGAGGAAGTATTTCCAAAGTGGGCACACAAAAGGATTCCTGAATATCGACAAAGCCCTCTCCCCAGGCCAGTCCTCCCCTACCCCTCAGAACACTACTTGCCCTGTAGCTCCTACACACCCCTCGTAAGGGTGCCGGATTGAGAAGAAAACAATCCCAGGGATGGAGGGAAAGTTTACACTGAGTGGGGACCTGAGAACCTTTGGGAAGAAGAGGTCTCTAAAAGTGGAAAAATCATAATTATCACCTTGAGTCATATGCTAGACCGGCAGCCAGATGTTTTCAGCAAAGCGATAGTTTCAAATCTCTGTAATTCAAAAAAAGAAAAACTAGCTTTAGAATGTGTATATTTCCCCCCAGTGGGTCAAGGGAAGCTGTGTGTGGTGGGAGGGGAGAGAGGGCAGGGGGTAGGTGGGAAAGGCTTCTCAATAAGACCGAGGGAAGGAGGAAGAGGAAAGCCAGAAGGAAGAAAGAGGGGAGGAGAAAAGGGCAAGAGAGAGGGTAAAGGGTTACGGTACAAACTGACTGGGGGACACAAAGGGGAGAGAAAGATAGGAGTGTGAGAAGAGAGGGCTTCAAAATTAACTGTATTAGAAGGTTAATTCAGTCAAAGTCAATTCAGGAAAAGTAATTCCAGTGATTTTTTTCCCCCCATACTGAATTGACTGCCTTCTGACTGAATCGATTAAATTAACTAGTTTTTTTTTTTTTAATGATGTGTGAAAAGAGAGAAAATGAGCAATAAGCCCACCTGCAAATACACAGATCCAGGTAACCTCTATGCTCTGATTTGAACACATTAACAACTTGGCCAGTATAAAAAAACAGACACATACGCATATGTATGCATATGCTTATGGGTGTGACAACACTGAATTTTGTCGAAAAGTGCCACTGTTTTCCCTAGAATGTTCACAAGCATAGTATATCTGTACATACACATAATATGTATACTGAGTTTTGTTCTTTCCAAAAATTAATTGTCTTTTTGGAAAACAGTTTATCCCTGATGGAGAAAGTATGCTGTACAAATGCACCAATATCATTTATCAGCACCATTTTTTAAAAGTAAGGTTCACCTCCCCTAATGCACTTCCTATTTTTTTTTTTTGTTAACATCTTCATTGGAGTATAATTGCTTTACAATGGTGTGTTAGTTTCTGCTTTATAACAAAGTGAATCAACTATACATATACATATATCCTCATATCCCCTCCCTCTTGCGTCTCCCTCCCACCCTCCCTATCCCACCCCTCTAGGTGGTCACAAAGCACCGAGCTGATCACACTGTGCTATGCGGCTGCTTCCCACTAGCTATCTATTTTACATTTGGTAGTGTATGCCCCTTAATGCACTTCTGCCGAAGTCAGGACATGATACTAAAAACCATAAGGTCACCAATATCATTTGGACTTATTACTAAATATGAGATTCTTGTAGATGCTTTTTACATGCCTTTTGAGTCCACCAAGCAATAATTCCTCCTTTTTTATAAACATAATGACATGAATTATTAAAAAATTAAAGGCATTTAGAATAATGGTCCTCCATATGCAAAGTATTTATTTCAACTTTCATCACTCATAGTTTATCACATTGACTTTTTTTCATCAGTTTACTTAGTATTAGGCTTCCACTGAACTCATCAATAAGAAATGAATTTTGGTAACTTTCAAATCCACTAGATTATTTTTCCTTTTATTCGTAGTGAATTTTTCGTCTCTCAGTGGTATTACTGCAATAAGTCAGTCATTATTTTTTTATGTTTTCCCTTCTTTCTTTAGTATTTCATTTCCCTTTATAGCACATCTTGTGATCACAAAGAAAACAGACACTTATTTCTTTTAACAGTTGAAATTGCTGCAAGTGATTTAGCTGTCATTTAATTTGATTCCACTCTTCTGTCTGTGGAGAAATATGTTTAATGTACTGGAAATTATGTTAATAAGAAAAAGCATTATCTCATTTAATGAAATAAATACACAAATATTTCAAAATAAAATAAAGAGGCAATCTTCACTGAGAAAATGTCTCTTATGGTTTGCATAAAACAAACAAATGGGAAAAAATTATGAATACATTGAAACACTGACAAAAATTATGCCTACATTCAAAAGGGGAGGGGAAGTTTGGTAACTGAATTAGCCATAATTTAATCAAATATTTTTTGGAAAACTCTGGGCACATATGAAGGATCAAATTATTAATTTTATATTTCTGATTGCTGCAAGAAAGATCATTTAATTTTTCTGGAATGGGCACTGGGTTTTTGAAAAGTTTTCTTTGTATTTTTTTCTCTTCTATTTCAGTTGGTCTTTCAATGATTGCTACTGCTTGAATTAATAATTATCAGCAATCTCATTGAAAATGTGACCCAACCCATGTAACTATAAGAAAGGTTAGAATTCCTTTGATTTTGCTAATCAAAACAGAGTCAATGAACTAGTTCCAAAGCTTTTATATGTTAAAATTTATCTAATGCACAAAAAGGTTAAATAAATATTGTTAGTGATTTGAGCAAAACTTGAAGCAATTATGTAATAAAAGCATGACCACAGTAACAGAAACACATAATTAGCAATTTAATTACTGGCATGAAGACAAGCTAAAGATGTCAATAAAAAAAAAAACTTTAGTGACAAGCTGATTTTATTCTCCTTATGGCAATCTGTGAGAAATATCCACCACCTGATGAGTAAAACCATTTTTATACAAACTACCTATCCTTCCACAAACTGAAATACCCAATTTAAAATATTTCTGATTTCATTTCATTGCATAGTAAATCATTACATTTTTCCCCCATTTAGATTAGCACTTTCTCTTCTCTGAAAATACAATATTTCCAGTCAGCCAGTAAAGAACATTAAGTGTTTTTAAATGAGTTAAAGTAGCAGGTGTTCTTTGTTTCAATTTCATTTCTTTCCAGCTTCAATAATGCATTTGACAGAAATGCTTCCTTGTGTATGACATTCCAAATATTCTATCTTTTCTTATCTTCTAAGTTTCAGCTGAGAAGCACACATAAACCATGGATTGTTTTAAAAGGAGATAAATGCCAAGTATAGTAGAAACAGTCAGGCTAATGAGGCATTCCACTAGGGCCTGCACAATTTCTTTTTCTCCCCCATCTCTGTATTTAGAGTTATGGTGGGAGGTAAAGAAGAGAAATGAGTAAGTTTAGTTTATTGTGATATGATCCACTTGTTTTTTTTCAGCACCACCCCAAATTTCAGATTTTCAAAATCTTGAACTACTTATATTAAAAGTGTTCAATGAATGCTTACTACCTCATATGTCACTGGTATTTTACCAGTAGCAGAAAACAGATATTTCAAGATAGAACCATACTGAAAGAAGTTTTCCATCTTGTGATAAAAAGTGAATCATCTTGGCTGGTATTCAATAGCCACTTGTACAAGCCCAGTGCATGGAGTGAAATCATGAAAGTCAGACTTGCTAAGAAGTTTTGTCTATAAATACCCTTAGGGCATGATGGAATACACTTAAAAAAATAAACTCTAGACACAAAGAACAGAATAAATAATAACTCCTAATAACATTGCCTTTTATAATTAACCTACTGATTCTAATCATTTTGGCGTATAGTTCCAATCAGATATCTTAACTAAATATTCCAGTTTTGAAAGAAGGGTGTATAATACCAACTCAAAGTTTCTAAGGAAATTGAAAATGTTTTTAAAAGCATATTTTACTTGGCTGCAATTTGATAAATGTGAAGGGAGCAAATATAACTGGGAGATGACTTTTTTGGAACCTCCTGCCTAATATATTGGTTTCTAGAACCATTCATTTCTTACACATATTTGTATTAGAGGTCCCTTGCTTCCATAAAACGTTCCTTTTTCTAGGGAGCTTTTCATCACTGTTCATTATATATCACAATCAGCTTCTAAGTTTCTGTTTGAACCATAAACCTAAACTTACTTGGATTTTTCAACTGTAATCACCTAGGCCTGAAACTCTCTTGCTTTCTATACTTTTATGGTCCAGTTGTCATTAACAAGCATGTTAATTTACAAACCTCCAGGGAAGACCCCCTGTATTAGCCAGCAATGGTACCTGCCTTTGGGATGGTTAAGCAATGGTACCTGCCTTTGGGAAGCCCAGTCTAGTTAAGAAGATGGGGTGCCAAAGATAATGTTGCATCATAATTCAAGTGTAGTTATGATAAATACCAAACAGTTGACACAATAAATCAAAAAGGTTCATAAAATAAAGGGAGCACAGTGTCTTTGTACGTAGATCCCTTTATATGTGGGTACTATGGTGAGAATCCTATAAAGCTTTAAAATGCAACATCGCATTTGAATTTATGAACTGAACAGCCCCTTGTAGAGGTGAAGAACTCAAGATTCAAAGAGGTGAAATAACTGACCCAAACAAAAATATATTCGAATGGGAACTCGATAGTTCTGCTGACTCTAAGTTCTAGGTATAAATAAGAAAGCATTGGAGATGAAGGGATGAGCAAGGGGATATGTCAGGTAGAGAGGAAGGGAAGGGACTCATGAAACATGTACAGGACAAGGTGAACTGTTTACCTAGGGAGAGTAGCAAGAGCAGTGAGGCGAAGATTCGAGATAAAAAAGATGGGAACAATGGAAAATTGGGAGTGTGTTTTCTGGGCAGTGAGGAGTCTTGGATGGTTTCTGAGATGAAGGCAGAATAGAGCAGGAATCGGAAAGGTGAGAAACAAGAGGCAAAAAGTGGATGCTGTTGGTTCTCCACCCAGACTCCTGTCCCCCCAGAGGCAGCCCTCTTCCAGCTGCTGGGAGTGTTGGCTGCTCAAGGTCCTCAGCTGCCCCCTTTTCAGCAGAACTGTCCTCAGCCTACAGGATCCACTTCACCAGAGAGGTTCAAACTCCCTCCCCATCATCCCACACAAGGACTGACTGACAAAAGCCAGCTCCTTCGACTTGAGGGACATCAGCTTTGTGGGGTCAGTTGAAGTGACCCTTTAGCTGAAGCCTCATGCCCTGTCCTGTGTCCTCACTCCTTTCTCCTCTTCAGTGCCTCCTTGTCTCAGGCTCTGCTGCTAGGAAACCCGACCCAAGAGGAGGCAATCTGAGCCTACACTGTCTTCCTCTCCCTTAGGGGAAGAATGATTCATGCTGTTAACATGAGTTAACAGGTTAGTGACAGCAACTTCACCCGGACTCACCCAGAAAATAATCAGTGCACAGGAAAAGCAACCAGGGTATACATGGAAGCCACCTAGATATGATTTTGTTTTTCTGGGCTTCTTGGCTTTTACTGTTCAAAGAATGGAATTTGTATGGAATTGATGGGGGAAGTTTATAATTCGACCACAGTAGTCTGCATGGGAGAGACAAAGAAGCCTTCACCTTGGGTGGACGTGGAAAGAAAACAGAATACTCTCTTATGATAGTAACCCACCAGCAACTCAGACTTTCCCTTCTAAACCCCGTCAGAGCTTCACAGCTTAGTCAATCATTAAGTTCCATTTCTCATCCAATGGGAAACATCCCTGCTGTCTGCAAAAAACAAACCTTAAATTTACATCTATGTAAGCTGTGAAATGAAAAAAAGAAAACTTTATAATACTGGGAAACCAACAAGCTTTCTGGTTTCTTTTCAAAATATAATCAGATTTATGTTGCACTCCAACATAATTACCACTGTATCTTGTATTCTTATACAATGCATTGATATTCTCCATTACACCATTTAGGCACATTAATAATTGTTTGTTTGTGTCTAGGTGAGTTTCTATGTCTTCTTTCAAAAACCCCTGGTGCTACTTAATATGATGATTACTTGCCACAAAAAGAAAACTTTTCTTCAATAACTTTCAGAGCATAAATTCTAAGACAGCTTACAATAATTTTATACTGAGGGAGGAGTGGGGCAGGGATGACCCAGAGGAGAATATGAAAATTATCAGGCTCAACGCACAGAACTTCATGAGCTGATATGGTTATATTTTCTTTTCTTAGTGAGTATCCCTTCGTTTTCATGAGCAATTTCTTTAAAATAATTTGTATCTAATATTCAATCTTTCTCCCTCTTTTCCTATATTGCTAGCTACCTGATTGCCCATCTTCTCTTCCTACCATATATAGGTTAACAAATGTATTCTCGGAATGAGTATCCTGCTTGTGCAATGGGATTGGATGATTATTCGCAAAAATTAATAGAGAGGTCGAAGAGAATGTGAAAATGGGACAGCAGTGTTCTCAACCTTGAAAAAACTTAACCTGGGGAGCCTGGTGAACATACAGATTCCTGGGTCTCATCACAGGCATCTTAGATACAGTAGATCTGAGGACAGGCCAGGAATCTGTTTAACAAGTACTATGGGTGATTCTGATGCTGGTGTCTGCAGACCAGACCTTGAAAGCCTCAGCTCTAGTGATATCACACTAGTCTTTGAACCATCTTTGCATGTCGTTTATAATCTCTCTTCTACTAAACCTCTTTTCTAGCTTAGATGACTGGGTTATGGTAGGCTTGACTGTTCCTAACTTACACACAAGGAATCACCAAATCCTTGCTTTAAAACCGTAATGCCGAGGAGGGGGAAGATGGCGGAAGAGTAAGACGTGGAGATCACCTTCCTCTCCACAGACACACCAGAAATACATCTACACGTGGAACAACTCCTACAGAACACCTACTGAACGCTGGCAGAAGACCTCAGACCTCCCCAAAGGCAAGAAACTCCCCATGTACATGGGCAGGGCAAAAGAAAAAAGAAAAAACAGAGACAAAGAATAGGGACGGGACCTGTACCAGTGGGAGGGAGCTGTGAAGGAGGAAAGGTTTCCACACACTAGAAGCCCCTTCGCGGGCGGAGACTGTGGGTGGTGGAGGGAGGAAGCTTTGGAGCCAGGGAGGAGAGCACAGCAACAGGGGTGCGGAGGGCAAAGCGGAGAGATTCCCACACAGAGGAACGGTACTGACCGGCACTCACCAGCCCGAGAGGCTTGTGGGCTCACCTGCCGGGGCGGGCGGGGCTGGGAGCTGAGGCTCGGGCTTCGGTCGGAGCGCAGGGAGAGAAATGGCGGCGTGAACACAGCCTGAAGGGGTTACTGCGCCACGGCTAGCCGGGAGGGAGTCCGGAAAAAAGTCCAGAGCTGCCGAAGAGGCAAGAGACTTTTTCTTGCCTCTTTGTTTCCTGGTCCGTGAGGAGAGGAGATTAAGAGCGCCGCTTAAAGGAGCTCCAGAGACGGGCGCGGCTAACAGGGTGGACCCCAGACACGGGCATGAGACGCTAAGGCTGCTGCTGCCGCCACCAAGAAGCCTGTGTGCGAGCACAGGTCACCATCCACACCCCCCTTCTGGGGAGCCTGCGCAGCCCGCCACTACCAGGGTCCCGTGATTCAGGGACAACTTCCCCTGGAGAACGCACGGCGCGCCTCAGGCTGGTGCAACGTCACGTCGGCCTCTGCTGCCACAGGCTCGCCCCACATCGTGCCCCTCCCTCCCGCCCGGCCTGAGTGAGCCAGAGCCCGCGAATCAGTGGCTCCTTTAACCCCGTCCTGTCTGAACGAACAACAGACTCCCTCAGGCGACCTACACGCAGAGGCGGGGCCAAATCTAAAACTGAACCCCGGGAGCTGTGCGAACAAAGAAGAGAAAGGGAAATCTCTCCCAGCAGCCTCAGGAGCAGCGGATTAAATCTCCACAATCAACTTGATGTACCCTGCATCTGTGGAATACATGAATAGACAACGAATCATCCCAAACTGAGGAGGTGGACTTTGAGAGCAAGATTTATTATTTTTTCCTCTTTTCCTCTTTTTGTGAGAGTGTATGTGTATGCTTCTGTGTGAGATTTTGTCTGTATAGCTTTGCTTTCACCATTTGTCCTAGGGTTCTATCCGTCCGTTTTTTTTTGTTTTTCACTTAAACATTTTTTTCTTAATAATTATTTTTTTATTTTAATAACTTTATTTTATTTTACCTTTATTTTCTTTTCTTTTATCATCTTTCTTTCTTTCTTTCTACTTTTTCTCCCTTTTATTCTGAGCCGTGTGGATGAAAGGCTCTTGTTGCTGCAGCCAGGAGTCAGTGCTGTGCCTCTGAGGTGGGAGAGCCAACTTCAGGACACTGGTCCACAAGAGACCTCCCAGCTCCATGTAATATCAAATGGCGAAAATCTCCCAGAGATCTCCATCTCAACACCAAGACCCAGCTTCACTCAACGACCAGCAAGCTACAGTGCTGGACACCCTATGCCAAACAACTAGCAAGACAGGAACACAACCCCACCCATTAGCAGAGAGGCTGCCTAAAATCATAATAAGTCCAGAGACACCCCCAAAACACACCAGACATGGACCTGCCCACCAGAAAGACAAGATCCAGCCTCATCCACCAGTACACAGGCACTAGTCCCCTCCACCAGGAAACCTACACAACCCACTGAACCAGCTTTAGCCACTGGGGACAGACACCAAAAACAACGGGAACTACGAACCTGCAGCCTGCAAAAAGGAGACCCCAAACACAGTAAGATAAGCAAAATGAGAGGCAGAAAAACACATAGCAGATGAAGGAGCAAGATAAAAACCCACCAGACCTAACAAATGAAGAGAAAATAGGCAGTAATAGGCAGTCTACCTGAAAAAGAATTCAGAATAATGATAGTAAAGCTGATCCAAAATCTTGGAAATAGAATAGAGAAAATGCAAGAAACATTTAACAAGGACCTAGAAGAACTAAACAGGAAACAAGCAATGATGAACAACACAATAAATGAAATTAAAAATACTCTAGAAGGGATCAATAGCAGAATAACTGAGGCAGAAGAATGGATAAGTGACCTGGAAGATAAAATAGTGGAAATAACTACTGCAGAGCAGAATAAAGAAAAAAAGAATGAAAAGAACTGAGGACAGTCTCAGAGACCTCTGGGACAACATTAAGCGCACCAATATTCAAATTATAGGGGTTCCAGAAGAAGAAGAGAAAAAGAAAGGGACTGAGAAAATATTTGAAGAGATTATAGTTGAAAACTTCCCTAATATGGGAAAGGAAATAGTTAATTAAGTCCAGGAAGCACAGAGTCCCATACAGGATAAATCCAAGGAGAAACACTCCAAGATACATATTAATCAAACTGTCAAAAATTAAATGCAAAGAAAACATATTAAAAGCAGCAAGGGAAAAGCAACAAATAACACACAAGGGAATCCCCATAAAGTTAACAGCTGATCTTTCAGCAGAAACTCTGCAAGCCAGAAGGGACTGGCAGCACATATTTAAAGTGATGAAGGAGAAAAACCTACAACCAAGATTACTCTACCCAGCAAGGATCTCATTCAGATTTGATGGAGAAATTAAAACGTTCACAGACAAGAAAAAGCTGAGAGAGTTCAGCACCACCAAACCAGCTTTACAACAAATGCTAAAGGATCTTCTCTAGGCAAGAAACACAAGAGAAGGAAAAGACCTATAATAACAAACCCAAAACAATTAAGAAAATGGGAATAGGAACATACATATTGATAATTACCTTAAATGTAAATGGATTAAATGCTCCCACCAAAAGACACAGACTGGCTGAATGGTTACAAAAACAAGACCCATATATATGCTGTCTACAAGAGACCCACTTCAGACCTAGGGACACATACAGACTGAAAGTGAGGGGATGGAAAAAGATATTCCATGCAAATGGAAACCAAAAGAAAGCTGGAGTAGCAATTCTCATATCAGACAAAATAGACTTTAAAATAAAGACTATTAGAAGAGACAAAGAAGGACACTACATAATGATCAAGGGATGGATCCAAGAAGAAGATATAACAATTATAAATATTTATGCACCCAACATAGGAGCACTACAATACATAAGGCAAATACTAACAGCCATAAAAGGGGAAATCGACAGTAACACATTCATAGTAGGGGACTTTAACACCCCACTTTCACCCATGGACAGATCATCCAAAACGAAAATAAATAAGGAAACACAAGCTTTCAATGATACATTAAACAAGATGGACTCAATTGATATTTTGAGAATGGACTCTCACCCTTTACAGTGATGCATTTAAAAATCAAGTAACCTTTGCCTAAATGCACAATTGGCTAAGTGTAAACTATCAATTTGTTGCTGACTTATTTTCCCTCTAAGTAATGAAGAAAGACTCAGAAAAAGATATTTCACTTCCGTTTGGGATAAAGTAATTCATCTTCAGCATCACACATATTTGTGCACCAACAGGGATGAGCCCAAACTCAGTTTCTCTAATTTCTGGCAGTTTCTTAAAATAAATATCCAGGGCCACTAAAATGAACCCCAATAGTAATAGCAATGATAAAAATAAAAGAGGCAGACCTTAAGACATTTAAATATAAAGACAAATTGATATTAGATGCTTCTCCAAAACACTGTCTATCTCTGGGGCAAGTAAAATGAAGCCAACAGACAAAGGAGTACTTGCATGCTTGTGGGTTGTGTGGAAAGAGGTGCTGGGGAGAAAGGTGCTTTTTTTAATTGAATGTAATCCAACAAAGATTTGGCAGACTACATATTTAAAAGGTTGGGAATGCTTGCAGAAATTGATTCGTTCACACTGTTGTGAATCATTTAGCACACACTTCAGAGAGAGTTTAGCATCGTAGTCTCTGCCTCCCACTTCCTAAGAAAGGCTGTTAATCAAAATGAAGACTCCTAGAGGCAGCCTTGGGAATGGGACAAAGAGATGAGCAGGAAGGAGCACCACAGGGAATGATTTTTCTCCTCTAAGGGCAGGGTTTTTGTCTCCTTTGAGCATGGAAGTTTTAACGCAATAGCATCATATAAATTAATATATAGATTCTCAGACTGGGGTCATTATTATAGTTACATAAAACAAAAGCAAGTTCTATATTTAGGAAATGCTTTTGAATGCCCGAGTCCAAAAGTACCCATTTCACTTAAATGCAGCTCTCTCCTCCAAATTGTAAGATTATAGAGTAAAGGAGATTACTACTGTAAATTACCTAAATGAAATGATTAAAAGCATCTGTATTTGTAAAAATCTTGTCATGATTATAAAAGAAAATTAAATCTCCTTCTTTAAAGAAAAAAATGGTACATGCCATTTAAGTGCATTTTTAAAAATAATAAATCTACCAATTCAGTGGTGGGCTATAGACCAGGACGTTAGAAATAAACCATGTAAAAGTTGAAGTTCACGCGTGCACACACGTACACGAAACTGATAACGTAATAAGGTCAAGAAAATTTGCTAGATTTCTTTTATTTTGAAAGTACCAGTAAATTTACTAGAACTTTCAAAAGAAAAGATGATAAATTACCAGTTAAGTAAAATATGCAAGCAATAAATTGTTAATGGTTAGGGGTGATAAATGATGTTTTCAAATAATTACAATAACAAAAAAACCTACACAGAGTAAATATGTATTTACTTTCTGGAAGATGAACAAAAACAAATTTAGAGGTTTCCAAAACCAAGGTAAGATGAGCAGCAGCAGTGGATGTGATTAAGTACACTAACCACATCTCATAAAATCCCTCATTCACTAGGCCACGACCACTATTCACAAAGTAAAACTCTTGCACATGTGCCCTATTCCCAAAAAGGTCTTCTCCCACAATTATTGCAATATAATAATGAGCTGTATTAACACCATATCCATCTAGGAAAAATAGTCCAAGAAAGGGGAAAGTGAAGAAGAGTAATTCATTTTTCAGGTAGCTGTGGTAATCGAGATACCCAAATAATCCAAATAACAGCTCATTTAAAGGTCGCTTACATTTGGTTTTAAGGTGCATAATACTGATAGCCATTTTAATTCATCCCTTTGGTAGAGAGAACAAAAGTAATGAGAGACAAATTTACTGCTTCATCATTTGGCCTAAAGCAGAAACTCTGATCCTTAATTCTTTATCTTAAAACACCTATTTCATGCCTTCGGTATGTCAATACATAATATTTTTAATTTAACTTTCATAGCCACCCTATTCCTATCACCTTTATAGGTGATGATGAGGGCAGAGAGTGGGTGAGTACCTTGCCTGGCTTTGTGCATTCACACCCTGTCTCACCAGTTCTCGTTCTAAATCAAAGGCACAGGGAAGCCATCCAGTGCCATCATCGTTTTCATATTCATAACCCTTGGTCAGAGCTTCTGCTCTCAAGCCTCAGTTGAGTGCCTTCTTCTCTATGTAAGTAGGTTACAAAAAGGAATTTCATAACATGGATTCTCTTTCCCTCCATGTGTAAAATCAATACTCATTTGCTTAAGAGTAACAACTTGTGACTAGAGATGGGAATGCTGAAAACGTGATTCCTATAGACAAGGGCGATCTCATATGTTGTTTAATTTTAAACAGTGGTTCTCAACCCTGGCTGCACCATTAGCATCACCTGGGGAGCTTTAAAAGAAAATTCTTGCCCAGGCCCCATCCCCAGAGATTCTGAGTTAATGGGCTGGGGTGGGGCCCAGGCACTGTTTTGTTTTTTTTTTTCAAAAGCTCCCTAGGTGACTCTAATGTGCAGCCAGGGTTGTGACCCACTGATTTTACAGCCTGGGTACCGCAGCCAAAATATAACTACACGATGAGGCAGTACAGCTGATTTCTAACCTACAGTAGACAATGGATTTACACTCATAGGCAAGTGGACCTTAGTTTGTGAGCAAGAAAATGGGAATAATAGTGTACTACATACCAAAGCTAAAGAATTAAATTAGAAGCTTTTCTTCTTATCCCTTCCAGATATGGTTGCCCTGAAGCTCAAAACACTTGTTTAGGTATCCTGAAGGAGAGGAATTGGGGCGTGAGTACAAGAAAAAGGATATTATTAGCACCAATTCTTTAAAAAAAAAAAAAATCAACCTTCTCCATTTATACAGGGGGAACAAATGTATTAGATAAATACATGTTAAAAGCTAGCTTAGAATAATTTTTGAATTGCCTTTTCTCAACATCTCATTTCAAATTCACATGTACTTTTATACAATTTAAGATCCTTGGAGGCAATGAGGTATTGTTATAAGATGGATGGATTCATCTTCCAACATATTAGGATAATGGCACTGCCCATATTCAGGCTTCAACCTTTACCTGAGAAATCTCTGCTAGGAAAAAAAAAACCCAACCCTGAGAGACATGTGTCAAAACTTAATCATTCCACTTTGGTAAAAAGTTACCTCAAAATGATAGCAGACCACCATTTTCTTTTAATTTTTAAAGAAAAGTATTCCAAAAAGTAATGACATTCAAAAGCATTTTAACTGCACTGATGCTTTCCAGGTTCCCAGTCACAGCACCGTGTTAACAGCAGCATTGTGAATGCCTCCAAGTAAAACCAGTAGGGCAGATATTTCATTAAAATCTTAGATTCTTTTTTAACTCCGGTGGTAGGATTGGGTGACATGATAATTACGTTATACAGAGATTTATTACATTTTGATATCAGGCAACATCCCTTGGCCTATATCTATATCTGTGATATACCTGAGGTTTTCACGGAGAGCAAGCCTGGTACAACAGTGATGAGGAGCTCGAACACAATTCTTGACCTAAATACATTATGTAGCACCGGGTATCTGTTAAATAGGTCAGCCTGGGCTCTCAAAAGTTATGCAAAACTTATTTCTGCCACACAGGAGATATGTCACTAGTCAAGCTGTATAAAAATCAGCTTTCTAGGCAGGAAGAAAATGCTCCTCATCACTGGGGGCGAAAAACTCTTTTGCCATACATAAAATGTCTTAAACACTATACTACGGTTGTCATACGTCTTTAGGCCACAGAAAGTAATAAAAGCAATGAGGCTGATGAAATGCCTAACAATTCTGGGATTCATTTAAGTGGATGGGAGTTCTTTGAACACTGGTATAGGAATTCTTATTCTTCCAGCAAAAGCAAATGAGATTTCGAAGGTGCCCAGGTCTCAGCTACCAAACCTAAGGATGCAGACCTGGCTGATTGCTTTCAGCAGTGAAGAAATGTGGGAAGTTCCAGCTCATCGGGGCTAAGGTGGTTCCACCTCTACCTCCACTCCTACTTGGGACAAAGTTATCTTGTTCTTGCTCAGCGTGGCTTCATTAGTTGCCTTAGGTGCACAGGCTGTTATTTTTAAAACATCAAATAAATTGAAGACTCGCAAAACTCTTTCCACCCTCAAATCAGTAATTTTTTATGGTGCTAAGGTTTCTGCATGACCCCTAGACGCTAAAAACATAGCCAATGGTTCTCAAAGCATCATCCCAGGGATCAGTATCATCCACAGCAACTGGAAAATTGTTGGAAATGCTGATTATAACCCACCCCACAGAGATTCACTGAATCAGAAACTCTGGGGAAGGATGCAGTGATTTGTGCTTTAACTAGCCCTCCAGTTTGAGAACCCCTGAACTAAACTATCACTTAGCTTGAGAGTGGATCTATCAGTTCCAACATAACAAATCAACTCTTAATTATACTTACAATTAGGGACAAGAATTAAGGTAATTTAAAGAACATCCTCAGACCTCTTATTAGCCAACATCAACCTCTTCCTCCAAATAAACTTTTTATAAACAATGGGCAAGTACAATGTTTATAAGAGGTCCCAAACCCTTTCCAACTTGATCTGAAAAACTCACGGGACTTCTCTGTTTCTGGAAATATGAATTAAAGCAGTAGACTTGTTCAGAGGAAATAAGATGTGAGGAAAACTAAAGCAACTACTCCAACTACTCGCTAATCATATTCGCTTAGGAACTGAAAAAAAAAATAGACTTTAATAAGGAACTTAATTCATAGCAAGTTGCTATTTGTGGGTTTTTTTTAAAAACACATTTTTTTTTTTTTTTGCAGTACGCGGGCCTCTCACTGTTGTGGCCTCTCCCGTTGCGGTGCACAGGCTCCGGATGCGCAGGCTCAGCGGCCCTGGCTCACGGGCCCAGCCGCTCCGCGGCATGTGGGCTCCTCGCGGACCGGGGCACAAACCCGTGTCCCCTGCGCTGGCAGGCGGACTCCCAACCACTGCGCCACCAGGGAAGCCCCAAAACACACATTTTTTGAAGACTAAACCTTCATAGGTAGGCACTGGGGGATATAATTCCCCAAATCCCCACAGATTTGTGAGCAAAATAATATATACTAAGTTTGGTTATCTGGTCCTAATCAGTAGCTCTGACATGCTAAAATAAAATTGCATGCTTCAGACGTCTCACTGAAGGACTGAGCTTTTACCTTTCATCTCATTACCCTCCACACACTCTTAGTAGGTTTAGTTTAATGTATTTGAGTTCCATTTCCAAGAACACAAACTCTTATGATTTTTACATGATTGAAAAACATTCATTAAGGAGACAGGAAATGAAGTGTATGCAAATTTGAAGCAAGCTAATAAAATACATTTCTTTAAAGAAAAAAAAATCTATCTGTTCCTAACCCACTAAAACCAAAACTCAGAGCAAAACAGATCACAGCTGCTCAACTAAACTGTAATGTGCTATGGGAAAAGGCACCCACCTTACCCCATACACCTGTTTGCCAACAGTGAGACGGCAGCAAAATCTGCATGAGGAAATTCAAAGGCATAAAGTAAACAAGTAAACATCTTCATTTCACATTATCACACTAGACTCAAACAGGTTTTTACTACTAGCTTCTTGCTGATATACTGAACTTCACAGAGGTTAGCCACGTACTGCAGGTAGCTTCTGAGTCAAATTCAGTTCCTCTGGGACAAGTGATTATTTTCTTCTCTCTCTGACCTAGTGAATGCGGCAATGCTCCAAACATACAGTATTTCTGCCCTAAAGGCATTTATGTCCCACCACCTTACCTCCTAATGCTCATAATAAAGCTAGGCAAAGTGACAAAAATAAGTCTGTCCTTAGTTTGCATATCTAAAACAAAATCCATACAATGCTGCTGCTGCTTCTATTGCTTTGTTAGTTCATCATTATTCACCACAGTTCTTGCCTTCATTTGCAGAGTTTGGGTTTTAATGTAATGGCCATTCAATAAAAATGTTGCTTTTAAGGGTTTGCATATCATCCCATTTTCTCTTCATCCCTTCAGCAACCATATGGCAAGCAATCAGGTCTGCAATCACTAGGTCCATATTATGTAGAGCATGATTTTGGCATTATGCTATTACCCATCTGCTTCTATAGAAAAAGACATGAACCCATGTATAAGAGGTCAGTGATCTCACCGCACACCGTATTCCAGAAATCTATCTCTGTTCACTTGAGATCACTTTTGTGATTTACTCTAGTCTCCAGGCCAGACTTTCTCTCCCTCTCTCCTTTTTTTTTTTTTTAAAGAAATACAATCAGCACAATTTGTCTGTCTGCCTATTGTATAAAATTATTTGTAACTGTCAGAGGAGGCACTTAAACTTTCTTACTTAAGGATTTATCCAGAGATTCTGCACTTAAAAAAAATGTGGGCGGTGGAGAGAGGAGAAATCAATCTCACCTGATTTTACATTTTTAACTGTCTGCACAATAAAGATGACAGAATCTTCAGGCAGAAGCAGACACAGAGGAAGAGGGAAAGTTCAGGCTCCTGCCTCCAATTCGAGGGCTCCCAGCACCAACCTAGACTAACCAATTCTTCTTGGCTCAAGGAAAGTGCTATATATAAATCTATATATCTGTATCTATTTTCTTTCCCATATATATGTCTGCCCTGTGGGTTCACATACATGATCTTTGAAGAGCAGACTCAACTGGAGTGCTGAATGCTAATTCAATGGAATGCTTATTTGGGTATTTCATAAACAGAGCACTTATAATGAACTTCATATGCAATCAATTATGCCTACAAAAAGACTCAAAAGTTTGGAATTCCATGTACTGTAATAACCCAATGACTTTGTTACGTAAAACTTCTTATAAAATACTTCCACCGTTTTCTACACTGTTTCAAACTGTTATTGGCTTTTAGGAAGCAGGATAGGAACACACCAAATGGGTATGAAGCCTGAGGCATGGAATCTTTTGCAAAATCTACTGGGGCCATCAGAAGTGGCTCAGAGCAGACGTGCTTTCTGCCCCATCCACTGGTTCTCAAACCAGCTGGGGAAGTTTAAAAAATTCTGATACCTGGATCCAAACCCCAGAGATTCTCACTTAATTAATCTGGGGTGTGGCATGAACTATTGGATTTTTTAAAGCTCCCCAGGTGTTTCTACTGTGCAGCCCAGATTGAGAAACTCTGGTCCAATAAGACATAATTAAATAAAGATCATCTTATTTCACTTCACCATTTAACAAATAGAATGACAGGGTAGGGTGTCAGTACTACAAAAATTAATGAAAACCATAAAACGTTCAAGGTATAACAAGGCGAAAAATTACAAGCTGACAACCAGCAATTATGAAATAAATATTATTCAACAGTGGAAATAACAATAGTGATAAGACTTCTATGTAGATTTGGCCTACAGTTTTATTTACAGCTTTCAAGAAGCCTGAATGTCACAGAACATGCATTAACAATGTAAATGCTGGAACTTTAGTAAAATACTGACATTTAATTAAAATTCTATAATTAAGAATGATCATTACACTGTAATAGAAAAAAATAAAGCCAAATAACTCAGTATTTATTTGTACATACTAGTAATTATTCGCATAAAAAGTATACAGGAAGAGACTATATATCACTTTTACAGATCACATGTGACCATAAACTCAGAGTTTTGATGTATGTTGTATTTTGAAATCGGTATTCTTTAAGGGCCAATACTAGGGAAAGCAGAACTGAATTATTCACAGGTTTTAAAAAGATGGTCTCAATTCCATTAATGTTTAACACAATTGCTACAAGCAAAAAAATCTAAAATTAATACTGATTCTCAGAGCTTAACTCACAGAACTGAGCAGGAAATACACGGATAAATGGGAAGTAGATCTGTATTGAGGCTGTTGAGATTCTTTCTGAAAAATCCTCTGCCCACCCGACAGACAACCGGCTTGCAAACAAGAAAAGCAAACAAATAAATAAGAAATAGATAAATAAGAAAAACGTACTAACCCTTTCTGATCTGGAAGGGCAGAAAGTACTCAAAGCGAAAATTCTCACTTCTCCTCCTCCTGTCTCACAACACTACCTCCTTCACCACTCTCCTTTTTTCTCCAAAGCCTTCGGGCTTTTTCAACCTTAATCCCCTCTCCATACTGCAAAATCTACCACAAACATCTCATTCATCCAAAGAATGAATGCAGAAAAATAGTGAAAATACGTTGTTGCTCAGACAGTCTATATTTAATCAAGACCCAAATGCTTAAATGGATGGAACTTTAATGGCAATGTTCAAGTATTAAAATTCACGGGACTGCATCTGGGCACAGTACTCAGTAGCCTAATTCCATCTTCCCATGGCCATGGCCACAGCCACACACAAGAGCACATCTTTATGCAGGAGAAACAACTATTTGTAGGACTCTAATCCTGTTGGAGGATGTGGCCCTGTCTACACTGAAAATGGCAGACTCCGATGTCCCACCTCCGTCGGCTGTACATCAGCACATCATGGGAATTGATCCATAGAGGTTGATTCTAATGGGTATTATCCACAACCACATGTCCCTCTGAATTTGTTCAGTTTCATAGTCACTCGTTTCTTTCCTTTATGTATACCTTTCAACATTATCATTCCTTAATCATTTCCTCTCTATTAGAACTCACCTTCTATGGCTCATACCCTCAATGCTCAAATCAACTGAATCAGAGTTTCGTTAAGAGGATGTGAGCAAGTCATTTTACCTAGTGGTGCAGGAAAGTCATTGTTCATCATTTTTAACATCCCACAAAATAGAAACAAAATATGTTGATTGATTAGATGTTGATACAAGTCATTATTCATTATCAAAAATCCTTTCCAAAAGTTGATTTGAACTGAGTTAAGATACAGAATGTATATAAAATAAGATTAAATGGTTTTAACTATTAAAAGAAAGAAAAGGGAAATAGTCCAGGTGTGAAGGTTAAAATAGTTTCCATGATTGTCATAAAATTTGGCCCTGTGCTTCCTGGCAGTCAAGGAAAGAAAGAAACATGGTAATTTACATAAGCTTTATTATCATAAAGAAAGGAGCACAGCAGTTCTTCAAATTATACAAAGATTTCCCTGGCACTAAATTTTGGAAGACTGTCTCATGGGGATATTATACAGGTGGTACTGAATAGAATAATTCCCACTGCCTTCAATAATCTTTTTTATTGCAAGAGAAGACATGGACACTGGATCACTGTGCATTCATTTTGTGTACCCCCTTTTCCCATGACTTCTTTCTCTTATCATATTTTCTCTTTACCTTTATTTCCAACAATATCATTACTATTTTTGTTGTTGCTATTATTATTCTCTTTAAAGTACTATATTACATATATTTTGTAAGCTACCTTCATCTTTTTGATAACAATGCAGAGTATAGAAAGTAAATAACTAATTTTTAATGAAGAAGTATTGATCACCAGGTTTGGAATCTAATACTTAGTTGAGACTCTTGCCACCCAAGCTGAGATTCCTGGTAATTTGTGGACTGCCATGATCTAAGTTCATCATAGAGACATAACAGTCTAAGGATTAGACTCCATGGCACTGCTTTTCAAACTTTAACGTGCATGTGTGTCACTTGTTAAAGAAGAGGATTCTGACTGAGTATTTCTGGAGTCAGGTCTGAGGTTCTGCATTAGTGACAACGTCCAAGATGATGCTAATGCTGCTAGTCTGTCGACAAAACTTTGAATAGCAAGGATGGGTAGTCAGTGACCAAGGCCACACTCTCTATTCAGGACACAAGTATTCTACGTTGCTAACTTGAAGTCCATAATCTTGGGAAACCAAGTGAGCAGCTAGTAGAGTTTCATTATATTGAGAAAATTGTGGAACCTAGCCATATTATCTCTGCATGCAAGTGGACCAATTACCTGTGAGTGCTCTTGGCTGTATGTTAAAAGGTTCTCACTCTCAAATCTCACACATGTTTAGTCTGCCTAACTGCTAATTGGTTTTGGTTATTTGCAAATTTTGTCTCTGGTCAATTGAGACAGTAAGCATCTTGAGAGCAAGCACTATGTTTATCCATCTTTGTTATGCCCTACTTCTCCCAGACAGTATCAGTTACAGGTGTTTCAGAAATACGAGTTGGGGGCTTCCCTGGTGGCGCAGTGGTTGAGAGTCCGCCTGCCGATGCAGGGGACACGGGTTCGTGCCCCAGTCTGGGAAGATCCCACATGCCGCAGAGTGGCTGGGCCCGTGAGCCATGGCCGCTGAGCCTGAGCGTCCGGAGCCTGTGCTCCACAACGGGAGAGGCCACAACAGTGAGAGGCCCATGTACCGCAAAAAAACAACAACAACAAAAAAAAGAAATACAAGTTGGTTGTAAATGAACAGTCAACAACTAAAATGCAATGATATGGTCCTAGCCATGGTGACTGACAAGCAATATTCAGGTTTGAAAATCATTAAAACCTTAAATGTCTAAACGTTTTAAGAAACAGGCAGCATATAGTTGACAAAAAACACATCATATTTAAATTACATTATCTATGAATCTTGCTTTAAAAGCCATCCATTCATTCATGAATTCATTAAACATTTATTGAGCACCTCACTGCTTACAGTCTGTTGAAGTTGATAGAAATAAGGCTGACATAATTAAAATCCAAAGAGAACCAGATAAACTAAAAACACTGTATTAGTCTGGGTCTTCTGAGACACAGATGCTGAGATGGGATTATAGGAGAGGTTGGGAGAGCCCTTAGACCATGATGCACTCTGAACATGAGGGAAGAATGGATAGCTTCTACATAGATAGAAGCTTCCTAGGCCATCCTGCTAGGAAGGCTTAGCAAGCTGTAGGGGAGTCTTTGGGCCAAAACTGGCTGTCAGAGGATATCCAAGTGCCCGAGGAATACCATGTGAGTAAATATAATTTAATATTTATATTTGACACTCTCACACAAATGAAATATGTCTTTAACAGTTAATATACTCAATAAAACCACATGTACCTCAATGTAAGGGAAATATTAACATGCTATGTGTTAATAGATTCCTCTGTTCAGTCAAATTATATCATTTGAAATTCATGATACTGTTTTTAGATGAGCCTATTTTAGACATGACCCTGTTTTTAGGTACTATTGGCATCTAGCAAAATAAACACACACACACACACACACACATACCTTAAATCAAGTTAACTACCTAACTCCAAATCTTTGTTTTACTTGATTTATTCTTTAAACTATAAAGTCAGTTATAATCCTTGTGTTTGTCTTATAGAAGTGTTATTTTACTTGTATTTGCATATGGTTAAAATTGCCCAATATAATTTTTTATGAATTTCAAATAGACTCAAAGCTGGAAGAATTTAAGATGCATATTACTTTATTCATTATTTTAAAAATAAGGAACAGGGGCTTCCCTGGTCACGCACTGGTTAAGAATCCACCTGCCAATGCAGGGAACACGGGTTCCAGCCCTGGTCCGGGAAGATCCCACATGCCGTGGAGCAACTAAGCCCACATGCCACAATTACTGAAGCCCACGTGCCTAGAGCCCGTGCTCCACAAGAGAAGCCACCACAATGAGAAGCCCACGTACTGCAATGAAGGGTAGCCCCCCCCCCTCGCCACAACTAGAGAAAGCCTGCGTGCAGCCACGAAGACCCAATGCAGCCAAAGATAAATAAATAAATAAATAAATAATTTTTAAAAAAATAAAAATAAGGAACATAGTTGTTCATTATTTTCTTTATACATAGCTACCAGTTTCAACCATTGAGTCAGGATGAATTTGAGAATACTTAATATCTTTAAAATAAAAATCAATGCATTTCATTGATTATAAAGTCTATTTGTTAGTTGATATCTTGTAAAAATCCGTAGTTTCATTTTTCTATTTCTTCCAAAAGTTTTTTGTATATGAGTCAATATTCTATTTTTTGGCAAAAATAATGTACAATTCTACATTATCTGATCACTATTTCTCAGTTCAGTATTAAATGCACTAGGGGACAATTTAAGTTCGATTTGTTATACCATTCAAATTTTATAATCCATTTCATTTGGTTGCCTGCATTGCCATTTTCTGGCCAGCCATGAATCAGCTTCCCCTGTGTATAGATATGATTGCCCAGTTTGATGTTCAAAAGACTCTGGATGAGCACATTTTCGGTCCCTTGGATTGTCCATTCTCATCCCCAAGGAGGTACACGGTAGGTTAGGAGGGCACTGTCATAGCTAAACTGTTTGATCCCTGCTGCTGTTTCCCAAAGATATAGAAATAAAAGATGCCTGTGGCTCCTCTATTATTCTATTTTGTCTTGTTTTAAATGTGATGGCCTAACCTTTCACACAAGCAGCAGGGAACTTTGAACTTTTCAGAATTCATTTAAAAATATTCGGTTCACTATTTGTTAATGATATAAAATTATATCACCACAGAATTTACCATGGACCTGTGAAATATGAAATAATTTACAAGACCAGAAGAATCCTTTTCCTTCTAAACCTGAGAATAAAATTTCAAGAGAAAAAAAAATCAAATAAGACCTCAAGATATTACAGTCAGAACTGGAGAAAGCTTATGTCAAAACCCAATTCTTACAGGAAGAGGTCAAACTCCAGAGCTAAGAGAAATCTGACACGCTTTTCTGTGATTAGGGCATATGAGATTGCTTGGCGTAAGGGAGACAGAGGAAGGTTCCATGGAAGGTTACATCCTTGCTCTTAATGAATGTTTGCCACATTTATACATATATACATACACATACATACATATACATATACATACATACACTATACGTACACATATGTATGTATGTATATTGCATAATAATCACATTGGCATGAGGTCTTTTCCAATATTGTGCTCTCATCATAATTAAACATTTCAGAAGGTGAACTGAGGAACCAAAGAATCTCAGCAATAATATTATAAAGCCTTCCTATCCCAATACAAGTGCAAATAAAGCTCCTGAAAAAATGAAGGAAAGAGAAAAGAAACGGAAAGAGAAAAGAAACAAAAGAAGGTAACAACCCCAAATGGATTGTTTCTTGGAAGAGAGGTTCATATTTAATTAGCATGACTGCATTTTTATAGCTTATATTAAAACAAAACAAAATGAAAAAAATAGCAAAAAAGTTAAGCTGAAGAGGTTCTCAATTACTAATCAATATGACTATAATCTAATTTGTAACATCAAATTTTATTGTTCCATACACATGGAAAATTACCACATCAGAACTCCGCACAAAAAAGTAAGGTATCATATTTATTTCATATTTATTTAAAGGGTCTTCAGATTACAACCACATAATTCCATGAATATGCTCTTAAACTTTTTAAAATAACTGTCATGGCACTTTTAAATATTGGCATGGAATGATTAAATAATAATAATTACTATTATTATTATATCTGTACAATAACAGTAACAAAACATCCCTGTTAAAAAAATCCTTCCTGGACTTTGACGACCTAGATGTGGAGAGGTGGCAAATACATGGCATGTCTGTTGCCATGCCACTCTCCTACTACCATGATACATATCAATAATCAATAAAGAGACTCTGCAGCTAATCTCAGACTCACCTCCGAAGTCTCCATGCAACACTGGACACAGCCGCTGCCAATCCATTGGACTTGGCAGGTGATCTGAAACCTATTTGTCAATGCAGACTTAAAGCATGTATTCTCTGGACCGCTCAATTTAGCACTTGTTTATATACCGCTTGATATTATTCTGCATGTGAGTGTGCATGAGTGAGTGAGTGTGTGTGTGTGTGTGTATAAGAGAGACAGAGATTGTCACCTGTGCCTAAATTCATTACAAATTCTTTGAGGGCAGGGACCAAGCTTCTCTTCCTCTAGCATAAGCCTGGCCACCTATCACAGTGCTGGACTCATATTTATTAATCAATACATATTTGTTGACTTTTTATTAAAAACAAAACGTTGGATCTACCAGTAAGGTTCTCACCATATTTGTCCCTATTTGCTTGTTTGATTACAACAATATGTTATGACCCAACTGAAATGAAAATTAAAACTCTGACATGCAAAAATAACTGGAATGCTCGAGTGAGTATAGAAATACTGGTCCACAATCTCCCATCTGCAACTCTGAAAGGTTATTCATAACTCATGTGGCAGCAAAACCAGACCTGAACTAATTTCAAGAAGATTATTTCCAGTCTTTATTTATCCCACTCAGTGTGAATATTCATACACTGCAATGCAGAAATATGAATGTGTTTGATTAAAGGGTGCTGCCCCAGACCCAGCTGGAGGTATTGCAGAATCTGTGGTATATGCACCACATTACCTTTCTAAAATAGAACATTCCTGAATGCAGAAATACATCTGCCCCCAGGGGCTTTGGGTAAGGAGCTGTAGATCTGCATGTGTGGACTTCCTGCAACTCAGTTCCTGACCTATTTCACAAATGAGCTATACCACTTAGTCTAATTAAATAATTTTTAAAGAAGGGACATTTGGAAGAGACAATGCTAAACAAATTAACTTTTATACCATATCAGATCTTTTCATATTATTAAGTGTTGGGGAGATGATGAATCTGGGCTGTTGATCTCTTTTCATTGGGAATATGTCTCCCATCATTTCTGCTTAAAGCCATCTTCAATCTATGTACAGCCAGCGAGAATTTCACACTCCCTCTACTGGATTTTCAGAATAAATCCCATGTTAAAGGCTGATTATATCATATTAGGATTTCATTTGACCCATACTATTTCTAAATATATAACAATGCACTGGATTGCACTAGGTTTCCTTTGTTTACTGTTCCCTTGATGACCTGGCTTCATTGAAAATGCTACTATATACATATGAAAGAAATGCATTTTCATCCATTATTTTTAATGTCATAAATATTAAAAGAAACTTGTTTGAGCCCTACAAAATGTGAAAGGAGAAGAATCAAAAACACGATTTTCAGTTTTTAAGCACCAAAAGTTGTACACAGATAACATACAAAGGCATTTAACAGGGTCCCTTTAAGCTTGCAGCATTATTCACTCAGCCTTTGCCAAATGCTTTCCTTTTTGCGTGAGTTTGCCACCTCCCAGCAATGCGGTTTATTGTTGAGTGTGATGGGGAACAGACCTGTTTGTGCTGTCACAATGGTCAATAAAACTGAGCTGGAGACTCTTCATTTTAAGCCTAAAATAAATAACTAGATTTCATTTAAACCTTCCTGTGTGAAGCGCCACAATCTTTCCATCGTCTTCACTTTCGCTGCTTTTAATGCCCAACTACTTAGGAATCACAAGAGTGTTGGCGTGTTTAGTGACTCTGATCCTCCCATCAGTAAACTGATCTGGTGATAAAATGGAAAGGGCCTTGTACTATTTGCATTTTTACTCAGTTTAGTCACAGATCACAAAATAAATTAGTAAATTGAGCAACAAGGCTTCCCATTTGCAAAACCCCAACGTTCGAAGTAATCATCTATGCTTAAATTCACAAATCCCTAAAAATGTAATAATTTCCCTGTCAACTAATGAAAATAACAGCACTACAGCATCCATTTAGAATCCCCTCTATGCTAAAAGCCCTGGGCTGTGTTTGAATTTGGAATTAAAAAATATGTAAGAAATGAATCGGTTGTGTAGGTGAATTTTCCTGATATCCTTCCCTCTGTCAAATATTTAGGACACATGATGAAGATAAGGGAGAAACTGAGAGGAGGAATGTGATAACCCAGCAGATTAACTAGTAGTCAAGTACACTCATGTTGAAATGGCCACTGAAATAATGTCGTATGTATGTTCTCTAAAACAATGAGAGAATCCAGCTTAAATCCTCTGGCCATTGTGACAGCCGAAGCAAATTTGCTCCCCGTCACCCAAGACAAAAATTCCATTGCTTAGGGATAGCACACTCATACCAAATGCTTCAAAACTTCAACTCAAAATATTATTGCTCTCTGATAAAGGCTGGAGTGACTCTCAAGGGCACTAACTCACATTCTCAGTTCAGAGTAGAAAACTTGGTCAAGGATTCTGGGGCAAAAACTATATCATTGAGAAATATGCAAGAGTTTTCCTGTCTACACAGTGCTCCAGGCAAGGTTTCATTTCACAGTGGCTACCCCCGGAAATATTTAGCTTCTCTGTCTTAAGGAGAGAAAGAAGATGTCACCACCATTGAGGTTTTAACAGGCACACTGAGAAATTTAAGTTTGCAAATCCTGAAACCAGAGCCCCAGAACTTTGGTTCTTTCTAAAAGAGAGAGCTTTTGAGTAGAATCAAATCCAGACATCTGTGGTTAGAAAGCCCATGCCAAGCATTTGGACCACCTAAGCTGAGTTAATTATAATATACAGTAGCAACAAGTACAAAAGCCTGAGTTTGCCCCCTGGCTATGCAATATCTTTATCAACATCACTGCAGAATGAAATGCACAACTTTGAGTCTTTTTAATAATGGTATCAAGTAACCAATTAAAGGTAATGAAAAAAGGAAGCTAAACAAAAGGGAAGAAAAGGGCACAAACCCAAACTCTCTGATTTTGGAATGTCCAAGTTCTTCTGTGTCAACCAAAATCACTGAGCCCTAGAAGCAAGTCAACAATGAACTTCATCAACAGAAATTCAAATATCAGGCCTAACTATTTTGTTTCTGCTGCGCTTACTTTCTACCAACGGTTGTGAATTTTCAAACATGCCAGGAGGAACAAGGCACAAGATCTAATGAATACAATACAAAGGCTGCCAGGAGCCCACATGCCTCTGAATAGCTCATGGCTTTATCAGTAACTACTTTGTTTTTAATAACCACAGGTTTCAAATATAATTTACTGTTGTTTTTTTTTTTTTAAAGAGCTCTCAGTTAGAAATAAATAAATAACTCATAGCAGCAGTGTAAGCCTAGGAATAAATTCTTGTCTGGTGAGATATTTTCTTTACATGTCATAAAAATAAAGATGAGTTTCCTTGAGTCTGAAAAACATTGTTTCTGAAAATGTAATATGACTCCACATTACCTCTACTAAAGGGTAGAAGAAAGAGAAGAGAAACAAAACAAAACAAAAAACTTCCTATCTGATTCATCATAACACATTCCTTCCTGATGCTAATCTCATTTCTTCCCTGTGATTCTCCTCAATAATAGTGGTCATCTAAGTGCTGTTAATCCTTTTAGCAAGCACTAATAATTATGCATTAGTACAAATAACATTAAAGCCTTTTTTCAAATAATTACATATATAATGGATGTGTCTTTTGAAAGTTGTTTACCGCTAATTAACCAATGAATAATTGTTTTCTCTTCCTGAAACAGGGAAAGCTTATCTTGGAGTCACAGTTAAAAATGCTTTTTTTCCCCAGTTTTACAGATGTTGTTAGCAATTAAAACTGTTAAAACACTATTAAAAAGAAATTCTTGTATTAAAGAGCTTATACATTCCAGTTGTTGCAGTTTCTCAGCTACTGCATCTTTTAAAAATCATTTCCAGTTTGAAAGGGCACCGGTGGCCCAAACACAGCAGACCTCTTTCTAAATAGTTCAGACCCTTTAGTATCACAACACCGAGTGCTTGTTGCTATATGACTAGTTTAATTGTGGGCTGTAATAAAGGTCATAATTAATATCCCAACACAGACACTAACAAACAATTTTAAATTGCCAGCATAATCAAATGATGCGAACATCTATGAGCTACAAAAGTTCATTGCCGCAACTGACAATTTCTTAATTGTATTCAGTCATTCATGGAAATTTTATTAACATCGAACTGATGTATCCTGCCCTTACTCTGTCACAACACCAGGGATCTAATTTCATTATTTTCCACAAGATTTGCTTGACTACTGCCATGATTCTAATATTGCTTTAGTCCAGATGTTTATGTTATTTAAATTAGGAAGAAAAGGCTTTTGGGTAAACACAATTAAAGAAGTTTTTTTTCAGATTTAGTTTAACAAACTTCTTTTAATTAATGCATATAGCTGCGATGTTGAGGCTTTTTCACTGGTTTTATGTGCATTTCCTACTGTGTGCACCACACATTGAGTATACAGCTACAGCTAAATATAACCACCTTTTAATTTTTCACTTACATCTGAGTGCTCATTAAAGTGAAAAATATAAGCACACAACTGCATTTTTAACTTTAATCAATCTCATGTGTGTGCCTGTACATAACTTGCCTGCATACATACATACACATGCAAATCACAAATACACAGAAACACCTATATATAGGAAAAGACTCCAAAAAATTTGTCTGATATTTGGTCACCTTCAGAATCCCTTTTTAGCAAAATAACCCCATAGTGGTAGTGTATTTAATACCCCCCCCCAATATTCTCTAAATCTGAATGGTATTTTCAGTGCATTGGGAAGCGTTTAACAAACAGCAACAACAACAAAAACTCTGCTACTGGTGCAGATTATTTGCGTGGGATGAGCTTCTAGAACTCCTATGTCCATCTCATAGGAGGTGAGCTCTCATAAATAAGATCTTTGTTCTCTTAGGCAATCATTTTCATTCTTTGGCTTCCTTATTTAAGTTATAATAACTCAAACTACTGAAAATGTTGTTTAATACTAGAAAGCTGACAAATTTATATCACATTTGGAAAAGGCATTATAGGTTAAAATGTCATTCAATGTATAGCTAATGAATGTTGTTGTACATCAACTCTTAGAATAATATTATTTATAAACATCTGATAAATTATTAAATTGACTTCCAATGAGTGCCACCTCCGATTTAACAGAGTATGCAGATGTTATAGAATGCATCCTGAAAGTCTCAGCCTCTTCAGTATTTTTTTGAACCAAAGAATTAGTCTTAAATTCAGGCATTCTGAAGAAACCACAGTGTTTTCATGCAAAAAGGAACCTCAGAGATACTTTGAAATCATCTGTGAGAATGCCAGTGACAAGAATTTCAAGCTTACCTTGTTTTAATATCTTATTTCAATTCTGATATCAGCACAATCAATTATACAACTTCAAGTGACTGATGAAACTCCCTCAAGTGTATCTGAGCAAAAACAATAAAATTTCCTCTAAGATCTAGGCTTGAAATGTCTCAGTATTTCACAAGCACAGGGATATTTACAAACAACTTCAAAGTCTGCTATCACTCTGAAATCATGCCTGCTTCCATTTATCTGGAGGAGGTTAGAATTTTCTCAATCCATAAAATCCTTTCCCCACCAGGAGTTTGGAAGAAGCATAATATCATTTTATTGATGGGTTTCTCTTACTACTGTTATTTCCCTGTGACTGCATTGATTAGGACTGGCTATTTCTTGGACATCTCATATTACCTGGAAAATCCTCATAGTAAGAAACACACGTTGCATCAAATGTCCCTAACTTCACAAGGAAATGGATCCTGGCCTCCTCCCCACCCCATGGAGAATTCAGGTGACAGTGCAAGTTTATACTTGCTTAGGGGTTGTTCTTGGGTTTATTTATTTATTTGTTTATTATACGATTATTATTATCCAGCAGGGAAGAATACTAGTCAAGCATCTGGCTATTCTCATTCCTACAAAATAATTCCAAAAAAGAAAAGAAAAACTTGATTTCTCTAATTTTAAAAGTCTTCCATTAAAAAAATCAAAAACATAATATGAGGTTTTTGTGTGGTGCTTGTGTGTGTGTGCGTGCATGTGTGTGTACATGCATACGTGTATAAGAGAGAAAGACAGAGAGAAATCGAGGGAGAGGAATAGTTCATGACAAGCATAATTCATCTGGATTACTGAAAAAATTTGCCCAGAATGGGTTCTATACCTTTAAATGTTAGTTTATTTCCCTCATGAGCTCTCTATTTTAGAGAGCTACGTTTGGCAAAGTTTCCGAGTATACCGTGTCAATTTTATAAAAACTAAAAATATTGTTGAAAAAATATTATCCCAAGAACATACGTAAAATTATAAATATTCAGCACATCAAGCTTTTGATATACTTTAGTGCACATGAACTGAGTAGCTGTCAAAATTACAACAGGCAACTCAAGTAATTATGCAGATTTATGCAAAACATTAACAAGAAGAATTAAATGCACAAATGAGGTGGCTACACTTGAATTGTTAAGATTATGAATAATTACCATGAATCTTTTTGCTCTTAATATAACTTGTTTTTGATAAACAAAGCCTTAATTATCAGAATACTTTTGAGAATTTTGGTGACCTTCATTAATCTTACAAAACAAGTCTCTTGTGTTCTGCATTGTAAAAGGCACATGCTCAGAATAAGTACACGAAACCTTGGGAAAAACATATGTTAATGGCTACTCCAAACTGGTGAAGGGTACCTCTGGTTTCAGGTATACAGTGTGCTGCACACAGAGCCAAAATAACATTGAGCACTAGAAGGTACTTTCAGCTGGAAAAAAAAAAAAAAAAAAGCCTTCAACCAAACTGTGAAGGGAGACAGGAGGAATAAGAGAAACTCTGAAAAAGTATTTCACTTCTGTAAAATATCTGGTTAATTTTGAAACAGAAGGAAAATAGCAACCTGTTAATTCTTCCTTTCTAAGATGCAATGAGTTCAATAAATCATTTCTAAAATAACAAAGTACTGAAAACATTCAGTCATAACTTTCACATGTATCTTTCAGCCACCAGGTATTCCTTAGGTGAACACCTCTCCCAAAGACTATGGAAATTGTACCCACCACCTTGATTACTAGACACAATTTTCTGAATGTGTTCCTCACTCAGCTCCCCTGGTAATTTTTACCCTGCCCTCCTTCTCTCAGATAAGCAGTGGGACCTCTTCATGTCCCCTCAGTTAATTTCAGAATTAATTTGCAACGCTGTCATCAACACTGTAACAATTCACTGATCAACAGTTGCAATTCTTCATAACACTGTCAAACTCCCAGCTGCCACCGTGGCAAGCTGCATTGCCCCAGCTCCAGACACACTGCTTTGGGACTGGTGGTAGAAAAGGACTTTGGAAGCATTAAGGCTTTAAAGCTACCCACAATATCTCTTCCCTGGAGAGCAAGCTGTCAGATCAACGGTGTTTTTATCATTAAAAAAAAAAAAAAGGCCCACTCTCCAAGAGACTTGCATTTGTTTGGGTAAATGTCAAATAGCTTTGATGCATAAAAATTAACTTAAAGAGGTCACACCATGACAGGGTACAAGCTTGCACTTTAAGAACAGTTGTATCTTTATATATCATTACATGACAAAACAGACCAGGCCAGGAAGGTCTAAATATCCCAGGGAAGTACAGATTGTGCAATGACTCAGAGGAACAGACAGTAAATACTGCTAAATTATGCCCAGACGAGTTAATAATTCTCAAGCATATTTCTGAAAACCATCCTGGCTAAAACACATTACCAGCACATTGCCAAGTCCCTGCCTGCTGTCCCAGAAACTTTTAAGATTTAAAGAGAGGAACTTATTTTAAAAGATATTTTCCCCCTAGGATTGTGTCCAAGTCAACAGAAAAGTAGCCGCCTGGGACAATCTGCTCTCATGTCTGTCCCTCATCTGCTCACATGTGTGACCGAGCTATTGGAGTCCCACTGGTGGCTTCACACTGCAGAAAGGCAGAGGGGTTGACCAGCAAAAGAAAGGGAAGGAAGCCCCTTTTCAAATTCAGAACAAAGAGACTTTGGTTTTCAAAAGTGGGAGAAATGTATCTAAAAACTTGGCCTAGATCAATCAAGTAATAACAAGATTGTTTCTTCATTCGCAAAACCAAAAAAGGAAAAGCTGGATTTGCCATCTACGGTAAGAAAGATTTTTCTTTCTGTTCACCCATAACTCATTAGCAGTCTTTCTCATTAGTTCTCACTACTTGTAGCAGACAGTATTCGGTGATACCCCTTCCCTTCCTGATACCTCCACTCCCATCTCTCACACACACACGCACACGCACACGAACACGCACAGGACTTTCTGATTTGGGTTAGGTGCTTACCAGTCTCAACGAGGTGAAAATACAGGCACAACTCAGTAGTATCATGGCTACTATTTCTATTCATTACATATAATGGGTAATGAATGTCTCTTCCTCAAATGGTGCTGAATGACACAGAATCAGTATAGCACATATATCTAGACTCCTACTTGGGAAATCCACACACGTGCTCAAATGGCTATTCCTCTGGATACTTTAGACCAAAATCTCATCTTAGTTCTCTTTTCCATCTGTGATACAAAAATATACAACCTGCTATCCAGTGGAATGCCACATTTTTTTTTTGTTTTCAACATTATAACTCAATAGCCAAAGATAGAGCAATCTCCTGAACTTTACGGTACATAACTCCAACAGTCTGGAGAAAAACTCTTAACTGTGGCACCTCAAAATTTCCATTTTCTTAAAGAGAGAAACATAAAGGGACATAGAAAAACCTGCTATTGATGGACTACAACCACTGAAAAAGGGGACTAGGAAATTGTCAGATGTCCCACATGTACAAGTAGCTCACAGACTACACTATCCCTCTGAGTTTATGGATTTTTCCTTCTCTTTTGTTGGTGACACTCTGCCTAGAAGTATCCTGAAGAAAAAGTCAGCCCAAAGAGTGAGAGGGATTTTTCAGTTTCCTATTACCGTGTGAAATTTCAACTGGACTCTGTTAAAAAATGAATACACAGTAGATGCCCAAGATAAGTCACTAGAAATGATATCTGATCACAGTGCCTGAACTTGAGGGATGTTTCCAAAACCAATCCACTCATCCATTCAACTCAAAAATTATGCATTCAGTACCTGCTTCACAATTACATGTCACTCTCAGAACCCCACATTTACATGGTACGTTGACTGCTGCTGTTTGATGGTATTCCTGGCCTATCACAAAGATGTTTGGCAAGAGACATGCAGGGCCATTTGGTCTTGACCTCAGATTCACAAAGGGCTTCAAATTTAGACCAGCAAACAGAGAAAAACACTGGCAGTACTGAAAGATGATGTTCATCATACAACCTTAAGCCACTGTCTCATTATTGGGACAACAAAGCTAGTGTTCATCATATTCTTTATTCCTTCCAGAAACTCAGAAAATTCACTTCTCGACTTGCTTGCAATGAAGCAAGCCACATGACTAGATCTAAAGGAAGACAAGTGAACTAAAGTTTTGTGTGTCACTTCTGGGTTCTCCAGCATCGCACTGTCCCTGCCTCATGGAAGGAGGCTGCGTGTCCCTGACAGTGCAGTAATGGCAAAGTGAAGCATTAGTCCACCTAGGCTGCTGAATCACTGGGTATTCCTGGAGAATCTAGATCTGCAGTGGACTTTGCGTAAGAAAACAACAACAACACTTTGATTGTATTAAACCACTGAAATTTGAGGGCTGTTTGTTGCTGCAGCACACCTTAGCTGTTCCTAACACACCGACCTGAGTACTTAGTGTTTTAAATAAATTGTGATTTGCACACTAACATAGCATTGTGGGGTTATTAAGGGTGTTTGGTGGGTGTGTGCTGGAGGCGGGTGTGTGCGGGCTGAAGGGTTAACAGTTACTTGTAAAAATTTAAAATGTACATTTTCAAATGTAACATTTGAAAAGTTACAATTTGGGGGCACTGTTTTGGTATGTCTTTTTGTTTGGATAATTTCTTCTCAGCATAAGAATCTTGAGTCTTCCTCCATCCCTGAAAAGTTATGCTTTTGACTGAATGACCTGAAAACATAAGAAAAAGATGCACTAGGAAAACAATGGCTAAGTCACTGCTGGCTGTCACAGATCGCAGTGCCTAGCCTCAGCTATGAATAAAGCTTGTCAATCTCTTTGGCTTCACGTTCGTAACTCATATGCTGGGGACAAGAGTTCCGTATCTGTCCCATTAGAACCACTGTGGTCAAAGATTCAAGGAACGTATGGAAAATAATATTCCTAAGCAGGTTCCAACTCTTCAGGTACAGAACAAAAGAGAATGGCTGTCAATTCCATGAACAAGACTATAAAAATATGCTGTAATTCACTAGGTCAGTTTTTAGCGCTTAAGCCAGAGTAGAAATCCAGCACAGACTTCACAGGACACCTTTTTTTTTTTTTTTTGCGGTACGCGGGCCTCTCACTGTTGTGGCCTCTCCCGTTGCGGAGCACAGGCTCCGGACGCGCAGGCTCAGCGGCCATGGCTCACGGACCCAGCCGCTCCACGGGATGTGGGATCCTCCTGGACCCGGGCACGAACCCGTGTCCCCTGCGTCGGCAGGCAGACTCTCAACCACTGCGCCACCAGGGAAGCCCCACAGGACACCTTTTGAACCCAGAAGTAAACTAGGTAAACTTTACGGTAGGATGATGTGCCAGAGAGGATGAGCTGCCCACTTAATATCCACTCTCCCCTCCTTTTACTGTAATAATCTTGCATCTATTTAGGGAGGCAATGGGCTTGGCTAAAAGATTCTATTTCCTAGGCTCCTTTGCATCTAGATGTGATTATGTGAATGAGAAGTTACCGAAGAAGGCTCTTAAATGAATTGACCGACAGCTAGGAGACCCTTCTTTTCTTCTCCCTTTCTTCCTTCCTGCCTGGCTATGACCACTAGAGATTCAGTCGCCATCATTCTTCTGACTGGTGCTAAAGATGGTGGAACATAAACATAAAAGGAACTCAGGCTCCTGCTGCCCCTGGGAAGTCTGTATGCCCACCCCAATCTGCCCTCTTACAAGCTTCCTTCACAGGAGAGGAAAACCTCTAACTTATTAGGCCACAGACGTTCCTATCTCCATTGCTATCAGCAGAACCAATTCCTAACTGATAGAGCAGTGGCACCCGGCAGACCCAAGGGACAGGGCTGTGAGAGTTTGTAGCTGAGATAAACGCCTAAGGCTGTCAAGTTCCCAGGAGCCTCTTCCAGAGGAGTTTCTGACCAAATCTCTTCTCTGAGCCTGGGCTTGAAACTTCAGGAGACAATGTAATATTAGTGGTTAAGAGTATGGTCTTTGGAGTGTGACCATCCCTGGGTTGAATCGCAGCTTTGCTACAACTATCTATGGTCTTGGCAAGTCATAGGACAACTGTGAGCTGCAGTTTCCTCATGTAAAAATTGAGAATAATAAGAGATCTTCTTTTATCCATTTGCTCTAAGAAGTAATGAAATAATATGAGAAATGGGATGAGTACATTGCCTGGCACACAATGAGACTCAAGGGACTCTCAATTAACTCCTTCCTCTCGATAGAATTCCAATTACTCAATTAGCCTCTCAGGTTATTTTCAGTTCCTTCAGTGTCATGGATGTGTGGGGTGTTATAACCCAATGTCAAGCTCAACATACACGTCTTAGAGGCACTTGACGTCCATCTGGGCTCCTTGTCCACCTGGACCAGGAAGCAAGGCACAGGCCCAGGTTAGGCCTTCATATTAAGGTTAGCTATAGGTCTAGTGACTGAAATGGAAAGAGATATGCTTATCTTGGTTAAAAAGAGTAAATTTTTTTTTTTTTTTTTTTTTTTTTTTTTCAGTACGCGGGCCTCTCACTGTTGTGGCCTCTCCCGTTGCGGAGCACAGGCTCCGGATGCGCAGGCTCAGCGGCCATGGCTCACAGGCCCAGCCGCTCCACGGCATGTGGGATCTTCCCGGACCGGGGCATGAACCCGTGTTCCCTGCATCGGCAGGCGGACTCTCAACCACTGCGCCACCAGGGAAGCCCAAGAGTAAATTTTTACTTGAGAATTCAGATTCTGAATGTTCACAGCGTGGATTACTCAAGAACCAAAAATAACTATCCTTATCTCCATCATTAAAGAAATAGAAATATTACATAGAAACATAAATATATCAGAATATAAATAACACTATACGAAAGCTTCTATGTTTCTAAATGGCATTCTATAGGATTTAGTAAAAGTAAGTACAATGCAACTTTTCTAAAAATTTGAAATTACATCAAAATAAAAAGTTACAAGGAGGAAAAAAGCAAGTAAAAGGCTCAGCCCTCCTCATCTCCTACACATGATTCATTCAAGAACTACCTCAACTCTTGCTTCCGTGACAAAGCTATCGATCCAAAGCTCTTTCTGTACTTCTGGATTCTCACAGTCCTGGGTCATACTACCCTAACATTGCACATGGTCAGTGTACAATAAATACATTTTGAAAGAGTGAACATGTAAATGCAATGGCCACCTAACTAGCCTTCCCACTTCCTACCTATCCTTTACTCCACCTCTAGGATGATCACATTGCCCTCCAATTTAAACTCTATCAGGATTTCTTCTTTGTCCATTGCAGTGGACTTCTTTTTTTTTTTTTAACACTCCAGAACAATTCTTTCAAGAAAAGCTGACTCAAAAGTTCAGTAGATAAAGCAAATAAAGGAGGAGCTGTCCCTGTGGAAGTGGGGGTGAGAAGCCCAGAGCACTGCAGACCAGCTCTTTTGCGTTCCACAGTCCCCATCCCACTGTCCCTAAGAGGTTCCAGAGAGCACAATCTGCCAACCATTGGTTTAAACACTCATTTTTAAATCCCTGATTTTCAGCACTCACCTCCACCCTTAGCCCCAAAATATGCAAAGCAAACACTCAGCCATGTAGAATTACCCACAGTTTTCTTTGCTTATACACTTTGCTTGTTTTGTTCCCTTTAGGAAGAGCTCTGTTCTCCCTCTTGCTGCTTGGTAAAAGCCGATCCATGAGTGAAACCCCTGCCCTTCTGTGAAGTGTTCTCTGAGGGGTGTAAGTCACATTGGTCTCCTTTTCCTTTGGATTCTCATAGTGCCTGGTGTGTACATATTTCTTAGCTTTCTCTGTACCATCTTATAATCATATGCATTCCCCACTCCCATCACTCCCACTGGACACTATTTCTCAAAGACAAGCCCTGTATCTTATCAATCTTTGTGTTCCAGGTGCCTATTGAAGAATCTGGAATATAGTATATGCTCAATAAGTCACTGCTAAATGAATGGCTAAACAAAGTGATACATTATCACACTGATTATTTCATATTATTTGTTATTTGTTTTGTTACTCTACTTTTTCTTCATAGATATATAATAAATCATTTGAAGACAGGGATCAAGTCTTATATTTCTTAGTTTTACTTTAACAAAGTACTAGGGACATGGATACACTAATAAAATATTTTCTAATTGAAATAAATTACGTTTGAAAGAGTTGGCATGGTATCAACAAATACATGTAGGGCATTCAGCACATGGTAAGCTGTACTAACACCAAACAAACATGCAATGGAAATAAAACATTTGCTTTCTACCCCAGAGGCAAGACAAATATATTTTTGGTAGCAAGAAATCAATTTTGAAAATAAATGTGGCATTTAAATGTCAGAAAAATTTAAAAACTTAGAGTTTGGGAACATTAGATGCTTTTAGAGCTGGGGACTTCCCTGGCAAGCCAGTGGTTAAGACTTCGCCTTCCAATGCAGGGGGTGCAGGTTCGACCCCTGGTAGGGGAGCTGAGATCCCACATGCCTCGTGGCCAAAAAAAACCCAAAACATAAAACAGAAGCATTATTGTAACAAATTGAACATGGACTTTAAAACTGGTCCACATCGAAAAATAAAAATAAAATAAAGTGACCATGCTATTTCAGAGTTCAAGAAGCCAAAATAAGACAGAACTAAGCATAGTCATATTGGTCCACAGACTTTAGAAAAGGTGATTTCAAAGTGTTACATGGAAAAATAAGCAAGATCTCAGGCCAGAGACTCATAAAAGTAAAAGCTTCTCAAGACAATAGGGATAATTTCATAAAGGAAATTCTGACAGTATGGATGGGAAAGGTGTGTAAACAGGTCATGTGGCAGCTCAGGGAGCAATCTGACAAGTGCAGATTCTGTAAAGGTTCATACAGTAGATTAAAGGAGGGTAAATCACCAATGGTGAAGAGAGTGCCTTCCAGGGAGGAACAGTATCATTTGAAGAGAAAGCCCAAAGAGTGTGGAGACTTGTGAGAAACCCTAATAACGACAGAAAGTCTTTTAAAGCTATATCTAGAGCAAGAGGAAGATGAAAATTGTTAGACGTCTACTTGGGACAGAAGGTATAAAATAATTGATGACAGAGAAGAAGGAAAGCCATTCAACTCTTTTTTGCTTTCTATGTCAAAGAGAATAAGTTATTTTTTATATAAAAGGGTAAACACACTGAAGTGGACATGTGACGTTCAGGGTAGGTGGAAAACTGGGTGACAGAAGAGTTCGTAGTAACCGGAGGTTGTCAATAACTTTCTGGCTCATAGGAGTAACCTTGCTCAGGACACAGAGAGAACTCAAAATTCATATCTTGGCCACCCCTTAGGAAAGTGCTGATGGATCTGAAGAGGGAAAATATCTTCAACATGAAGGAAGTTCTACAGTAATGGACCATAATAGAACTCTTCCCTTTGCTTTGCCCAGCATCTATGATTTGATGCAACATGTAGATACTACGTTTATTGAATACCTGGAAGCTTCAAAGCTGAGAAAACTAACTAATACATCAGAGACCGCAATGGAGGTCTAGGAAATATCCCAGCATATTGTAATTAAGGATTGAATCAAGTAAGATTCAACTTAATAGGCAGTGAAATCTTCCACTGGATAAAAGGAGAATTATTACAAAAAGTAAAAGATTTGGAAAATGTGGCCTAGAAGCAGTGGCTTGATTGAAAAGCATTTAAGAGTCCTAGATAGCTGTAAGCTCCATGTGCATCAAAAATCATGATTTAGCTGCCAAAAATGTTAATTCAATCTTAAGCAGAATGAATAGCAGCAAAATTCCAATAATAAAGATAATGGTCCCACTCCACTATTAAACGTATGACCTACAATATTTTGCTCATTTCTGAGAGCTATATTTAGGATGATACATCACTCAATGAAATACATTCAAAAAAGAGCTATCAAATAGTGTGGAAACTCAAAAATCATATGCTCTGTGTAATGACTGAAGGAACTGATAGCCCTTTATCTGTAGAAGGGACACTTAGAGAGGGAGATTAACACACTGTCTTCAAGCATTCACAAAGCTCTCAGATTAAACTTGTATTGAACATTCCCTATGTAGATCTAGGTTCCATAAGTAAACTTTAGAGGGAAGCCATCTTTGACCTGGCAGAGCAGTTCCCAAACTTGTTGATTTCAGAACCCCTTGACACTCAAAAAATGTTGAGGACTCCTATGAGCTTTTACGTGGGCTCTATTTATTGACAATTATATTTAAAATTAAAAATGAGAAATTGAAAAAATGTATTAATTCATTTTTAAGTTAATAAACCAATTACATGTAAACATAAATAGTATTTTGAAGGAAAAATAACTGTTTTCTAAGACAAAAATAACTTAATAGGAAAAGTGGCATTGTTTTTCATCTTTTCCAAATCTTTTTAATGTCTGGTTCAATAGAAGACAGTCAGGTTTCCTATATGCTTCTGCATTCAGTCTATTATGATGTCACATGTCACTGAAAAACCCCACTGTGGGAGGATGAGAAGTAAAAACACAAATAATATCTCTGTATTATTATGAAAACAGTTTTTGACCCTGAGGGCCAAAAGGCTTTTTGGAACTCCCAGAATCCCCAGATGACACTTGGAGAACTGCTGGCCCAGTACAAGGAGAAATTATTAATAATTAGAATTATAAAAAATTGAGGTGGATTACCTCATGAAACAACAAGTTCTAAGTTTCTGGAACTACTGAAGGAAAGGCTAAATTACCATTTATCAAGAATATCATGTTTGGGCCTCTCTGGTGGTGCAGTGGTTGAGAGTCCGCCTGCCGATGCAGGGGACACGGGTTCGTGCCCCGGTCCGGGAGGATCCCACATGCCGCGGAACGGCTGGGCCCGTGAGCCATGGCCGCTGAGCCTGCGCGTCCGGAGCCTGTGCTCCGCAACGGGAGAGGCCACAACAGTGAGAGGCCCACGTACCGCAAAAAAAAAAGAAAAAAAACCACAGATTAGATGCCTTTTTTAATAAACAGATTACTTTGTGAGATAAATATGATTTTGTTGATATTTAAACTGTAATCTGATAACAGTGAGCAAAAAGCTATTCCCAAAAAAGCATTTTTAATGAAAAAATGACACATGCCCAGGAAGACACTGAAAATTTCTCTCTACAAGTTTTTTTTTGTTTTTTAATAGTTCCTTTAAAATACTATGCTGCGTTTCAAAGGAACTCTATAAATCACTCAGGTCTCCCCTTTACATGAACGATTAATTTACTAGTCTGAAGTTGACTTGTAGAAGGTATTTTTTAAGCTATATCAAAATGGAGTTTTCAGGCTGATTTATAGCAGATTAATCAAGATAGAATACAAAGTGATTTTGTGCTTTGTGAAGTTACATTATATGAAATCTGATTCAAGTTGCTGAACTGATTATTAATGAAAGAAATATGTATTATGTATCATAACTTGGAGTCAAAATTTGTTTATGTTTGAGCCGACCCATCAGTCACAAATGAACTTCTCCACCCACTTCCCACCCTAATAACAACAGAACATTCTTATCAACAGCAGCCTAGGTGCTCAGAAAATATGCATTCTAGCAGAGCTATGCTAATTAGCATTCACTTTCCTGGACAGTCAATCCACACACAAAACCTAGGACTCTGAAAAATAATGTGTGTATATATGTATATACATATATATATATGTATAACTGAATGTATAATTGAATCACTTTGCTGTACAGCAGAAATTAACACAACATTGTAAATCAACTATACTTCAATAAAATAAATTTAAAAAAAACAAAAAAACAAGCAAAACCTAGGGTTCTGCATCCACTTTCAAAAATGCATGAAGAAAGGGAGAGTGATTAGTCCCTGTGGTTGCCGGGACCACATCTCAATTACTAGCTGCTCTCTAGTATGCAAATTTCCATCCTCTTGTTTTGTCTAACAAATTTCTCATGTTTTTCTAGGTCTAGGTATAGAAACTAAATTTAGGGTACCACTCGTGGGCCTTTTAATAACAATATAGAACAAACCTAGTCTTTCAAGATAGGAAATATCTGCTATTTTCCAAACTTGAAGAGGTGCTTGTGTTATCTGAAGTTCTGAATATGAAGAAGAACATATCAGGAAGGAGATTTATCCCCCTCCCTTTTTTTTTTCTGTCAGCACAAAGGACAGAGTGAAATAACTACAGCCTGCTACTTTGTCTAAACTTAGAACACTCTCCACTTGAGAACTAAGTGAATTCATCTCTTCCAATCATTGCTGTAAATAATACCTACTTTCCTGCCCATAAACCACTAACATCCTTTTGTTTTCTGTAAGGTAGGTCCTTAATCCTCCCATTGTCAACTTTTCCACTTACCATAAAAGCCTCTCCCGACTTCCTTTTTTTTTTTTACTCAGGTAAAATTTACATATGGTTAACTGCACAGATCTTAAGAGTACAACTTGATTTGTTTTGATAAATGTACACATCCGTATAATCACTACTCCAACTGAAATATAGATCATTTCCATCACCCAGGAATGTTCTTTTATGTCTCCTTTCAATCATTCCCCTATAGTTTTGTCTGTTCTTCAACTTCATGTAACAGAACATATGTTATCATGTAAGGCTCCTTTCACTCAACACAATGTTTTTGAGTTTCATCTATGTTGTTGAATCCATGACTTTATATTGCTGGCTAGTATCTCACTGTATGAATATATCACAATTACCTATTCTCCTATTTGTGGGCATTTGGACTGCTTCAGTTTGGGGCTATTGTGAATAAAGTGGCTATAAACTTTCCTATACAAGTCTTATCTTGTAGATGTAACTTTCCATTTCTCTTGGGTAAAATATCTAGGAGTAGTATTGCTGGGTCATAGGGCAGGTCTAAGTTTACCTTCACAAGAAGCTCCAGTTTGGAGGAGAGTTTCTGTTGCTCCACATTTAATTTGGTGTTAGGATCCATCCTCCTATTTTTTTGTTTTGTTTTGTTTCAATTAAATCAAGTTTCTTACATTAAGTCACTCTTACATTTTTTAATCATCAGTGCTCATCTAAAAAAAAAAAAGTTTTGACATTCCTACCAGTTTTCCAAAGTGTGTTTTAAAGTTTCCACCAGAAATACATGAGTTTTACCTACACATAGTAGTATCAACCCTTTCCAAACACCCAACCCAACACACGTGCTTTTTTAAAGGCTAGTTTTCAATTAGATCAAGTTTCTTGCAGTATGTCACTTAAAATGTTTAATCAGCTTTTATTACCTAAAGAGATGTCAAATAAAATAATCCCAAAGGGGAATAAATTATGATTCATGCTATGGATAGAATTTTAAAACTGGGTCTTTGATATAATCTTCCCAAAGCCTAAATTTTAAGGAACAGCAACCTGAAATACAAAAGTTCCAAGAGCTTTCCAAAGGAGATGCACCTAACAGAGGCAAAATGAAAACCTCTCCTCACCCTGTCTGACAACCTTACGGCAATTCAACACTGACCTTTATTTCTGGTTCAGGTAAAGGCTGACATTCTACTTTAAGGGGCAATTTAAGTCCAAATTATCTTTGTATGGTTTTCCTCTCTGAAAGCTAATATCAAACGCTTATTATAACTCTTTACTTTCACGCTATTAACAATATCTTGTATTTATTTAATAGGATTTTCAGAAAATATTATGACGTTTTCTGAGATAGTAGTATATCCTTGGTCAAACTTATAAGTCGGGAAGGATCATTTTCCCATATTTTTAAAAAGGGCAAATAAAATATAAAGAATTAAGTAATGTCCAAGATCAATGGGGCAAAACTCAGGATTCCTAATTCAGAAGCTTACCACCAAAGCAGACCATTCTTTTTGCACAGGATTCATGAAATGTTACATGTTCACTATTTTTTATGTGTATTGCTGTGTTGGGTTTTTGAAAATGTAAAATTGACCCAACTTTTTACCATGGCACATTTATTCCTGGAGAGCTTTCACATGGAATGGTTATTAGTGTGAAGGAGACATGGCACAAATTGCTTTTTAATCACATTGCCCTGGATGCCCAGGCAGAGCATGGCTGCCCTGAGCGCTCCCCTCTCCGGATGAACTCACCTCAGGCTTTTTTGTGTGCTTTTTTTTTTTTCTGTGGTGGTGTTAACCAAGCAGGCAAAAGGATGGGTTTTTCATAGATTCGTGTCAAAATCAATCACTTTAAAAAGTTGGAAAATCAGTTTCTCAAATCGCTTGTAACATAAAGAACACTCGATTTGCTATAGATCAAAAAGTTTAATACATTTCAGATGTATTGGATCTACAGAAAAATGGTAGAAATAAGGAAAGTTAACATTTTCTAATAGTAAATCCGGAAGAGCCTTTTGGAGTGAGTAGGCAGGATTCATTTTTATGTTATACTAACACTGGGTGGTTTGAAAACCCAGTTTATTGCATTATATCATTTTTCTAATACTGTCTTTTCACATGCATTTTCCTCTAACATCAAACATTTTTTAATACCACTATTTGGGACAGTTTTTATAAACAATTACGTTTACCTTGGAAAAACATGAATGTCTTTTATCTCAGGTATTCGAGCCACTTTGTAAAACTTCTATCAACAGAAGCTAAAAATCTATCGTTTGGTTTAGTTAATATTTGAGTTTGCAGGAGTAAAATCATCAGCCAACAGCAGCTGTGCACTGTGTGTTAAATCTAGAGCAGGCATTAGTCTCTCAGATATGCAAATATTTATACCCTCATTGGCTAAGTAAACTGTTCCACTCTGCAGAAATGATAGGTTTGTTTTGGAATACTATAAGTGACTCGCTTTCCTAATAATGCCATTACTTTTGCTGAAATTCACCCTTCTACTTTTAATTCACCTAAAATTTCCCACACAAATACTAGCAGAAATCCTTATATACCTCTGGAAAAAGAAGTCAGATCAGTAGATATCAAAGAATTGGCTAGACCAGATACAGAAAAAAAAAATACTGCAATTTTGACCTGCAGTTTTCAAATATACAAAAGAAGGAAATCTTAGAAAAACACAATATTCATTTAAAAACTTTTTAAAAAGCAAATATATTAGGGTGTGAGTGTTAATGAATAAGGATTCAAATCTTTGCTTTTAGAAATGTGCCATACTAAATTTAAATAGTCACTTTGTTTGGAAAATCAGGGCTTCTTTTTCTAATTTCATGTAATTACAAATAAGCTCGTGGTAAATATGCAAATACATATATCTTTGTGTACACGTCTGATTTTGTTTCTTTAGGATGGAGTCCCAAAAGTGTAATTGTGAATCAAATGATATCAATAGTTTAAAAAATCTTGATGCTCATCGATAGTTGTTCAATCTCTATGAACCCCAATTTCTTATATTGCAAAATAGGATAAATAAGACATACCCGGCAAGATCATTAGGAGGACTAGAGACAAAAGATCTCAAAAATGACTATGAACTTTAATGATTTTCTATTTTTTCCAAAAGTATGGATTTATTCCTAACAAAAATAATCATCAATTTCCTAGATGAATTTTATTTTTTCATTTTTAAATATGATCATTATCATCCTCTCAAAGATACAAATCATCTATGATTTTGACACTATGTTAAGGGTGGAAATATTTATAACCACCAATAGTGTCAGGATCTTTACACATATTTTCTCCTGTATCTCCACCTGTAATGGATCTTATAACTTTGTGAAGGCTGGTATTAATATCTCAATTTACAGACAAAGAAATCAGACTTCAAAGAGGTGGAGTATCCACCCGAGGTCTCCCAGCTATAAGGCAGCTCTGCCCCACTCCAAGCCTGTGTTTCTCCCTGAGCTATGACATTAGTCACACACTGTGTAATGGGAAGGAAAGATTGTTCAAACAGGTCATAATAAAAGGCTTCATCATGAAGATGACGTTTGAATTATGTCAAGCCAAGAAGAAGAAAATTCAAAGAACAAACAGCAAGAACCAAAACCTTACGGTGGAAAATTATGTTGGTTCACTGAGCAGCTGCCTTGTGCCAGCCACTGTCCCAGAAGACAGGAAAATGTACTTAAAAAGTCACTATTAGCAAGAGGTTCATAAGCAGGTAAGACAGACAAGGAGGCAAAATTATTGAACTGATATGATAACTCTTGTGTTAGAGCCATGCCCAGGATGGCATAAGGCTCGGAGGACAGATACCTAACCCAGTTCAAGAGAAAATAGGCCACCTAGGTTGAGCCTTGAAGAATAAGAAAACTGTAAGCTAAACTGAGAAGCATGCAGGTGAGAGCATTCCATGCAGAGGAAGCAGCACGTGCAAAGTTATGAAGGCTAAAGAGACCATGACCCATCGTGCAAGGTGCTGGAGGTTCGGAATTCTTGGAGCACAGATGGGTTTAAGGAAAGAGCATGAAATGATGTTGGTGTGCTGGCAGAGCCAGATCACAATGGTTCTTTTGTGCTATGGTAGGGGCTTGAACTTCATACTGAAAATGACTTGTTCTTCTACATATGTTATTGAACCCTTTTGTTATGATTCCTACTACAACAATGATGACAATAATGGCAACTAAGTCCTAACATTTATGCTTCATATGAATAATCTAATTTAATCCTAAAAACATTATGAGCTGAATACCATTGTTATCATGTGTCAATCGTTGTGTTAGTCCCTTTGGATAGAAAAGTTAACAAAAATGTCATGAATTTAAATAGAGAAGAGCACATACAGATTTACATTTTCAATGATCATTTTAGCAGGGATTTGGAGGATGGCATTGAAAAGTCTATTTGGTAAGATGAAACTGGTTATGGGGACTTCCCTGGTGGCACAGTGGTTAAGAATCCGCCTGCCAATGCAGGCGACACGGGTTCGAGCCCTGTTCTGGGAAGATCCCACATGCCGCGGAGCAGCTAAGTGCGTGCGCCACAACTACTGAGCCTGAGCTCTAGAGCCTGCGAGCCACAACTACTGAAGCCTGCGCAGCCCGTGCTCCGCAACTAGAGAAGCCACCACAATGAAAAGCCCGCGTACCACAACAAAGAGTAGCCACCTGCTTGCGGCAACTAGAGAAAGCCTGCACACAGCAACGAAGACCCAATGCGGCCGTAAATAAATAAATAAGTAAAGTAAATAAATTTATTTAAAAAAAGAAACTGGTTATGAAATATCTACCATATCCAGGCAAGACATAATGAAGGCTGGTTTTAAGGAGGAAGTGGTAGGTCTTGAGAAGAGGAAATAGATTTGAGAGCTATTTAAAAGCAGGCCATGGTTACCAATTAGATATGGAGGATCACGTAATGGGAGGAACCTGGAATATCAAGCAGGTTCTGGCTTTAGCTTCTGGGTAGAGGTAATCCTGTTCTCCGAAATAGACAAATTTTATGCAGGAAGGTAATATCTTTACACTAGAAATGCAGATTTCAGAGTCACAGTTTAGAGGCAGCATGTCCACGGTCATGTGCATGTATGAAGTCATGAATGTAAGAAGAGCAAGAAGAGGGATGATAACAAACTCCATTGTTTAAGGAGCCATTTATCAATTATTGGGAGTGCTGGTATGTGTATGGCTAGAGCTCTAAAGCTGAAGGGCAACAAGCATATTTGAAGTTATACACATATAAGTGAAAGTTAAACCTGTAAGTGGAAATGAACTTTCTAAAAGAAAGATTATGAATAAAGAGGTGGGTTGAAGATGGAATTAAGGAAAGTATCTACATATGCTGTATGTATAGATGAAGACCATTTTAATGAAGAAATAATAAAGAGTCTTCCAAATATGAGAAAAGATAAAAAGAACAGAACATGGCTTTTTGTTGATCTAATTATACTCTCAGACTTAGTTGCCCTTCGGGTCACATCACCCAAAAGCAAGAGAGTCAACTATAGCCAAGTGCCATAACCTTGACCTTGAAAAAGAGTAAAGATAATTGATGGGTGTGAAGAATCAAACTCCTGGTCTTCTAACCAAAAATCACTAACCAACTATAGACTCCCTTTCTAGACTCACCTCAAATCTCTAGTCTAAATACTCATTTCTTTTGATTCCTTTTGATATGCAAAGCAACTAGTTAAAGATTTTAATTGACATTTTCAAGAACAAGTCATTGAATCTCACTTGACGTTTTCAAATTGAACTGATATGTTAAAAATTAATCCTGTGGAAACCAGAAAAGCAGTTTTACATGTGACAGGGAGAAAAGACAGTCTCAGCTTTACTTAGACTGATGAAAAAAAAAACTTTTTCTATCATAAGTTTCTCCTTTTTTTTTTTTTTTTTTTTGCGGTACGCGGGCCTCTCACTGCTGTGGCCTCTCCTGTTGTGGAGCACAGGCTCCGGACGCACAGGCCCAGCGGCCATGGCTCACAGGCCCAGCCGCTCCGCGGCATGTGGGATCCTCCTGGACCGGGGCATGAACCGGCGTCCCCTGCATCGGCAGGCGGACTCTCAACCACTGCGCCACAAGGGAAGCCCAATTTCTCCTTTTTAAGGAGAGATAATGGGTTAGAGACCATTTCCACAATTGCTTCTAATGCTATTACTGCCTAAGAAATAGCATACCAAGCCACTCCTGTTTGCTCTGTTAGCCATGCTTCCTTAATACACTAATCTATCAAGGGAAAATGTTTAGGGTTCTTCAATTCATAAAGAAATAAACTTCTAACTTGTTGAAGGCGAAACCAAATATATATACATATATATATATAACAATACTTACAATGCTATAGAAACAATCTTTTTTTTCTACTTTAGAGCAGAAGTACTGTATGGAGATAGTAATCAACTATAATTATTGCTTTTGAAAACTCAAGCTTTAAAACCCACAAAATACTTTAAAAATAAATGCAGGAAGCTTCGTAAAATACATTTTCTCAATTCAACAAAGAAAAAAGATCAAACCGTTAGGACACTCAAGTGTTATTTGCAGCAATCATGATAAGTCAATTTTGGCTTAAACCATGATTGTTAGAAACACTCACAAAACATATTATTTACCAGATGGCAATCTTACTCAAGCAAACACATAAAACTTATGTTTCATTATTATCAAATAAGGATGAACTTGCCAGTGGGATAACCTCCAGTAGTTAAACAAACAACATCTCCACGAAATGAATGCCATCGTTTCCATCATTGGATAAGTATATGGAGTAAAGAAACTATCCTAATATTTAGCTGCACTAGCTTATATTCAAGAAACAAAGCTTACAACAGAATACACACATGCAAAACGGCATATTCTTATCTGCACTAGGACTTGTGCTTTCACTTTCTTAGTTAAAAAGTTATTGCATTTTATGGGATTCCCTGGTGGCGCAGTGGTTGGGAGTCCGCCTGCCGATGCCGGGGACATGGGTTCGTGCCCCTGTCCGGGAGGATCCCACATGCCGCGGAGCGGCTGGGCCCGTGAGCCATGGCCGCTGAGCCTGTGCATCCGGAGCCTGTGCTCCACAACGGGAGAGGCCACAACAGTGAGAGGCCCGTGTACCGCAAAAAAAAAAAAAAAAAAAAAAAAAGTTATTGCATTTTAGTGTTGAAAGAAGGAACAGTCTGAAATCATAACCTAAGCTAAAACACCTGTATTAAATAAGTATTGGTTGATATTATGAAATGCATAAAGTAATCCTAAGACTTTCTTGTTAGTGCCCCTTCTATCAAATACAATATAAGAATCTATCAGGATCTATCATCCACAGAATGAGAGTTGTATTTTATGTCATGATATCACAGACTAATAGCAAGATTCTAAAAGTCTATTTGTGATGAACACCAGATTACCACATCAGTATATGTGTGTGTATGTTAGTCTGTTTGGAAAGTGACCCTTTTTGTAACTGGAAATGTTTTTTAAGAAGTTCATAGAAATTTAAAAATAATTTCAAATTTAGTTTAGTTTTTTTTTTTTTACTGCATTTCAACAATTAAAATAGAATGAGGATAGAGAGCTTCTTTAAGAGCTTATTTATTTGTTTCCTGGCCATAGAAATACTCTCAAACAGTCACTCAGAAGCTCCATTGTAAAGTGAGGCAGACACTCCATGAACTTGTACAAGTATGATGAGGACTCCAAGGTATTACAGCACAGGGAGCCATGGAATCAATCAGAAACTGAGACCATGGACAGAAACATCAGGACTCTGTGAGAAACAGAAAAGACAGGTCTTTATCTCCTCACCTTCTCAGGTCCTCCAAGGCCAGAACTCAGGCACTATGGAATTAAATACTATAGATCATTTATGCTCAATAAGACAATAGAAAGTCCAGATTGCCTCTCTCTAGGCTACCTCACTCACTGCAATGCCTTGTGCTGAAAATTCCTGGGTTCTGCTTTCCCCCTGAATTATTCTCTGTGACAGAAGTTGGTCAATGGTCAGCTTTCTGAATGAAACACGGATCTTCCACATGAAAACAACAGAAGTAAAGAAACAAATTCTGGTGTCTGACAAGTTAAATGGGTATATTAAGTTAGAAAAGAATCCTGAAGACTTTCCTCATCCCCAAATGGTTCTCTAAAACTAATAGTTAAGGGCAGGAACTTCCCCCTGGATGACGCCAAGACGAAAGACACTATCTCCACAGAAGAGGAGGCAGACAATTCACCTGGCAGAACATTCCACCTCTGAAGGGCAGGTTGCCTTTGGATTACAACTTCCGTGAGGGTCGAGTCTCTCTCTCTACTGCATTCTGAACTGCACTGAAAACACTGAGGACTTTCAAAGAATGTTGGTTGTGACAAACAAAATGGATCACTTACACTGTACATCAGGACCAAAAACTTCAATGCACGCAAGCAGGGCCATTTCATCACTACCAAGGAGCCAGAGAAAAGACAACGATAGAGAGAGAGGATCTTTTTGACATTTGTTCCTTTACGAGTGCTCTCCTACCTTGAACCAAAATTGAACTTGATTCCAGAAACAACAACAAAAAAGGTATGTGATGCGCTCTCTCCATCTAATACTCTGACACATTTACTTGGGGTGTATTTTTCTTTATAAAGTCTATTATACTCCTTTTTTGCTGCTTGGAAAAAAATAAATGACCCAGGCAGGACACGTGGAAACTCATCCAAAGACCAATTTTTAAGTGACTGTTTTATACATATAATTGAAATGTGTATTGCTGTTAGTCTTTCTTCTTTTCCCCCAAATTAAATGCTGGTGGAAATGTTTATACAACTGATAACACAACTGTAGCATCTAATAAAGACTTTTATTATTCATTGGTATTATAAACATATTTCCTTTACATAATTAGCAGAGCTTCATTACAAAATCATTTGGAAAACTATCTCCCATAATTCCTCCACCCTTATTACAGCTCCTCTCAATTCCTTTACTCTTCCTGCACATGATGAACATGTTATATGAGGAAGTAGTTTTTAGCTTCCACTTACCAGGCTATCACCAGTCACAGAACCACCCTCCTCCAAGTGACAGGATTGTAGGACATTCTCTTTGAGATAAACACCAGAAGATCTGTTTTTAAATGAGCCATCTTCATATAATCGCCCAATGAGTGCAATTACTTCAATAATTCTAACTTAATTTTTCTCAATTGCAAAGACCTATATTCCTTATCAAAATGAAAAAAAAATCATTTTATGGCTACAGAGAAAGAGAAATTGAACTTCTCTCCCTATACACTTTACTCCCTCGAGGACAGAAGGGATATAGTGAACAGCGTTTCTCTCTGTTAATGTAGCTTGAAATTCCGCAATACATTGGAATAGGCTCTCTCCAGCAGACCACTGGGAAATATCATCTATATATATTTGTGCCACCAGTTCTCATATACATCCCTCAGTGCCCCTGGTTAATAATGTGATATTTCCCTAGATAAGGAAAGGCACAGAGCCATGACCCTTTTAAGCAGAAGGACAGCATGACAATATAAGTTCCGATCTGCCATGAAGGCAGGGTACCATAGCCTTTCCTCTGCAGCAAATTCAAGCGTGTAGGTGGTTAAAGAGGCCTTAGAATCTGAGTGCTCTCTCTGAACTTTGTCAAGAGCTTCCCTGTTGGTGTCAAACTTCATTGCTGCTCAAAAAAGTCCGAGTGTGGGAAGTTCTTTACTCTTTCCTCTCTCCATCCGGGAAAGGGGAACAACACACGGGAATTAGAGTTAAAGGAGCCAAACTCTAATCTCACCCCTGCCACTTCATGGCAGGCCACTTTTTCTCGCCAAACCTCAACTTCCCCACCTGAGAAATGGGGACAATATTAATCCTCATTTCATGGGGTTGTGATTGGAATCTAAGGAGACAGTGTAGCTCTAAGTGTTGTATAAACTCTTGAGGATATTGTACACTTTTATCATTGAGAAGACAATTATGATTTATTAATGTTAGCATACTAGGTTAGGGCTATTGTTTTCTTGGCATATTTAGAACTAGGAAAATAAGAAAATAGTTCCTATTGATTTCATAACAAGCATAGAAATATAAAGCTGAAAAACTGGACACTTGTAATTAAGCGGCTCTGTGCTCTCTTATTTTTAGAGTACAATACAATATTGTAACTCTTTACTTTTATTAACTGCCAAAATCAATCTCCAAACCCATTTTCTCAATATTCTGGAATAAAAAGGACAGGATTTTTTTCCTTAGATGCACAGATGCAATTTCATCTACATGCATGCATTTCAGAAGCATTATTTAAGCCATAGTGCATATAATGAACAAACTGTAATCATATCTTTGTCCCAACTCAATTACAAAATGAACTCATAACTTAGAGCCCCACAATAAATATCTATTTCCAATTTTAGGCTGATCATTAAATATGGTTCACACTAGGAATCTGTTAAATGAAAGAATGTTAAAATTCACTTACATCACTTAGAGCATATTTATTCTGATGACTATTAATCCACATAAAACAAGTGGTACATCTACAGAGACAACAGCATTTCAGGAAAATTCCATCCAACTCCCATGAATTGCTGGCTGTGTTCCCTTTAGGTCTACACCTCTCTCTCTTTCTCTCTCTCCATGTGTGCCCTTACCCTTTCCGCACCAGTACCCCTTCTTTTCCTCACGGACATTGGTGTTCATTTCCTTTCATCATCCTCCTACCTATCAAATTTTACACTCTGGGAAAGAAGTGGAATAAATTATTCACATACAGATATGCTCAGTGATAAGGTTCCAAAAATTAGAAGTCCCAGGGGTACCTGAATTTTAATAGGCAATGTTCGTCAACCTAGTAAAATATTCCTTTACCTAAACACCCCTGAAAAAAAAATACCTGTTTTGAGATATTAGGAACTCTGTTATTTTAAACAAATGAGTCATTTTTTGGAACGCTACTTCTTTATCTGTGAAATAACAAGACTGAATGATATAGAGTTTCTAACATTCAACCATCCTTTAAATCTAAAAAAATGGTAACTTTATATGGTTTAACTCAATAGCTTAAAGGTTATAAACATAAATACTTTGATAGGCTAGTTAGTTTAGCATAAATGTGTCATGTAGGTAGTTGTGAGAAAGCCAGGGAGTACTGGGGTATTTAGGAACCTGAGAACACATGCCTCATTGGAAGAGATTCAGACTAAAAACAAACAGCCAAACAAACAAGCAAAGATCACTATGTCAGTCAAACTAAACGATGCTGAAGTGAGGGCTGGTGGAGCACCAGTTGGTGAAGGCAAAACTAGATGACTACAGAGAGTCCCTCAAGCTCCAGCTTTCTGGGAGCCCTGAAGTCCATCGGCTAGAGAAGACGGGTTCTTAAAAAATATTAACTTCACTCTTCTGCCACCATCGAGACATTGTTGAGGAGCTATGTTATAAGGTAATAGCTTCAACAAGCAACATTCTGCTTTTGCCCCTGCAAAGACAAGGCCTGGGACAAGAGCTACCATGATAAAGAAACTAGAAAGCAAGAAAAGGACAAGTCAGTATGAATGAAAGGAAAGTGAATAAACTGCCAAATTTTCCCCATGACAAATACAGAGGTTGTGGAACTCTGCTTTAACTTCTCCATTCCAGAAAAGAACACACTTCTCATCATTGGCTATGAAAAAATAAATGGGGCAACTCTGAAATGTACTATCATTTATAGATAACAAGTTAGTCTGAATTTTAAAAATAGGCCGAAAAGTAACCAAAGGTTTCTTCCACTCTTTAAAAAGTGTCTTTATGGATCTCATATATATCGTCTAAGAAGAGCTCCACTTCCCCATTCTCAGTATTTGCTGGACAATAAACAGGAAATCCAAGCCACATAAGAATGCAAATGCCACCATGCAAGTTTGGTTAGGTTAAATGCATACTCATAATGGGTTATAGGTTAAAAAAAATCAATTTTACCCGCGCTTGAGTCAACTGTGGAAGTCTTAATATTGACCACGTTTACTCAACTGTCTGCCACATATATCTTATGGCTATTTATAAATGATATGTACCCTGTCTTTAAAAAAAAAAAGCAGTTTAAAAAAATCTTTTGCTTTTCTCTTTTCTTTAATGGGAAAATGTCACCAGATCAAAATGTCTATAAATATAGTACGTAGATGTTTATGAGAACATTTACTGACTGCAGATAGAGGAACTACCATAAGCAATACAGAGGAATCTTAAAGGTGTATCTCTTACAATAAAAAGGTAATATACTTCAAAGTTTTACACAAGAAAAGAGAAACACATTTCTTCTTCTTTTGTCTCCTGCTTGCCTAAGACTTTGCCCATGAACAGATCTAGGATCTGATTCCATTTCAAAACCTATATAAATCTGGTGATTTTACTTCTAAGGACTTTTGAGCATTAGAGTTATACAATGCTAATAAAGTGTGGTAAATTTTGAACATGTTTTTGCTAATGAAATCGACAAAGAAGGCGCTATTAACATGCATGGTAAAATTTTAAAAGACTAGAAGTTTCTGATTCCTTGGTTACATTTTTAAGTACTACAGGACATCAAATTCCCAAACAAAATATATTTGTTTGGTTCATCTTGCTTTTAAGCAAAAGTGGTTATAAAATATGGATGTCTAGAATCTATACACATTCTGCAGAAATCACTGCAATCTGGTTGAAAGCATTCCTGGAAGATTTATAATAAAATTTATGAGAGCGACTCATTGCTGTCTCACAGTATCAAGCTTCATGTCTTATGAAGAAAAGCATATACCTACTCATAAAGAAATAACAGTACTTTACAAAATAGCTCTTTTTGTAAGAAATACAGTGATTGATCCAATCAGATGTGTGATTATCAATATGAAATATCTTTGACTTAACTAAAAATGACTGCAGAACCTCAGTGGTTTCCACTCAGTATAAACCCCTTGGATCTTCTCACTACTATCTCAAACATGGAATAGCTTTACCATGGGTTACTAGCTAATCATCCCACACTCAAAATATACAATATCTAAAATGAGAAAGATAATGTTGAAATTGTCATAGATTTGGAAAATCTCAGGGTCGGAAAATGTATAAGCCAGGTGAAAACCCCAATGCTTACAGAGAACAGAGAAGGGACGAGATATGAGACATGAACTGTGTTGGTCTGAGACAACAGGAGATCCCATGCCCCATCTCAAGGGACAAGAGCCACTTTTCTCTGCCAGGCACATCATTTACAAAGGTTAGTATCCCATGGTCAGATCATCTAAGTTTTTCAAGAAAAGCTGGAAATCTGGATCTTGTGAATTCTCCCAACTTATAAGTATTGGCAACTAGTTCAAAAATTATAAAACCTAAAAGGAACAGACATAACCTATCTGGAGATCATGGCCTATCTCTAGGTCACAGGTTAGCAAGCTATGCATAGAGACTTAGTCCAGGCTTTCTGACTTGCATCTCTTATTACTACATTCCTGCCAAGCTGCTCTTGCCTGGGTTCAAACACTTCTAACTATGACGAATGCAGCACTCCTCAAGTCATAGTCCATGTTTTGGACAGCTCTTCCTTATTTTGAGTCCAAATTTGTCATCATTTTTTCTAGAGTCACCCCTCAGCATCACAGAAACCTTCTTCAACATGAAAAGCTTTCAAATACTTGAAGACATAAGATATATATTTGGATGAATGATTAAACATTTCCAAAAAATACACACACATATATATATACACACATATATATGATTCTCACAATTTAGGGATATCTTTTTAGACATAAGTCCAATCAATCCTTCTTCATATGAGTTAAAAATTAAAAACAGAACTAGCATAGGTCAGGTGATGGAACATATGAAGCATATTGTCAAGGGAGATTTTGCCAGTGGCTGGGAAAAACAGAGAGGAAGAGAAGGACCTCATCGGAGGCTGATGCAATACGCCATGCCTTTCCAATCCTGTACCATGATGAGCTCATTCCTTTACTCAGGTCGGTGCATCAGTGCTTGTGGACAATGGCCCTGTCCATTTCCTCACAGTTATAATTCTGAAATGCTACATCCCACTCCTTTATCCTCAATCAATGCCTCTCATGTGTACATCCAATTCAAGATTCCACTTCTGGGTTTCAATCCTCCGTGGACCCGCAGCAGTCTACTCCACATCCTTTCTCTCTTGCTAGTCTCTTCAAACCACCTTCCTCTCCTGCTCTTTCCACAGAAACTTGTTCCCTTCCTTTCTTACCTTTTGAACAGTTTTCCAATAAGTCTCCATTTATCACCATTTCTCAGTTGCCCATCCCCCAAATATTGTTCCACACTAAAGATTTCCAGTGATAATTATTGGAGATGTTTTAGAAAATAGTTGTATAATACTATTCATTTGCCACCTGTAGTTAGCTGTTGAAAAAGCCACATTGGAAATGAATAGCATTGTGCTTTTTTTCCCCTCAGACATGTGAAAATGTGATTTTGTGACAGTTTTGTGAGGGGTGAGAATTTTGCCTTCTTTTCCCCTTCATGAAATGGTCTCTGGTGTCAACATTGCCTATGAAGTGAGTAAAGGCCCTTGAGTTACAGCAGCCATATCAATTCTTTTTTAATCAAGGAAAGAAGGATAAGATGAAATCTCCCTCAGGTGCTAAAAAGATACCAGTTTATTTAAAGAAAGTATTTATACCCTTTGCTAATTACTTAGGTGTGCTCACACTGATACCAGCACAGAACTTTATACCCTTCAAGCATCTTCAATATATCATTAAATTAAATTCATAAAGAAATGTGGGTTTAAATCAGAAACATGCTTCAGCAATCGGGACTATAATATCTTTCGACTTTCTCACATTTTTTTAACAGAAGAAAAGAAAACTAATAGAGTTCTCCTGAGAGGCAAAGAACATTTATCAACTGGGCATATATTCTCAGCATAAATATAGCATGACTGCCCTCCTTTGACTGGAGTTTTGAAGCAGAGAAAGTATCCCATTATCCCACCTATTTTACTCAGTAAAAAAGAATTTGATTAACAGAAAAATACAGACTGACCAATATAGAGAAAGAACTTTAATCTACCCTTCTCAGATTTAGTAATGGACTATTTCTTGCCCAGATTCTTTTCTGAATTTTCTACATCCCCAAGGAAATCTCTATTTTCTCCTTCTTTCTTTCAGGGAATATTTACTGAGTGCCTTCTATGTGTAAAGAACTATAGTAGGGCATGGAGGTAAAAGCAGAGCACAATAGAGATAGGACCTCTACCTTGATGGGATATTATATGACTGTCTCCCCAGTTCACTATTTAGTTACACTTTGTGATGAGTGTTGGATAAAGGAGGATGGTAGGGTATAATAAGGGCATATAGCAGAAGGACCTGGAAGGTTGGCAAATGCTTTCTTTAGGAAATGAAAAGGCAGAAATTAATTATTAAGCATGTGGAGCCGGATGGGGATTTCCAGGATAAGGGAACAGAACATGAGAAGGCTCTGGGTCAGGAAGGAGCATGGGCACTAAAGGGTCTGGGATTCAGAGTGAGCAGGAGAGAGGTTCAAGCCCTGTCATTCAGGATTTGAGACTGTGTTAAGGATTTTTGATATTTAACTTTAGAGCAGTGGGAAGTTAATTAGAAAAAATTAGAAGTTAATTGGAAAATAGTTTGGAAGAGGAAATATCAATTAAGAGGCCATGTGGTCAAGGGGAAGAGATCATGGTAGCTTCATCTAGAACAATGAGACTGTCGGAGGAAAGAAGTGGAGAGCCAAAAGAAATTTAGGAGGTAAGACCACCAGGAAGTGGTAAACACTTGGAGATGGGAGGTGAGAGACAGAATGCACGGTTGCCCTAGGGAAAAGTAGAAGATTCTGTTTGGGGTGGGAGGGATGATGAGTTCAGCTTTTGAGAAATAGACTTTGCCTGTGAAATTGGAGGGGGGTTGGGGTGAGGGTGTCCCATATGAGTCTGAAGGGGCTTCCACGCTAGAGAAATACAATTACAAGTCATCACTGTAGTCATTCTATAATGCAGACCGTACTTAAAGCCAGGGGCGTAAGTAACATTTCCTGGGGGAAGAAACATAGCCTGCGAAGAGAAGAGGGATAGGACAAAGCTTTGAAACTCAAACATCTAAAGATTAGGGGGAAAAGAGTGAGTTGATAAAGGCAATTGAATAGAAGTATCCAGACTCATAGAAAAAAAAAATCCAGAAGATATCGTGTCATAAACCAAGGGAAGAATATGTTGTTCATTTAGGAGAGAGGAATACCATGTCAGAAGAGGCTGAGGGGGTCACAAAAAATGAAGACCAAGAATTCATGTAGGTTATTGTCGGCCCTTCTGAGAGCTGAATTGATTCAATGATGAAACTCAGGTAGAGTGGGTTGAAGGGTAAGGAAATAAAGACAATGTCAAAAAACTTTTAGAGAGATGAGTAACTAACCTTCCCATAATATTCTGGCCATGTCTGGGAGTGTCCTAAGCTCCGAATCCTCAGGGAAAAACAAAAGTACCATTTCACACACTGTCATAGCCACCTAGTCCCCCAGCCTCTGTCTCCCCCTCCATACTCCATCACCTCTCCCACTCCGCAGAAATTCCTGTTCCAACCCTGCCTTCTAACTTCGTGCCCACTCACCTCTCTCGCCTACACTTTACTCCTTAGACTCTGAGCGTCTGAGTAAGAGTAGACTCCGTTGGCAATTTCATAGGCAGGGGACACTGTTATAATGTGATTGTTCAGACGTATTCTGCAGACACATTTAACTCATGAGCCTCACAGTTCAAACGACTGATGGCTGATAATTTCTTAAGAAAAGGCGGAAGGACTTGATTTTTTAATGTAATAGGGAGTTAAAGAAAAAATGTCACCGTTCACTTGTGCTACCTCAACCATAACTGTACTGCATTGAAATTGTCCTTATCTATTCAATAACTAACTGTATCTTGTCATGTAAAGGCTCTGACATGACAATTAACATCTCTGTTATTCTGCAAGTAAAATTAAATCGCTCACTAGTAAAATAGAATAAAGACAACCAGAAAAGGCAGATATGTCACCTATCTTTTTACCCCCATTCTATCCCCGTGTGCCTTTTTCCTCTATAACTTACAGAGAGAATGGGGGGAAAGACTTTAGACATTTGTCCCATTAGGTAATAGAGGATTCGCCCACCAAAGCATATTCAGACCTATCAAGTTACCCTGCTTATTGTAAGGAGACAAGGGTAGGCAAAATGCTACACATGGAGCCCAACACAGTTCACCTTTCCAAAAGCCCCTCCTGTGTCCTTCCCAGTATGTCTTCAAGGATTAAGTAAAGTGTATTCAGGACCTACCTGTGCCAGGCACTATAATAGGTGTATTATGTACATTCCCTCCATGGGTGATCGGTTGGTATTTCTGTTCTCGTTTTTCAGATATGGCTAAACTAAAGAAGTTAAACAATTTGCCCAGGGTCAGCCAACCGTTAAACAGATAATGGCTAAATGTCTCCAAAAGTGACAGTCTTTCTACCCCACCATGCTGCCTTCCTAAGGGAAAGTTATTTTCAAACTGAAGAACTAAATCAATGTGAATTATTAAATTATATATACATATATATATATATATATATATATATATATATATTCTAGGATATATATATCCTAGTATGTATATATACACATTAGTGTATAGTGTGTATACACACACACACACACACACACACATACACACACACTAGAATCCATGGGTGGGCTGTATAGTGTCAGGTTTAGGAGACTAGACTCTGGAACCATATTCCTTGGGTTCAAATCCCAGCTTTACTTCTTACTAGCTGTGTGACTGTGTGACCTTGACATTGAGTGAGTTACTCAACTTCTTTGTACCTCAATTTCTTCATCTGTTAAATGGTGATACCAATGTTCCAAACTCAAAGAGCTTCTGAGGATTTTATATATATCTTTAAATACAGCAAATTAATAGTAAATATCATAAAAGTATTTGCTAATATCACCATATTATGAACCCAAATTAGTAGTCAGTACCTCTAGCTCCAATGGTCATAGGTTAAGATTCCTAGAAAGGTCCATTAGATTTGCAAAAAGAAAACAAAAACAAAACTTTCCATTCTATGCAGGTAAAATAACCATGTAGGCCAGAAACCTGCAACTCCAGCTGTGCATCCAAATCACTTCCAAAGCTGGGAATGTTGGCCCTAATTCTAAAATATCTGATTGAGTTGGTGTGAAGTAGGGCTTTGAAAGGTAGATTTTAGCACTCTCCACCTGCTGTACCACCATGGCTGAGAACTACCAATATAACATTGAAAAATATCCACTTTCATTGTAATCAGGAAAAAATCAGATTAAAATAGCATGCTTCCTTTCTTTTTTTAAAAAAATCAAGAATGTGATCCACTAAAATGTTAACAGCATTTACCTTAGGGTGGTAGAAGCATGGGCAATGTTTACCTTCTATTTTATTTTTTATGAAGTTTTAAAAATTTTACCATTCACTTATATATTCATTCCACATATCTGTTTTGGTACTACAAGCTTGGCACATTTTAGGCACTGAAGACGTGACCCATAACAAAACAGTCTCTGCACTTGTGGGCTTACAATGTTGGGATGGGGGAACGGATTAAATAAAGAAAAATAGAATATAAGGTCAGCCTGTGGTATATGCAATGAAGGAACAGAGAAAGATGATTGAGAGTAACTCCTGGGCTATGATATTTAGGATGGCCAAAGATCTCTCAGAGAGGTGATATTTGAGCAGGGACCTGAATGAAACTAAGGCCCCAGCCATGAGCATCACAGGGAGAAGAGAATGAATATTCCAAGGCCCTGAGTGTTGTAAACATACATTTCTTTTATAATCAGATTAAAAAACATAGGTTATTTCATTTTGCTGAAAAAGGAAAAAAAAATTTCAAGACCCTAGAATGTTCCCAAGCCCTGGATGGACCTCCATCATCAAACTGACCTCCCTGACACCCTGAGTATCAACTATGAAATAAGGGGGTGGCCCTGAACATCCACCCTTGGTTTTATAGCACTAGTTTCAAAAGCAAATTATGCAAGGGACTAGGGTGGTTTCCTTCACTCACCAACATCTAAGAGGAAAACGTGAGTCAGCGCCATTACCTTTCCACGTCAAGGAATAGCTGCTGGATGCTTGCACGGTGCCCAGCAACTGAGGGGTGTGTGGTGTGTAAGAGAAGCATGAAACATATTGCTGGCTATTGTTTAAGCAATCCCAACAAAAATGCTACATGTCTGGAATTAGACATGTAGAGACTGCGAAACTGAGTGCAGTTCAGGTCTAAACTGCTACATGTGCAGATGACCGCGAGAGAAAGGGTACTCGGACGGCGGGCTCCAGAGGCCATGAACTGTGATGGACACTAAGGAGGAAGGACAGTCACTGACCAACCCCTCTAGCCCCCTTTTACCTAAATACATTGTTTTTATTTAGTCCAGGAAAAGCAATAGAAGTGTCATGGTCATGAAAATCCCAACAAGGACAAGTATCAGGCATTTTCCATTGCTAGGAATAGAGAACCCTCTCAAGGTCATGAAAGGAGACTGATGTCATGGACATTAGGAATCCAAGGACAGGAAAAACAGCAGAGCTGACCCTCGACTTGGAAACCAGGATGCAGTCACAAAGACCACTCCTTCAAACCTTTAGGGCCTGTAGGGTTTCATCTTTACTTCTCAGCTCATTTGACCTAGCCCCGTGGCTCAGCTGTTTCCTCAGCCCTTTATGACTTCAGTGTGGGTGTGATATTGGGAAAGCAGTCCCAGCACTAATTCTATACAGCCCTGACCTTTCCTCTCAAGAGTACATCCTAGATGGCAAATTCTTTCTGTTCCTGCTTCAATTCTCTAAGAGAAAAAGTATGATTGACTTGGCCAGGCCTTGTTGTAGACCACTAAGCTGCCCAGGGTCAGGAGGCCACCTGTGTTCTAGTCAGCTGTGACAGAGGGTGGGCCCTGAGTAGGGGTACCTGGGTGTGGCAGTCTAAGAATCCTGCCTAGTTCTGATTAAAACAGGACCACAGCTTTTAGAATGTGTGAAAAGATCCACTGGGCCTACCAGGTATTTCTAAGAAAGATGAAGAAGGTCATAGTTTATGCTGTCAGTCACCATCTGCTCTGGTCTAAAGGGGTACATATTTGCTGGTAAAGGATTTTGAGGGACAGATTTTAGGGATTCAAGGGACTTGCATGGAGAAGTTAAAGAAACAATCTCAGAGTACTAAAAAGTTCCCTTACCAGAGTTTAAACCAAATTTCCTCTATCCAGATGGCTTCCAAGGCCAAGAGGGAGGGAAGTCCTGCTGGCTTTTTATGTTGGTCTTGATTGTTGTTAATGATCCCCAGCTGTAAGGCTCCCACATCTCTTTAACCTCTCTCTGGTTAGCCTCACATCTCTGCATCTCTTGCAGGGAAAATGGAACACAAAACATAGCACCCATTTCCCCAGCAGAGCATGTACTGTACAACACAGGAGGTCAGCTCCCAAATGGACCCCGAGTACTGCTCAGTTAGCATTGCCAGGACCTTTCATTCATCCTAGAAGAAGCCAACCTCAGCATTCTCATTCCTGGAGGCAGCGTGGAGCCATGCCAACTGCCAGCAGGAGAGCAGGGGCATGCGGTCACCTGAGGCCCATGCAAAGAGCGTTCTCTTTTGGATGAATAGGAATCACTGCCAGGCAAGAGCAAAATTTTCAGGGATGAGCTATGCATCAGGGATTCTGCTTCTGAAATGGGACCCTTGGCCACATAAATTTTCTGCACAGGAGTGTGCAGCTAAAGTAGCAATGTATTCTCTTATTCACTCATAAAAAAACCTTTTCCTCAGTTGGCTATGGCCTGCCAACACTGTAGAGGCAGTGAACACAGAGCTGAAACAAGTCACTGTGTGAAGGAGTTCAGAGTCTGGTCAGGGACACACAGTTTGCCTTCACTGCACTGTATGGAAGGTATGCATAGGTGTGAGTGTAACACGGAAGAGGAACACTCTGCTCAGGCTGGGGGCAGCTCTCTGGGAAGGCTTCCTGGAGGAGGTGACATATAAAATGCATTTTGATAGATAAGTAGGATCCAACCAGATTATATATGCACAAACAATCAAAGGAATAAAGGAAAGGAGAGAGGAGACTTCCAGGCAGAGGGAGCATATATGCAAAGATGAGAGGCATGAGAAAATGTGGCACAGGAGAAGAACTGTGAACCCTTCTTAGGGCACATATGACGACCTAAGAAGGATGGGTCAAGAACTGTGGAGAGGCGCCATCATGTATGCCATCCTAGGGAGCAACGCTTTATCCTGGTGTGAAATCCACTTCCAAGAACCTGTTTCTGACTGTTCAAATAAGTGCTGGTCATTGACCTCTCTGACTACCCCCATACCAGACTGTTTACTGAGACTTATAGGCTAGTTAATTATTAAGTGCTTTATTCTGTTTTGTTTTGTTTTTAACTGTTTCCCATGTAAGTTGGTTCTGCCTAACCATAACACCAAATCCAGGAGAGAAGGGAACCCTTTGCTCTCATCCCCAAATAGTAGGCAATGGACAAATAGTTGTTGAAATGAATTGAAAATGTCCCTGAGGGGAGACTGCTGCCTCCGTAGCAATGACCAGCAGAAGCTTTGAACTTCTTTATTGAAAACACTTCCTTCATCCTCCCAACACGTACACGCTTTATAACACATCCACTAAATCTGCACAGTAGCATTCCACTGGTCTCTCTGAGGGTCTTAAGCCCAGTCCAAATGAAATGCCCCCAGGTCCAGGTGAATCTTTTATTCTAGGATTTTAAGAATGGACCCAATAAAGAAAATTTGATTTGCAGGCATGGAAGCAAGTTTCCTTTGTTCTTTCATCTTATTCTGGGCCAGAGGGAGCAAGATCCTCCTGGTGCATTTATTAGAGTTCTCAAGAGGAAGAGAAGAAGGGATGTGAATCTTAACTCTGAAGACCCCAGTCAAGAGGGAGCAGCCCTGGTGGCAACCAGGCCGTTGGAAAAGGAGGCTGGCTTGCAAGCAGGCAGTGATGTTTCCTTCCACCCGGTGTGACAACGGGTCTGTACTGCTTGCCAAAGCATCACCCACGTGGCCTTGCTCGTCTCTTCTCCCAGCCCAACACCTTGGTTCTTCTTCCCCTAATTTCCTACGTCCCGATACCTCTCCAGTATTCTATTTAACATAGTTTTTCTGTCCCTCTTTTGTTAGAGACATAAATATACCTTTAAGTACAAACAATAGAAAAAACAGGATATCTCTGACTGTAGGTACAGGGATGGTTATGTAACTAATATATCTTACTTTGGGCAGTGCTTGTGTCCTGATTCTTGTTTTTTTAGTCAAGCCCTCTATAAAAAGGAGAATGGATTTTGTGTCTATCTGATTCCAATGCCCTTTTTCTTCCCTATTTATCACAAAGAAATTTCAAAAGAAAGGTCATAAAATTCATGTAAAAGTTGTGGTGAGGTTGCTCTATATTTCTAGCATATCTAGCATTTATCTACCAAAAGGCAGAAGCAACTAAAAGAGGAAAGGTAACTAACCTATTTCAGGAACTTCATACATGCTAGCACTTTACACATAGGCTAATTCACTTCCTTCTAACACCTCTAGGAAGAAGGTCTTTCAATAACCAGGATAAAGATGAGGACACTGATATCAATTCAATAAGTGACATTCCGGATTGACACCCAGACCTATCTGACTTCCAAAGTCTGCTCCTTTTCCTGTACCACACAGCAAATAAAAGGCAGATCCCACCCCCATATAAACATGTACCTCCTCTCGGAAAACACTGATTACAAACCTATTGTACACACCACTATTTTAGAGGCCACAGATACAAAGTGGGGAAGACAAGAAAGGAAGAGGGAAAAGTCCCCATTTCCAGGCCTCAGGAAACAGACCATTTGTATACAAAAGCCAGAGCATATAAAGTAAAATAGGAGTACTATTTCAAGTCACACATCAGCCCTGCCGAATGGACAGTTATAAAAATTCTGTCCCAAGAGTTGCTGAGATTTTCCTCAAATGCCAAAAGTCAGTCTGTTAAAAAATCACACCCCTGAGACAGATCTACAATCCCTCCCTGACTCCATGTCATGTTTCCTCAGTTTACTTCCAGTCAAAATGCATATTTTTTCCCCACTGCTCCTAGGGCTGGGGGTCAGCCCAACTAATGAACATCAAGCTGTCTTTTTTCCCTGCCATCAACAATGGACAGATAACAAAATGCAGGTTCTGATCCTGGCATGTTTATTGTTGGTGATGATATATAAACTGATGGCCGACAGCTTCATTTTCTCTAACCTGGGAAGGCCCTGCTGGGAGAATTGGGGAAGAAAAAAACTTTTGATTTTGACTAGGAGTAAAACAGTTGGATAAACATGACATGACATGGGTGTCAGAGTGCATAATGTAACCGCGTGAGCCCAGATGGGACTAGAGAACACACAGGCAGGGATAGAATGCATGGAACAGAGATTCAGGCATGGATTTATAACCCTCTGTATTCTTACGAGATTGTGACATATTAGAATGGAGTTTTGACTGAAAGGCAAAAGTGGGAAAAGCCTTGAAAATGAACAGTCTTTCAAACTTTACTATGTTTTGATAAAATAAAGCGAGATAAAAACTAAAAATGACTAAGTAATTTTGGCTCTAAGGATGTAAGCCAAGGACATGTAGCACTCAGGGTCATGACGGAAGATGTGGACTTGAAAGAGGAAACTGGGCTAGTGCGTGTTTTTGACACAGTGACAGCTGAATTAGAACATGAGGTGAAGTGCAAATGGACACTGGATTAAGGCTTTCACTGTAGTTCTGCCAGAACACGTGGGTGAGTTACTTCAACTGTTCTAGGCTTCAGTTTCCTTTAGATGTAAGTGGTCCTTCCTCACACTTAGCTCAGATGGCTCATCCCAGGCAAGCAAACCAGTGTCAGCCTTAGCTCTTGCTATTGGAGGAGCTGGGTTCCACCTTCTTCATTTATTATAAAGTAATTTCTGATCAAGTTTGGAATATAGAGTAATGTACTAGATAGCACAGGCTATAGCCAAAATTTTCTTCTCGCCACAGTTCCTTAGAGCAGTGTTTTTATTTAGCCTTTTATAGATTGCAAACAACTTTGATATCCTGATCAAAGAAAGGGAACTTATTCCAGGGGAAAAAAAAATGCTCCTATGTACAAAATGCCAGATATAATTACGAAGTTCAAGGATTCCTGGAAACTAAGGGAATATAGGACCTAGAAGCAGTAAAAATTCACTGAGTTTCATGGGTACCATCAGCTAATAGCTCCCTCTTAGCCCCATATACCTGTTACTGAATTTATTTCCATATTCTACATTACTACTACTTAGAACAGGATTCCATGGCTTTGGTTGTTGCTTTGCAACCTCTAATAAACATAGTGAATGAGGAAGGCTCCTTTCCTCCTCCCATTTTGGAGTCCTTGTGTTTCTGCTGGCTACAGCCTTTATACTCCATGAGGGAAATGTACACATTAGGAGAGGTTTCAAATATTCTCAAACCCACAGTGACTATTTTCTTCTGTTTTTCATTCTCTGGCCTTCACCAGTCCTTGTTCTTCACTCTCTGACCAGACATCCTAGTCCCATCTGCCTTCACCTAAGGTCTACCCACCTTAATCAATACCCATCTCACCCCTCCTCTGTCGTGCAGTGGTCCCAAACCATTGGCCAGCAGCATCAATGAAGACAGAGAAGAAAGAAGAGGGCTGCAGCACCTCGGCAGGAGAGCGAGGCTCTCCCTCAGGAATGTGAAGCTGTGGCCAGTGGAATAGTTTGAGACCAATTAAATCAATGTTGCTTTGGCTCCAAGACAGCATTTATTGCTGGAAGAAACTGTCAGCTTAATTTGTGGATGAAGTCAGCTGGCTCAGAGCCAGAAATACTAGCTCCCCAAGTGGAGGGTCAATACGGAAAGAGGTGAAATTAATCCCCTTTGCTGGGTGGTTTTCCTGCAGTTGTGGCTCAGGGTTCAGAATGTGCTGAAGCCTTTCATTTAGGGATGAAGTGTGACCCTCAAGGCTGGTTAGATCAATAATGAGGCTCAGTACCTGTTAATGGAAATAAGAAGGACACATGCTACAGTAAACAGTTTTCTAACTGGAATCTGAACAGCCCTGGACTCCTCAGTATGTTCAACTCAGGGACAGGCACAGACCATCTTCAGCCATACACTTCCATGAGTTGTTTTTCGGACCTTGCTCTTCAAAGTGTGGCTTTGTTAGAAATTTAGAATCTTGAGCCCAGTCCCAGATCTACTGAGTCAGAATCTGCATTTTGAAAAAAACATCAGATAATTCACATGCACGTTGAAAGCTAAGAAGCACTTTATAGAACCCAAAGAAGATAAGACTGTGTTTTCAGAGAACTCTCTAGCAACCCAGACTAAGTCATTTTCTCATTTGATGGGTGAAAACAAATGTAATTAGTTTGTTTCAGTGGTGAGAATATGGCTTTTCAATGAGGAGAACAGAGCCAGAAAAAATGTGGCACCTGGATGTTTCATCTAAGCACTGGATGCATGGGTGCAGGTAGTTGTCTCAGCTGCACAGAGAAGGCAAGAGGGTTCCTAGCTGCAAGCAGAAGAAGAATAAAACAGTAGCAGATCTCTCTGAAAGTGAAGCTTGTTGGGAGGTTGGGATTCAATTACTTCAATTATTTTCATCCCACTTTAGGCCTTCAGAAAACTCTCCTCTAATTAGTGTCTGTGAAGGGTTTCTACATATGATCAACGGTGATGGAGCTGCATGATCAAGGACCCTGCTCTCCATTCATCACAAGGCCCATAGATTATAGCAGATCTAATAGACAGTCAGGCATGATATGTTGTCCATGGAACTGTCACTTGTGATAGATGAATTACATAAGTCTCGATGTTTTAGGGACTCTGGTGAAGTGTCAGATCAAACAAAGCCATCAAAAACTTAGAGAAAGGGGCAAAAAGAAATATATTAAGAACTTCCCAGCACTCATACAATTCTGATATATGAAGCAAAAAAATCCCAATTGTCAAGTTACTACACTTATACTAGGAAAATACTGTAAGATATGGGATCCAATTACAAAAATTCTTCTGAAATGTCTTGGAAGTCTTTATTCTCCTCATAATAACAGCTATAAGAATCAATGAAAATTTCAATCTCCCTAGTAGTTTAGAATTTTCTCCAAGCCCTTTCATTGTTCATAGCCTTGCAGTTATGTGAGCATCTCTAAATTAATTCATATTCAGTTGTTCAACAAGACAACTATTTATAGTTACAAGGCAAACGTCCGTGGGCAGAAACAAACAAAGGGCAAAAAAAAAAAAAAACAATTCATCAGACTCTGGTTTTTAACGCCACAGATAATCTTAGGGAAAGCAACATAAGGAAAATGATAGATAGACATCACTATAACAAGTGTAAACCTCAAATAAGAGAAAAACATCAGGCTGAACACAGCACCAGACTCACAACTAGACACTATCGAAAAAACAGTTGGTCAAATGCCAACTACTCAAACGACCCAAGGTTTTCATACTCTGCACTTATTTGGAGGGTCAACAGTCTCTCACGCAGACCTGCCCAGAGCATTGTGTACGTGAGCAGAAACACAAAGGAGAGTTGCTTTCCTAGTGCTCTTTCACTATATGTGTTTTAAGGCCTAAACACTTTGTAATTCACTTATTATTTTATGTATTTGTGATGCAGCAGAATGTTAAGATTGATATAAATACATTAGGGGCCTTCCCGAGTCCTGGTGGATGAGAGGAGGAGCTAGCCCTGCTCAGATCTATGCAGAGGGTTCCAGACTTGGGGTAATGAGCAAGTGGGGATTGGAAGGAGTGAGCTCAGGGGGCGGGCAGGCCCAGATGATGAAGAGTGTGTTGGCCATGGAAGCGGGTTTTAATTTTATTCCGAGTGGAATGGGAAGACTTTGGAGGTTTATTGTTGTTGTCGTTTGTTTGTTTAATGAGGAGAGAAATGGTTATATTAAAAATGTTCACTCTAGGGGGCTTCCCTGGTGGCGCAGTGGTTGAGAGTCCACCTGCCGATGCAGGGGACATGGGTTCGTGCCCCGGTCCGGGAAGATCCCACATGCCGCGGAGCGGCTAGGCCCGTGAGCCATGGCCGCTGAGCCTGCGCGTCCGGAGCCTGTGCTCCGCAACGGGAGAGGCCACAACAGTGAGAGGCCCGCGAACCACAAAAAAAAAAAAAAAAAAAAAAAGTTCACTCTAAAAAAAAATAAATAAATAAGTACATTAGGGGCCAATTATCTCTAAGATGAGGCCACAGCTAGAGTTCTTCCTTAAGTTTCATGTGTATCAGAGGTTCCCCTTTACTATTTTTTTTTTTTTTTTTTTTTTGCGGCACGCAGGCCTCTCACTGCTGTGGCCCCTCCCGCTGAGGAGCACAGGCTCCAGACGCGCAGGCTCAGCGGCCGTGGCCCACGGGCCCAGCTGCTCCACGTCATGCGGGATCCTCCCGGACCAGGGCACGAACCCGCGTCCCCTGTATCGGCAGGCGGACTCCCAACCACTGCGCCACCAGGGAAGCCCCCCCTTTACTATTTTAATCATTAAATTTTCATTCTTAAATTGCTTTATACCAGTTAATCCATGAGGAACTCTTGCCCTAATGAAGGTCTATTTTGAAGGCCTGCTCTTCTCTCATCTGCTTGCTGATACACATACAGGAAATCCTCTCATGTCAATATTAGAACATGGTTTAAAAAACAAAGTGGTAGCCAACGTTTGTGTAAGAACTTAACACAGCCCTCACCCGAGGTCTTAAGAAAGTTTTAAAATAGACACATGGAGACATAACGACGTGTCTGTCGCCAGTCTTCCAGCTCTCAAAGATTCCAGTGATGAGCAGCATTCTTTTTCCCTGAAGCAAACTGAATAGAATGTACAAAAAAAGGCAGAATATATTCCCGATGCTTGACTAAGTATAAACACATGCTGTAATAAGATATGACCCTAATAATAATGTCTCCAATGGATCCTGCTTCACTCAATATTAAGGTATTCATTAAGTTTGAAGACTCATTAAAGAAGCACTCGAATACCCCTTTTCCAACGGAGTATCCAGGAAATAGGTACAGGAATCCAATGGGATACAATCATTTTTAATACTGAAGCCCAGTAGTAAGAAAAGACACTATGGAGAGCACAGGAACACTGGGAATAAAGAACTTATGAAACATACAAATCCAATACTAGCATTTACCCACTCTCTTGCTATTCTTACTGAGGAAGGTCACAGGAAAACCTGGCCTTTTCCAAGCTTATCAAAAGCTCCTCATTAAGGACGGATGCTAACACAGACACTGGGTTAACCGCTCATTGCAAAATACATCGAATTAATCCTTTAGTTAGGATTCCAGATTTCTATTCATCATCAGCTAGACATGGAAATTTTGCCTTCCTACCCTGTATGGGTGGTAGCTTAACTGAAATATGATAATGTATGAACTACCAGAAAAAACTTCAGGAAATGTTCATGTGTCCATAAGTCAGAAGATTAGAAGAAAAAGAAATAATGTGAAATTTCGACCCTCTAGCTACTATATCAGAGTTGCTGGTAGTGACCTTTCAGGATAAGATGGCAAGTCATCAGCTGATGCCCCTCAAATCCAGAGCAAGGCATTCCAGAATAATTTTACTACATCTTTCTTCTACAGAGGCCATCAATCCTAAACTACTTCAACAGCTTCTATAACAACATATTCTATAGCTCTGGAATTACTAGACACTGTCTGAATTCTTAGTGATTTATTCTACAAACATTTGTTGATTGTCTATAATGGGTTAGACACCGTTCTAAGAGCTGAGATTGATGTAAGGTATTAGCTTCAAAAAACATATAGTTTTGCTAGGGGATACAGGTCTATAACAAAGGAATTAGTGATGAGTATTATAAAAAAATTTAAAGTTAGTTAAGATGGAAAGGCAGGAGTTTCACTAGCAACAAAGAAAGGGGAAAAACACCCTCAACAGAAGGAACAGAACCATAAAAGAGCCCCCCCCAAAAAAAGAAAAAGAAATATCCAGAGACTGGCAAGCCATTCAACTGGTCTGTAGTACACGATGTGTTGGAGACAGGAGAGGGGAACATAAGGCTGGAGGTAAAGGTTGGGACCAACCTGTGTGAAGCACAGAGAAGAGCCAACCCAGGTTTTCTGAGCAGAGGAGCAACATGGTATACTTGGTGTTACATATACGAGAAGCCGTGCTATTCCATTCAGTTTTTCTTTCCTTTAAAACTTGGACTAGTGATTTGTTTCAATTGCTGTATGCTATATTGCTTGAAAGGAGTGGAGCCCAAAGGAGGTTTTGTTCAATAAGATCTGTTATGAAAAATAATAGGGGAAGGGTAAGGTGGGACGAAGTGAGAGAGTGGCATGGACATATATACACCACCAAATGTAAAATAGATAGCTAGTGGGAAGCAGCCGCATAGCACAGGGAGATCAGCTCGGTGCTTTGTGACCACTTAGAGGGGTGGGATAGGGAGGGTGGGAGGGAGGGAGATGCAAGAGGGAAGAAATATGGGAACATATGTATATGTATAACTGATTCACTTTGTTATAAAGCAGAAACGAACACACCATTGTAAAGCAATTATACTCCAATAAAGATGTTAAAAATAAAATAAAATAAAAGTAAGACAAAAAATAACAATAATAATAAACAATACCAACAACAAAAAACCTCCCCAGAATTATAGAATTTTAGAAATGATAAACACTTCAGAAAGTATCTCTATATTTTCCCAAATGAAGAAACAGAGAACCAAAGAAGCTAAGGAACTTGCAGAAAGTGAATCTGAAAATTAGTAGCAGAAAAGATCATAATCCAGGTCTTCCAACTGCAGTCCTGTAGTACTTTCTAGTACGCTAAAGATGCTTCGTCTCTTTAATAGTTCCCTAATGTAACACTGGTCCCTTACAAAGCCAAATCCTGGACAACCTTAGCCTAAAATAGATAGGCTTGAAAAAAAATTTTTTTTAAACAGAAAATTATTAGGAGTGTTCATTTCGATTTAAAAAATGCATAGATTGGAATTTTTGTTAGTCAGTGGTTCTATGTACCCAAAAGTAATTTGGACTTTTATGACTTTATGTGCAAGAAAAGCCGCAGTCTCGCCAGTACACCATAAAGGAGACTGTAGGCAATAAAACTTGTACTAAAGCACAGAAGTATAAAACAAGTCAATCATTCCAAAGTGCCAGTTTTGAATGAACAAAACGTATATTTTAAAAAGGGGGTGGGGGAGGTGTGCGAAAGGCAAATTATTTTTTCAGAACAAAAATGAAAACAGGTACTGCCCAGATTTAGAACTCTTTTTTAATCCCAGCATGTCAATGCAGCGGGGTTTCCTCCACTCCCAATCAAAACTTTTGCTTGTATTGCACTTTGCCTTTAGAGACCATGGGATAGATAAGTATATTTTTGGCAATGTCCACAAGGGCTGTGTGTATATGTATTCCTGCTTGAATTATTTGGGAAGAACTACCTAGTTTATAATCCACTGGACAATCTGTGGAGAACATTAGAAATGTAATACATACTGGGTTCAACAGGGGTCTAGTCAGCCTGGCATTCTGCTTCTAGAACCAGCCTGGCAAGGTCTCAAAAGTGCTTCTTCACCACATTCTACTCGTAGTTCTTATCCTCATGCCCGCAGCCACTACCCCACTTGAACCCCCCATTTAAGATGACCCCCTAATCTGGTTAAATGCCAGTTGCTTGACTTTATGAAATCTGAAACCCCTGAAATGAGTTCAAAACTTTAAATTAGCTTCGAAATATACTATCTTTTAGGGTAAAGTTACACCATTTTAATAGCTATTATGCAAAATATCTTCAATCCTCTTCCCCTAAATTTATTTTTTCAAGCTTTGAGAAGTCTCTCCAGGTTAACTTCTGGCATTTGTCAAGAAGTCCACTTTCTTGAATCTCATTATAATGTCCTTTTCCCCTTTACTCACTCTGGTTGCCTCCATTATACTTTTTTAGTTGTAGAAGTTTACTGACATGGGATGTGAGTAGAAACCAAAAATGAGATAATGGTTTCTTACCTTTCGTGATCACATACTTAACAACATGGTATTGTCAAACCTGAGTTCTTTCTTACCTAAAACACGCACATACCAAAAAGAAAACAAAAACAACAACAGAAACTTTCAAGAGAGAGATTGGTTAAAGAAGGAAAGAAAATTAGCAAGCTAGATAATGCAAATTGGTAAGTTCTAAAATATGTAAATGATGACCATCCTAGAAGCCACCCCTTCTTGAATCTTTACTATGTGCCCCTAATGAGTTAATCACTTTCCAAATATTCACAAAACACTGATTGTAACCCAATGAGTGAGTTCTTATTAACCTTATTTTTCAGAAAAGAAACCGAAACTCATTGCTGTCAAGTAACTGACTCAAGGCAGACAGCAGGTAAGTGGCACTTTAGCAGGTTTGTCTGATGGCAAAGTCTGTGTGCATAACCTTTACTGTATACCAAGACCTTGGGCTCCAGACACCCTAACATCTCAGCTCCACTGTTACAGCAGAAGGCAGGATTCCATAACCCATAAATTTTGTGGATGCTACTGTTTATGACAAAGAGTGTTCATCATCACCCAGCCTTCTAGGTATATGATGGGATCACAAAAGATCAGTTAGCAACAATTTGTTAGGAAGGGTGACAACAATGCTCTGGCAGGTAAGTGGCTCAGCACCATTCATCCCCTCCCCTCAGAGCAGAGGAAGTTTTGATATGAAGAGAGAGAGAGCTGCAAGGAGGAAGATAATAATTCTCTCCATTTAGAAAACAATTTTAGTACATCTAGATTTTTTTTTTTTTTTTTTTTGCGGTTCACGGGCCTCTCACTGTTGTGGCCTCTCCCATTGCAGAGCACAGGCTCCGGATGCACAGGCTCAGCGGCCATGGCTCACGGGCCCAGCCGCTCCGCGGCATGTGGGATCTTCCCGGACCGGGGCACGAACCCGCGTCCCCTGCATCGGCAGGTGGACTCCCAAATACTGCGCCACCAGGGAAGCCCCTAGATTTTTTAAAGCATGCGATCTCCTTAATTAGATGGGATGACCTCCTCTAGGCCTCTGCTGTGGACACCAAGAGGAATCACAAATTCTTATGAGACACATCCTGAACACTAAGAATCAAACCCATGCCTTGTAAACCTCAACAGAGATGCCAAGGATTCTCATGTAGATCAGAAGCGGTTGAGTCTGCCCCATACTTTCCCTTTTAAAGTTCATGGAACCTACATGATTTTTTTCTAGCAACCGCAATATCGAACTTTCAGTTAGTTCTTTCTCTGGGTTTAATATAGGGTATTAGTTATTATTCCTGCTACGATATGCCTCCCCCCTGCCCAGCACAACATTATCTATCTCATTATCTGCTCTGTACAATATTATCTGTCTGCCTCAATCATCCCATCTATAAAATGGGGTTAATAATATTGGCCCTCATTCACCTTGAACAAATACTGCTGGGAAAAATGAGAATATAAATTAGATTGCTTGCTGCTCTTTGGAAGAAAGTTGCCTTAGAAACACAGGCTTATTATTTCTCCATAGAAAAAGAAAATATATTAGAGTTTGCACAATGTTGCTAGCTCTTTGCACAATGTTGATTTTGCTCTTTTTTAACCCTAGGCAGAAGGACTACATTAATTCCAGTCCCTAGGTGAACCTTTTATTCCATTTTCCACTGGAGGAAAAAAAAAAGTTACTTTGCAAAGAAAGGAAAGAAAGAAAAAAATGTAGTATTCCCAAACCTCATTTACAGAACATTCTGTTCTCCAAATTACAGCACAGCAAGCAGGCAAGTGGGAACTTTTAGAACCCTGCATCCAAGCCAGTTCCACACAGCACCCACTAATACAAAATGGCTTTAATTACTTTAATATAAATCCTGGAAATGTGCAGATGGATTGTAATAATTATGCAAAACTGCGATGGTCCTTTATAGAAACACAGATCTTGCTAGCTTAAAAGAGAATGAAAGGAACACAAGTTCAACACAATATGTCAGGAAGCATATCTACTAAGAAGTCCTGTATTTCAAATGCCAAGCTGTACGTTTCATCTGATGTGGCAGTTGTTATGGAAACTATGCTTTTTGATTGAATAGCAGAATAAATACCTACCTAAAATCAGCATGATGAGCTAGTGCATAAATTAAGAACTCCCCAAGACAACAATTATTTGGAGTTCTTCCTTGAGATAAATTTGGAAAAAAATATTTATGCAATCTATTATAAGTTTAAATTTTTCTGACCTGAATGCTCTTCCTTACCTAGAACAGTTAAACCTGCTTCACTCTGTGTGTGAGTGTGACTGTGTGTTTATTCCCCAAACACACTCACTCACACCCTTGTACATTTAAGGCTTAGTGAGTGAAAAGATCTGATGTTTTGCCAAAGAGACAAAATTTTTTTAAAAATCACATTTCTTCACTTTCCTTCTAAATTAGTACAGGAGAAGCCTTGGGAAACGAAGGTTGAGTTATTATCATTGTCATTTTAAAATCAAGTGCGTCATATATAAATGTGGAAAAATCCCCAGGCATGAGAGAAAGGTCAGTTAAACATGGTTTCATATTTTCACGGGTCTGATATTAGACTGTTGCTGATTCCTATTGATATTAGCAACCTTTCATAAATCATAATACAGATACTTGTAACTTTCTGTGGAGATATAATTCACCCATTTGCTGACTTAATTAAAGGCTCACTGTATAAAGTACGAAATAAATATATTGAGGTTTGTTTTCCTCTCCTACATTTTACATGGAATGATATGGCAAGGAAAAAGTGAGTGCAACAGGCACCCATATCACAAACTTCTCCATAATGGGCATGCATTCGCCCATTGGATCAACATCTTTCAATTTATTAGCATGACAAAGGACACAATTATTTTGGATATGCCTGAATGCAGTTTTCATTAACTTTGCAATGATTTATTAACAAAAGTGTCAGGAATGTAATAAAAGCAGCAGGACTCCTCAAAATGCCAAAATAAAAAAAAAAAATGAAGAATACAGCAGAATTTCCCAACACGCCTTACGGCATCAGGTCAATAAGGTTGCCTGATTCCATCAAAAGCATCACCATGGTGAGTGAACTCTGCAATTAACAAAGAGTAAGCACAAAAAATGCTAATATCTCATTTGAATGTAATTATGCACAGATTACTGTTCACTGGAACAAGAAAAGGGATTTTAATTGTCATCCAAAGTTACATGCAAACCCTGGATTCTAGTTAACTTTTTTTTTTTTTTTTTTGGTTGAGGGGTTCATGTACGAATAAAGCATGCAGTTCACAAATTCTTATGTTCAGGGACATTGTAAAAGGCATTGCCTTTGTTAAAGGGATAGAACTTGCAAAGTTTTAAAATAACATAATTCCATGTATGTTGGCAAGGTTAGTTTGTAATAAGTTTCACCATCGTTTGCATTTTAATACTATTTGATCTCATTTACATGTTTAAATTTGTTCCTGTAATAAAATTCATTAGTATGTTTATCATAACCACATAATGAATATAGCCCTTATGTAAAATAAAAAATTGAAAGTACATTAGAGACATTACAAGCTGTTTGAAATTACTGTGCTTTGCATATTATACCTTATTAATTAAATTATAAATTATTTATTTATGTATTTCTTTAATCAGGGGCAAGCACTAGAACAATACTATATTAGTATAAGAAACAAAATACAACTCAAAGCTAATTCACACGTGGACCACTTTTACGTGGAGGCGCGCAGATCCATTTTGCCATGGGGTGGCGAATGCCACCCTTCCTGCTGAGCATCCAGGGGTGCAAAATCGCTGCTTAAGGGAGAGTGGAAGGCAACGGATTAGAAATGTTTCTTGGGCCAGTTAAAAACTTAACTTGTCAGTTTATCTCCCTTTGCCTTCTTATTATACTAGTATGATTCGATCAGCTATGCAGATGGAAGCGAAGAGCAAATCATCATAGGAGTTGACACCTTGTCCATTTTACGTCGAGTCCATGGAAAGGAAAATGTAATCTATTCTTTTCTTTATTCTTTTGGTTTCCTTTGTCAGCCATAATAGACAAATGAATGAGACAGAGGAGAAAAAAGGAGGGGAAAAAATAGTGGAAAACAAACCAAGTATCTGGGAAAACAGCACTAAGTTCATTTATCTTATTCATCTTTTAAAATTATTTTTAAAAAGCATATGCAGAATATCTGTGTTCTCTTTCTCATTATGTTTAAATGACCCAGATCTCTTTTCAAGTTAGTTTTTTAATCTCTGGTTTGAGTACCCTGGCTTGATTATGGGCTCAGTCTGTGTCTATACACACAACAGATTCGATTGTTTTGATAAGCAGTTTCTTTTGTCTACCTGGTCAAACAGGAGAAGCCTTGGATTCCGCCTTCAGCCTGGGGAGTCGGGGTGAGGGAGGAGAGGAACAGTCAATGAACTGCCTGCTGTGGAAAGTACATGGGTTTTAGAGTCAAAGAGGTCTGGATTTGAGTCAAAGCAGGCTCCTCTCCTTCCAAATAGCAATAATCCTAACTTACAAAGTTGTTTTGAGAATTAAACAACGAGATTAATAGTCCCAAAGGTTTTAGCAAGGCTACCGTAGTAGGTGTTCAGTAAATGTTAATTCCAGGTCTATGTTCCTGCAGAAACACAACAGAACACTCACTATACCAGAATCTCCTTCTCAGAATTCCACAAGCCTGCATGGCATACTGGAACTCATTTTTAGTAGATGACAGCCTCCAACAAAGGGAAACACAAGCTAAATACTGAGCAGGATAATGTTCAAATCAACTGATAAAAGAGACCAATATAGTTCGCTATTGATATCTCCCTAGATAATAGAAACATTTTATTTTCTTCATCCGTTTTAAGTTTTGTCTGCGATTCTCTCCCATCTCACAGTTTCCCAAATTTGGTAAACACCAGAAGAGAAGAGTAGGTGGGGAAGCATAGCATTAAGAGAAACTGCAGGATGACAAAGAGATCCATTACTATGAGGGTTTGGATTGCTAATGTAACAGGTTCTTTGGCAGATTGCTAAAACTAAATTGCTAAGACTAGAACATATCTGTATTTGCTCCTTCTGGGCACCCAACTAAACCTCGTTTCTGAGCTACCCCACAGTTAAATGGAGTCAAATAACTGAGTTCTGGCTAGATAGTAGACCACTGGATAGACAGAAGTGATATATGCTATTTCTAGAGCTGGTCTCTTTAAAAAAAAAAAAAAAAATCCTACCGATGTGCATGCTATTTCTTTGTCCTCTACCCTCTCAGTCCAGAAAGGAATGAACCAGCCAAGGGCACTGAGTCTTCTGAAGACAGGGTTGGGTGAGCCACTGGATGGAAGGAACCTGGGTCCCTAAATCACTATGTGAAGCAAAGCAGCCCCATTTTAATAGGACTGTGTCAAGAGGGGGACATAGCACCTTGTTGTGTTATGCCACTGAGGAGTTAGACTTTTTGTCCAACCGTTAGCCTACCTTGACTAGCACATGGTCATCCTGAAAGGTAGGTGGTTTTTTTTTTTCTGAAACACTCCTTTTATTAGAATTATAATTCTAGATATAATTAATTTGATTTGTGTCAGAAAAGATGCCTTAAAATTATTTTTTAAATTTTAAATGAAATTTGACAAGATAATACAATCCTGCAAGATTCTTTCAAAAAAGGTGTTTTATCAAACTCTTAGAGGAAAACATAGGCAGAACACTCTATGACATAAATCACAGCAAGATCCTTTTTGACCCACCTCCTAGAGAAATGGAAATAAAAACAAAAATAAACAAATGGGACCTAATGAAACTTAAAAGCTTCTGCACAGCAAAGGAAACCATAAACAAGACGAAAAGACAACCCTCAGAATGGGAGAAAATATTTGCAAATGAAGCAACTGACAAAGGATTAATCTCCAAAAATTTACAAGCAGCTCATGCAGCTCAATATCAAAAAAACAAACAACCCAATCCAAAAATGGGCCGAAGACCTAAATAGACATTTCTCCAAAGAAGATATACAGACTGCCAACAAACACATGAAAGAATGCTCAACATCATTAATCACTAGAGAAATGCAAATCAAAACTACAATGAGATATCATCTCACACTGGTCAGAATGGCCATCATCACAAAATCTAGAAACAATAAATGCTAGAGAGGGTGTGGAGAAAAGGGAACACTCTTGCACTGTTGGTGGGAATGTAAATTGATACAGCCACTATGGAGAACAGTATGGAGGTTCCTTAAAAAACTACAAATAGAACTACCATACGACCCAGCAATCCCACTACTGGGCATATACCCTGAGCAAACCATAATTCAAAAAGAGTCATGTACCAATATGTTCATTGCAGCTCTATTTACAATAGCCAGGACATGGAAGCAACCTAAATGTCCATCAACAGATGAATGGACAAAGAAGATGTGGCACATATATACAATGGAATATTACTCAGCCATAAAAAGAGACGAAATTGAGTTATTTGTAGTGAGGTGGATGGACCTAGAGTCTGTCATACAGAGTGAAGTAAGTCAGAAAGAGAAAAACAAATACCGTATGCTAACACATATATATGGAATCTAAGAAAAAAAAAAAAAAGGTCAGGAAGAACCTAGGGGTAAGATGGGAATAAAGACACAGACCTACTAGAGAATGGACCTGAGGATATGGGGAGGGGGAATGGTAAGCTGTGACAAAGTGAGAGAGTGGCATGGACATATATACAGTACCAAACATAAAATAGATAGCTAGTGGGAAGCAGCCGCATAGCACAGGGAGATCAGCTCGCTGGTTTGTGACCACCTAGAGGGGTGGGAGGGAGGGAGATGCAAGAGGGAGGAGATATGGGGATATATGTATATGTACAGCTGATTCACTTTGTTATAAAGCAGAAACTAACACACCATTGTAAAGCAATTATACTCCAATAAAGATGTTAAAATAAAAAAGGAGTTTTCCGTAGTACTATAGGTATTTTCTTTTTTTTTTTAATACATGGGGTTTTTACATTAGTTTTTATTGAGATATAGTTGACATTTAATATTGTGTAAATTTAAGGTGCACAAAATGTTGATTTGATACATTTCTATACTGCAATTTGATTACTGCCTTGGCATTAGCTGACACCTACTACTCTAGCTATTTTCTAAAGGAATAAATGATCATTAAAACGCATGACTGTATATTGTGCTTTCAAGTAGCACTCTCTATGTAACTACAGGACAGGAAAATTAACCCCTGAGAAAAAAATAAACCAATATACATAGACATTCATTACGGACAAAGCAGATTCACTCAACAAAAGGTCTCATCAAAAACATGTTTCAAATCAGTGTGCTCTGCTTTCCTGAGGGCAAATCTCCAGCCAGAATGCTTCATTAGCAAATAATCAAGACACCCCTACCTTTGTGCTACTTCTGAACTGGGAGCTGTCAGTAGGCCACAAATAAAGGATGGATATAGGAACACACTAATACAAAGCTCTGCAATCCATCAGTACAATAGAAACATAAGTATGTTATGGACCCACTCGGTCATGGAGCAATGTGGGATGCCACGTGGGAAAACAAGGCCAATAGAGACGAGAAACAAAATTGAATTTTATTACATTTCTAATAGTTCAATAGGTAGAGAATCTCCAGATGGTCTGTTCTATCAGTTACTATTTGTATCAGCACCTTTAAAAAAATCTTAAACTATCAGCTGCACCTGTCAATATTGGGCGTAATATAAAGCATCTTTTGTAATCTGTGTGCGTTTTCTCAGTATTCATTTAAGCACCTAACAGCTTTTATTGGTTATGAGCCTATTAGCATGTGGTTGAATGTTCTTCAAGGGTAAGGGCCTTAAGGTCCATTTACAAGTGTATTCAACTTGCTTTACATGATAGCACCCCACAATTCAGATGGCCTATTAATAAACACTTGTGAAGATAAGTATTATGATATACTCACCAGAAAGAGAAACAGTACAAAGACATATGGCTTAGTTCAAGTGAAGGTAAGTTCTAAAGTATTTTAAACCAAGGTGCAGAGCCTATGGCCAATAGATATAGAACAATACACCTTTAGAAGAAATGAAGAAAACATGCAGACATACAGTAAATAATGTACCACCTGGACCTATTTATATCTAGTTATATATTAAAAGGGGGGGTGAAACATAAGACTGTCAATCAGAAGGTGAAAGAAAAATGAGGCTAGGGCAACTCATGTTTTGCTAAGCACCTACTGTGTAATAAGTGTTCTCATTCCCACGATCCCATGGAAACATCACTTTCCAGGGTACCAGTGACCTCACAGTTTTCCACATCCAGCCTGAACCTCCCCACTGAGCTCCAGACCAACTCGTTTGTCCACCTACCGTGTCATAGCTTCACTGGGATGTCCTGGAGGCTTCTCAAATTTTAAGACATGTTAACCTAACCGAGGACCTTCCTGCCTCCCCACACATAGCTCCAGTTTAGCAAATAGCAACTCTCTCTTTGCAGCTTCTCAGGCCAAAACAGAGTTGATCCTTCTTGACTCCTCTCTTTTTTTGTCACCCTCCACATCCAAATCCAGCAGCAAATCCTGTCAGCTCTACCTGCAGAGTTGACGCAGGATCTGACTACATCTCACACCTCCACTGACACCAAACTGCAGTGGGAGTTCTCCTTTTAAAAACAGAAACTAGGGGCTTCCCTGGTGGCGCAGTGGTTGAGAATCTGCCTGCTAATGCAGGGGACACGGGTTCGAGCCCTGGTCTGGGAGGATCCCACATGCCACGGAGCACTAGGCCCATGAGCCACAACTACTGAGCCTGCGAGTCTGGAGCCTGTGCTCCGCAGCAAGAGAGGCCGCGATAGTGAGAGGCCCAAGCACTGCGATGAAGAGTGGCCCCTGCTTGCCACAACTAGAGAAAGCCCTCGCACAGAAATGAAGACCCAACACCGCAAAAATAAATTAATTAATTAATAAAAACTCCTACCCCCAACATTAAAAAAAAAAAAAACAGAAATTAGATCATGTCCTTCGCCTCTTCAAAATGTCCAATCACACTCAAGACAGAGTCTTGAGATTAACCCAGGAGGCCCTGGGTGATCTGGCCACACAGTTACCTCCCTATCTTCCTCCACTCTTCCACTCACTCACTCCTCTCCAGCCACACCAGCCCCTTTATTGTTTCTTCATACATCCCAGGCACATTCCTGCCTCAGGACTCTTGCACCTGCGGTTCCCCTTGCCTAGAACACTATTCTCAGTGAGATTTTTGTTCAATGTCACCTTTCCTGATGATCTTATTTAAAATCCCCATCTTTCTACTTCTTGCCCTAGCATTCTCTATGCCCTTCTTTTTGGCCCATTTTTTTACACAGCACATATTACATGTGTCATTATTTCTTAATTGTCTGTCTTCCCCCCATTAGAATGTAAGCTATATGAGGGTTTGTTTTTCCTATTTTGTTTTCTGCTTTATTTCCAGAGCCAAGAAACGCAAAATGCTTGGAAGGACTATATTATCTTATTTAATTCAAATGGATCCTTTGGGTTAGGAATTATCAGCATTCTCACTTAATAGCTGAAAAAAAAACTGAAACTAAGAAAGAGTAAGTAATTTTCCAAGTAGCAAAAGCAGGAAAAGGCAGATGGATGAAAGAAGCCTCGGTCTGTCTTTGGAGACATATTGTTGTTCCCTCACACCACCTGCCCTTACATAAGAGAAATTACACCTTATTCACTTAAAGCTTTCTTGGGCTCTAAAGTCTGAGATGAGTTAAGAATTTTGTTGTTGTCTTGTTTTATTTTTCCCCTTCCCTAATCCATTTTGTTGTGTTTCTTGGACGTACCTGAGTTTTAAAAATGATTTTTTATGAAAATTGAAATAGAATTACATCAAATAAAAAAGTATTTTCTTCAAAGTTTACACATTATCTAACCAGCAAGAGACTCACTGATGTGAACCAACTTCCTAGGGGATAGCTAAAATTCATAAAGTGTTTCCTTTGATTTCATGCTATATAAGAAAAAAAAGTTTAAAAAATAAGTTCTATGGGCTGACCATAATTTGGATTTTTTCTAATCTCCCTATACTGATAATTCATTTTTCATCTAACAGACACATAAAAAGAGAATAAAAAGAAGGGAAGAGAGAGGAAGGGAGAGGAGGGGCAAGGAAGAATAAAAGAAGGAAGGGAAGGAAAGAGGTATGGAGGAAAAGGGAGAGAGAAAGGGATGAAGGTCAAGAGTGTCCCACTTCACAAGTGAGTAATAGTCATTTGTCTCTCAAAATTTAGAGGAAATTTAAAGAGCTCTTCAAACAGATTTGAGGATCTTTATAGACTATAGTTCAATTCAGAGAACAATTTGTAGTTGAGACTACATGCAGAATAGAAACAAAGGGCCAAGAAATTCAGACTCCACGTCCACAGAAATGAAATAAACTGTTTTGTTGATCTAATTTAGTTTCCAAATAACAACCGAGCGTGTGTCCACGAGTGCACACAAGCACCACGGATGTTTATTGTAAGCCATCTTGAATATTTGGGGAGTTCCATAGTTCTTTGTGATTCTGAAATTGGCATCCCATATCATTAACTTCTTGGATATTATTCTGTATAAAGAGTCACCCTACTAAATTAAAAGATGAAAATTAATTCCTTAAGCTTAGATGTTTACGTAAAATTAAAGGTAATTTTTAATATAAAAAAGATGTAGAAATACTAAATGTTCCACTAACTTCTAAATATTCAGTTTAATACATGGAAACGCATATAGCAGTGAGTATGTTTAAGTCAGGAGGGTGAATTTGAAGCTGCATATATTTCTCTTACAAAAGCCAGTTGCTTCTCAAGGGATCAACCATAGATGTTAAAGCTTCAAAATAAATAAATAAACAAACAAGCAAGCAATACCTTAGCAAAGTTTCAAGTCAAAATAACAACTGGCATTATTACTCTGAAAATTTGAGAACAATTTTTCAATTTTCAATAAGGGCTAGATAAAATGATGTTAAGTTTGATTCACCCCGTTTGCCTCCTAATCATTTTACCCTCTTGCAACATGAAGTGTGAAGCGTGGACCAGCCGCATCTGTCTCACTTGGGAGCTTATAAGAAATGCAGCATCTTGAGGCCACCCCAAACCTACTGAGTCAGACTCTGCATTTTATCAGGATCCCTAAGAGATTCAGATGCACATTAACATTTGAGGAGCATCTGTGTACACTATTGTGCAAAACACTTTTGCTTAGTCAAGTTATGAGAATTAAACTCCCTTTGGACAAACAAAAAAAGGGAGGCATAGGAATAAGCTACTGCAGAACTGGTATATTTGGAGGAAGAGAAGAGACTCTACCTTGGGAACCCTATTTCTCTTGCTTCAGATTTTGTATAGGGAGTAAATGCCAGTGGGAACCTGTATGCAGTAGCTGTAGCTTCTTGAACATTTGATTCAACTGTCTTAAAAGTAGAGTTTTTGAGCTTGGCAAGAGGACCACCATTATCACCTGAATAAAAATAATTTCATTCTCAAGCCTAACATTTAAATGATATAAGATTCCAATTTAATTAGGACAACAATGTGAAGCCAGCTCAAATAAAAAGCAGGAACAATTTTCTAATGGACTTAAATTACAAGCTTGCGACAGGCTATGACAGATGACATGTTTACTTTTCATAGGAGCTAAAGGAATACCTTAGATAAAATGTGAGCTAAAAACAGCAAATCTGGAATTAATGAATTCATTGACTATATATATATAGTCTATTTTATATATATATATATATATATATTTTTTTTTTTTTTTTGGCTGTCTTGGGTCTAGGTTGCTGTGCGTGGGCTTTCTCTAGTTGCGGTGAGTGGGAGCTACTTTGTTGCGGTGCACGGGCTTCTCATTGCGGTGGCTTCTCTTTGTTGCAGAGCATGGGCTTTAGGTGTGCGGGCTTCAGAAGTTGTGGCTTGCAGGCTCAGTAGTTGTGGCGCATGGGCTTAGTTGCTCCGTGGCATGTGGGATCTTCCCAGACCAGGGCTCGAACTGGTGTCCCCTGTATTGGCAGGTGGATTCTTAACCATTGTGCCACCAGGGAAGTCCTGACAATATATTTTTAAAGGACACTTTCTCTTGTAAAGGAAAATAGATATGTAAAGCCAAACAGTTAAAATGGCAAAATCCAATACATTATTGGAGCTTAGTAACGAGTTGGGTATTTGACCTTTCTTCAGAAATTGAAGATGTTCTAATCAGAATTAGCCAGGTGCACACCTGTGTCAAGTGCCATCCTGAAGTTTCACTAAATAGCTTCTATCCCGCCTCTGATCACAATGTCTTCAGATTCCAGGCTTTGACACCTCAGTGACTTCAGTATTGTGGCTAAGCAGTGCCACTTACTTCATTTTCAGTGCATCAAGTTTTGCATGCTTTAACTAGGGGTTTTTTGGCAAAATGTTTAATCTAATAAATTCATGATCTAGCATTTTGTCTTCCTTATCTCGGCCTCCGTCTCCTTAGGAAAGAGTGAATTCAAATAGGACTGCAGAAACTGAGTGGTAAATGAGAATATAAGTGTACACATGCTTGAAGACATCACGGTGAACTAATGACTAATTACTGTGCAATTGAATACTAATGGAGAGACTCATGAAATCAACATGAACAGGAAATGAGCTCCATATGACCAATGGTTCCACAATTAAAATCAAATAAATGCCTAGTAATAGAAAGACTTAAAAGATATTACTACAAGCAGTCAATTATTCTTCAGGTTACACTTTACTAAAAAATAAGCATAATGCTAGGTAGAAGTAGCTAGCTTGATATCTTTTGAAAAGTTAATGTGCATCTGAAATGTGAATTATAGTACTGTAATTATCTTCAAATTAAAGTATGTAAAACTAGTTCAATGGCAAGTCACTTATTAAAGCAAATCAGATAAACATGAATTTCAGGAAGGAAACTTGAGAGGTTAACTTTCTAGGACCCCCTAAATTAATTAATTGTCATTCCAAATGTTTAACTCTTTAAGTCTTGACAATCCAATCAGAAAACTGTCAATAGAAAGCAAGCTTGGGCATTGGGAAAAATAAAAACACACAAACGAAACAAACAAATTTATAAAGCTTTACCTTCATTGCCTAAAGGGCTCATGGCAATTATAAACATTGATTAATAAATTCTACCACCACTTTTAAGAAAATTGCACACATATTTCCTTTAGTTCTATTTCATTTACTTCCTCTTCCACGATCCAATGGCTGAGTGAGGCAGATTGAAATAAACTGCCATGTTTTCTCTTGAAAAGTCTACTCACTTATCAGCTGTGGATCTAATCAAGGACCTAATAAGTCCATAATGGTACATTTGCTTCCCAGGAGAAACCACTGTTTCTCATCATTCTGGAAAATACCCCCTTGCAAGGTGCAACCTAGAGCCAGGGACTCACTGCAGCAGTCTAATAATTTGATTGAGGGCCCTTAGGCAGGGGTAGCTTAAATTACAATTAGAGAGCCCTCACACTGGTGCTAACATCTGTGTACTGAACCACTGTATACTGATTAAAGGTTTTTAAAAGAAAACTAAGTACTTCCCACATTAGAGATGAGTCTAATTCTAATGGTCCTCGTCCTTGGTAGGTAATACTACAACATTCCCTGCTGAGCTTCCTGCTTATCATGAACCCAAAGACTGCACATCCTGGGTAATAACTGCTTAGAAATGTCCACTAGATGCTCAGGTGTAAGTGGACAGAGGGCAGAGCCCTGTGAAGGAAATGAAGGCACTGTCCATTTCATCACTCTCCTAGTGTCTACTTTCCCCCTGAGTTTGCGTCTATGCAGTTGAGGTGTTTTTGTTATTCTGTTAAAAGAGAGATTCTAAGGAGAGGGTCGGAATTCAGAGAAATTGCCACGGGGGCACCTATTAATGAAAGTTGAAATGAATGAGGACCTGCGCACGGCATCCCTGAGTGTCCTCCTGCCTTGTGATTAAATGAATCGTGCGTGCGAGGAAAACAGAGCCAGAAGAGAACAGAGCCACAGAGCTCTCCCCCAACACCCTAGGCATCCCTCTCCTTCCCCCTCCATCCATTAGGGCCTTTTTCAAGCACATGGCTGAAGCAGATGTCCCTGAGAGAACATTTTGTTCCCCGCCCCCCTGCATCCAGGCTCAAACACCTGGGTTGTAATGTAATATGACATCCGGTGGAGGCTATTTTCTTTTTCCTTTTTTAAACTTTCCTTTTATTTGGTTTGCATACAAGGCTAATAATGAGGTTTAAAAAAACTATACACAATCAGTATACAATTACACTCATCGGGGGCCTGACATGTAATTTCTGATAAACTCATATAACTATGAACAGCAAAAGGAACCACGGAGCGCACACAATGTGTGGGGTCATCAGAACACAATGCCAACACAATCTCTGCGTCATGTCTTGTTTCATAGTATTAATCAGTGCAAACATTGTTTGGGAAATGAGAGGGGAGAGAAAGAGCAGTTTCCCAGCTGCTAGTGCTTTGCCATCAAATCTGATAGTTGCATCTAATATAAGAGACTTCAGTAATAAAGCCTAGGACCAACTAATGACTCTTGAGGAGTCTACTTAAACTGTTCAAAATGAAATCAAATAACAGATCCTTGTATATAATCCCAATTCTCCTGATAATTTCACATCAGATGTCTCTTTAGCAATTTGTATATTTTCATAAATTTAGCAAATGTATTAGCATCTTTAACAGCTACAATAGGTGGGTATTGAGTATCCACATTATCTAACTAATCAGTGTTCTAGGCTAGTTAATCGCCGCCATTTTGATTTATTTCAAGTTTTTGAGTCCTACATGTTGAAACATAATTATTTTTCTGCTGATTGTATAGGTAAAGGATGCAATACGGTTTCATTAAGAAAGAATTATCCAGGACCAGAAGATGACAGCCCAGGTCACTGGGGAGCACAATGCAATACTATTGTCAATACTATTGATATGTCTTAGGAAAAGTGAGTCTGGGAAATGCAGAAATGTCACAAGCTTTGTTTTACCTTCCTTTTAATAGAGCATCGCATGACCTGTATGGGAGGGGTTGACTACTTCAAATAGGTTTATGCTATTTTCGATAGGACTTCCAATCGGTGCATTTAGCTGGAAAGCAATTCCTGACTGTATTATTACTGTCGTCATCCTTAAAATGCATTCTATTTATTTTTTTAATTCGCCAGGAGGGGCGAAGGGAAGACAGGAGCAATAAAGAAAAGGAGCCAGTAACATGCCCTTAGGGACCAATAGCAAAGGGAGAAGAATCACAGGAGAAAGGAGATCGGAGATGAAAATGAAAGACATATCTTATTAAACCATCATAATTAAGAAGTAATAGGTATTCATAAAGAGACCCAGGCCCAAAGGCCTGAAGATGTCTATAGCAGCAAGGGCAAGTGTTTTCTAATAGGTAATAATCAACAAATCATCTACATTAAAAAGCAAACCGGATAGCACAAGAAGAGTAGGCAGAGGTCTGCCTTCTCACAGTGCCACCACCTCCAGTCCAGGGCAGACAGACCAAACCGGAAACAAACTAAGCAACAACCGGGGACCTCTTTTCAACTACAGGTAAATTCTGGCAAACACAGAGGTAAAAAGCATTTTATAACAGAGCACCTCACTCCCCATCACCTGTGGCTTATATTATAGGATGGTCCCTGGCTCTGAACCCTGAGATTACAATTGCTACCAGAGATCCAAGGGGTTGGGTCCTGAGGATGAAACTGATTTCACATAATTCATTTCAGCCCAAGACAGGAATTAATTGGATGGACTTTCCGTTCACTCCTGTGCTTTAAGTTAGCTGGACCTAGGAGTACAGAGGAGACAAGGCTGAAGGGAAGGAGAAATACATTTGGTCCTTGGACACCCCCTAGTGTCTATGTGAGCATGAAAGCATCTGGCAGGTATCTCCCTTCCTTTCCTGCTAAATCAAACGAGGGAGCAAGAGTGGTTCCTAAAGATGGACTCCCAGAACTCCAGCCCAGCGGGAAATCTGCTCTCCCCTCACGTTGAGAAGCAAGGTGTAAATCTCAAAACCCCTTTTGGATGCTTCCTAGAATTTCTGCTTGCCGTTACCTTTGTCTTAATGTGGCAGAATTTGTCTCAAGAAAATGTGGAAAATTATGGGTGGGGTCAGGAAAAGCCTATTATTTGCTTCCCAAAAAAAGTGTGGGGGGGATGAACTTCGTACTTAATACACTGGATGCAAATGAAGAAGAGAAATGGAGGGAAAATCTATTTCAGAGAATATATGGTAGTTTGTCTTTCTATAGATAACTTGTGAGTGTTTGAATAAGCGCTGTGATGTATTTATGTTTACTAATGTGATTGGATGTGAATACTGAATAAAGTCTGGGACGACTGCTTGCCACTTCTCTCAGTCAGCGGTTCTTTGGGTGGTATTTCATTTGTGTGATGAAGATATAATTTAAAAGTGGCCTGGAAAAGCTTTAGTGTAAGCGCCTCTGAAAGTTCCCAAACAAATTGCATGTGATTCCCTTTCCATCTAGGTAAATTAATTTTTGTGTGTCCCAGAGTTATCTGTGGACCAGAGTTTCTCTGTTAAAACACTGTTCACATTATGAAGTGTTACCACCAGTTACATATACAGTCATCTCAGAAGTGTAAATGTGCCAGAATGTCATTACTATATTTAGCTGTTGTAAATACCCAGACAGTATCCACAGTTCTAGGGAAAGCATCCCTATATGTGACTTACTGGAACTCCAAAAGACACTTTATATTTTCCTAGTTTTTCTAACATAACGCTTCTCCCTAACTGTTTGGGGGAAATACTCTTGTCATTCTAAACTTTGAAGCATATATTTTGGCAATATAGAGCGCCTTCTCTTGCTGCATCTGGGAGGGCTGCATTTGCAAACTATGCAAGATCTGATTCTTTAAGATCTGATTCTTTACATGTTCACAAAATTTTAAAGGGCAAGGGGTCCTGAGAATCCACCTGATTCATACCCTTCTTTAAGGATTGGGGAGTTCAGAGTGATTCTGTGACTTACCTAAGAGCCACTGGCAAGGTTGCTCCGAGGCTGGAGCAGACACTGCTCAGTCTTGCACACAGACATTTTTGGTCACTGATGTTTCTAAGTGTAAAATGACATAGCGGGAGCTTTATAAATGTGAAGGGGTCATTTGTGGCAAGAAAAGAGAAACCAGATTGCCAGGTGTGTACCCTGCATGTTGGGGACACGTTCCCTAAACAGTGAAGGTATCCAGCCAGTTCCTACAGTCCCCGCCCAGGAAGAGTGTGACTTTGGACTCAACAGCTCTTCTGTCCTTGGTGTTTCATCTGTAACTCACACATGAGACTTACGCTAGAAAGAGAGGAAGGAAATGAGGGGAGAAATGTGAGAAACATCTTGCTTGCCCCTTCACTCCTCACACCCCAGGTCTATGAATGAACAGGTTTTGTTGCTTTCCCCTGCTGGAGACACCCCTGTTTTATTAAATACCAAAGATAGCACTTGCTTCTGGTTACAGCCCATACCAAACAAACTTATTTTTAAAAAGGAATCTTGGGGCTTCCCTGGTGGCACAGTGGTTGAGAGTCCGCCTGCCAATGCAGGGGACACAGGTTCGTGCCCCGGTCCGGGAGGATCCCACATGCGGTGGAGCGGCTGGGCCCGTGAGCCATGGCCGCTGAGCCTGCGAGTCCAGAGCCTGTGCTCCGCAACGGGAGAGGCCACAACAGTGAGAGGCCCACATACTGCAAAAAAAAAAAAGGAATCTTGGCATATGGTAACAAAACCTATATAATTGTCTTGATCTTTAATCTCTATGCCAATGTCTGTTTTACAGATTATGGCCTGAGCCCCTGACAAATCTGCTTAGTGAATTTTTGGCTGACAAATCTGGCAACACAAACGCTGTCTGAAATACATTCAAAAGGCTAAACGTTTTCATAATAGCTACTTTACATAGCCTAGTAGGTTTCCCTTTAGGACACCAATTTGATTTTTTTTTTTAAGTGACAGTGTTAATTTTTATGATTACACACAGAACTGAGATTTTTATTTAATACACTGGGCTTTCTTTTAAAGCTTTTCAAGGGGATCAACCACTTTGCCAACAGACGGGTGTTACAGCAGGGGTGATTATAGTAATTTTTCTTGTAATTGGGAGTCACCATTTGGTTGCCATCTTTCACAAACTCGTTGATTCATCATATAATCCCTTATAATGGGAGTTTGTTGTATGTCACAGGAACGTGCCAAGCAGCCGGGAAATAATAAACAGAGGAACCCCCTGGCTGGTGGGGACCACAAGGGGGTTTTAACATCTGCCCCGTTCTTTAGTCTGAAGTACATTTTACTTAATAGCAGTGAGCAAACACTGAAAGAAGGGTTTTGGAGGCTTGGGGGAGAATCTGTGTTCTCTTTCAAGAGAAGTTGTCTCAAAACACAGATTCTATTACACACCATGACAGCACAGTTTTAAAAAGATAAGAAGGTGTAAGTACTCATTAGAATTATCAAAGCCCCTTCCCATAAAACCAAGAATTTAAGACCAAAGCGAATGCAGCATGTTGTCCCTCGGGTGCACTTATCACAATTTTACTTTTCATCTCACCTTTTGAAGCCCAGTAGTTAGCAAAGTGCTTTACTGGAACAAATGCACAAACGAGGTTACAGGTGGATATTAGACGCTGCATAACATAAGGGGTAGAGGTCAGAGCTGGAAGAGGGAACCCCTGAGTTCTTGGCCCAAATCTGTCATCTTGGGAGAGTCCTGTGAACAAACCAAAGCCTCAAATTCCCTTAATATTACAAGTGAAGAGGAACGCGGCTATGACTCCCAAGACTCCCCAAGAAAGAGGTCGACATAAATAAGAGTAAGTCTAGAAATAATCCGTGAGTTAAAGTGCTAAGTACCAGGCCTCATAGTTTAACTTTATGATTTCTGTTAACACTTTGCCTTCTGCGAACCAGTGAAGTTGGCACAGTCATCTATAATGTGCCTTCCATCTGATGCCATGTGCATATCTCTTTTGGAATTTTCCAAGAGGTTTAGAACAAAGCCGCTCATTTTTATGAAAACTATCTGATGAAACATCTCACCATTTGCTTCTAACGGTTGAGAGGAATGACTTATTTTAACTTATTGTGACTGCTTTTTCTTCCACATAAAGCCCATGACTATTGACAGACACAGCACCTGAAGAGCATTTCAGCTGGACCCAACTTTTGAATATCGATTTAACAAAGAACCTGGATTTGCCTTTTCATTTAGTCATCTAAGTACTGTCTTATGCTCCACACACCATGTTGAATATGCCCAATCTTACTTAGTTCATAAGATCTGAGATAAAGGTCCTTTGTCTCACCAACCATCTGTTACAAATTAGCCACAAAATGAATTAGCCTTAGGTTAGATATCTTCAACAAATCCTTTTAAATAAATAAACATAAAATTCAACTATAAACAAAAAAACCTAACAACATGAATAAACAGTTTGTTTTACCATGTTTAACTCTTATGACAACAAAAATAAATCAAGAATATCCTATTATTGATTAGAAATGAGTATGTGTCATGTACTTTTAGACTGCTGCTTCTCCATGGCTATTTCCAGAATTTAATGTCACATACTCAATGCCTTCAAAAGGCCATTAGTGATACAGCTTTCTGATAGAAGCTATTTGAATAGCAGACCATCAAAGAAGACAGCTGGAAAAATTCAAACCTATTTGGATCTACTAATTCCTTCAGATAACCAAAAATAAAGGCAGGATCCATCCATAGTAATGAAATCTATAAAAGTCAAACAGATAATTTTATGCTTTCTAGGAACCCCTAATCAGTAGGAGACTTTAATTACTTAGTCTTCAAATCTGTCCAGTGACACAGGAATTAATAAGTACATTATTGATTAGTAAATAAACAAGCTTTCAGAATGAGGATAAGAAGTTTGTTTCATAAATTACAATCAACTTTTAATTTATACAAAAGTTAAAAAAAAATTCTTTGTGAAGCTCAGTTCTACTATTTAGATCAGGAGGACATTCCACTGATACTGACTTTTATCCCACTCTTAATGTCCATGACTACAGAACCTACAACATATAAAATTATAAAACTAGCTTACAGGTGCTATGCCATTCTGATATGCCATTCTTTTCCCCAACAGAGGAAAATATTTTCTCAACTGAAGTATATTTAGAAATACTAAATATGCAAGAATCCTTGTCTCTCATGGCTTCCTCTTGTTGGTTACACACATTTCCTTCTGATGAACTACTTGCATCCAGCCAAATGACACTGATCAAATTACAGAGCAAAAAAATTATGCACTCTTTGTCACATCTCTTTATTACAGAGCTAACAACTTATTTAATCCCATTAATAAATTTGGCTTGGTAATGGTTTTATCATTTTCCTCTTTGTTTTCATAAACTTAGGAAAAGAGGGAGGTACATGAAGACAAGGGTGTATTAGGATTGATGTAGCTTCAGGTTTTCCTCTTGAGTTTAAAATCATAAACTATTCACTAATGTGTATTCTTAGGAGCAGCCTGTCAGATCCATTGTGATAATTAATATAATGGCATACTGTAAATGCCACTGTTGTTAAGGTTGTTATCTTGGTGATTGCTGTTGTTTCTGACAATGTTATTAATAACATTACTATGTTAATAATGATACTAACAAACAGTGTTAAACACAAACAACATGATGTCCTTTGTACTACACACACATACTGGAATACTGGAATAAGTGCATTTCCCAGCGAGAAGCTGATCGTCTAAATTGTAAGCGACACCCAAAGTACTTGTCTTCCAAGCATCTATATATTGGATGTGAGTGGGTGAGACTTTGCAAAAGAAGAGCCAGGAAAACAGTTTTACATAATAGCTCTTTAGAGTACAAATTGGAAGTTGGAGGATTGTGAGAAGATTTGAAGAAGAGGAATCTTTGGAGAGGTGAGACAATGTGAATTGAGAGGCTAGTGAGAACCTAAGATTTAGAATGTTCAAATACCAAAGAAGTATATATTATAGCACTGACAATATAATCACTGGACAACTTTATTTTCCTAATGTTTTTCTGATTATAAATGCAATATACTCAAATGTAAAAAGAAAATGTGTTCAATACAGAATCGTATAAAGAAGAAAGCAAGAAGCATGTATAATACTATCAATGGCTAGATAATTTAAATTTTGAGTCATTTATTTTGTAATGGGGAGAATCCTAATCAGATCGACCATTTAAGTGCTTTTCTAATATTGTATCACAATCCGTGAGTGGAAGGTACAATCAGTTTTTTGGTTTATGATCAGCATCCTTTTTAAATAATAGAATGGGAGTTTATGCAGTACAATAGAAGTTTTTATGAAACTTTTATTCATATATATGATGCATGCAGGTACAGGGTCATGATGTGAAATGAATTTCTAAGTGTGGGTCACAGACAAACTGAAACTAACTGCTAAAAGCCTTCAATTGTCATGATTTTAGTTGATTTATTTGAAAAGGGGGAAGGAAATGGTATGGAGCTCTAAAAAATAATGAGACATATTGCACAATGAATTTAATCTTGGTAATGAATACTTTAAGATACTACTTTATTATGATACTGATGGAGACTTCACCTGGTCACATTCATATACACTAGAGGCCACTGAGCAAAAACACACACTGTCTTTAACCTTATGGAGCTCACAAACTAGATATTAATCAAATAACCAAGCAAATACTTGTACAATTTCAGCTGTGATAAATGCCATGGTGCTCAGAGGGTCCATAACAAGGGAATGTAATCTAATTTAATCTAAAGGCAAATTCAGGGAAGGCTGCCCTGAAAAGGCAGCATCACTGCATTTCAGAGGGTAAGTATAAGGTGAAGAGGAGGGAGACATCCCAGACAGATAGGACAGCATCTTCAAATGTCTGGTCACCAGAAGGGTCCCAGGGAGCACAAAGACCAAATAGTCACCCATTCTAGACCTGCTCACAAAGAGACTCTCCCAGGTGCTCTCTGACCTGGATTTAGCATAGATGTAGGTCCAGTGGGAAGAGATAGCATCTTTCCTTGATGATATCAAAGAAAAAGAGCCCAACTGCTTCAAAAAGTTTGGGAGATTCTCTGCTTGAAATATAAACATGGGTGGGTTAGATGATCTTTTATGTAGACTTCCAGTTCTGCTTTTTATTTTGTTTTTGTGTGTTAAATTGTGTTGATAGTTCACCTGTGGATCAGACAGCTGCTGAAAAGGCATAAAATATAAGTGGAGATCTTGAGGATCAATGCTTGTCTTTACGGACAAGTATTCACTTGTACCCCTGGTAATAATTTCTTCATAGAACACCAGTATACCTCTCACAATAATAATAGCCCATCACTGTCTCTGCTTAGGATAAAAAAAAATCTCCTAACCTTTTAAATATGTCTTCCATATACTGAAAGACACACAAATACAGTCTGATCAGCTATAATCTCGAATTCTAAAAACTGTAGGGTAGAGGCACATTTTGGACTCTCGGTTTCTTCTATTCTAAAATCACTTGGCAGCTTTCTAAGTATTTAGCATTAGGAGGCTTTAATTTAAAGAATGCCAAGTTTTCCAAACAGAAGCAAATTTAATTTAAGCAGATAGTTCTGGAAAGCCCAGTCTCTTGAGGTAGAAATGTGTAATAGAGTAGGAAAAAAAAAAAAGAAAGAAAGAAAATTAGGATAGGTGAAGAGAGGGAGTGGGCTGGGGAAAGAAGTTTATTCATTTAATCATTTGCAAAATGAAATATAAAGTACACATTTTGTCATTAGAACTATCTAACAACACTTTCTCAGAGCCATTTTAGTAGATAATTCTCTCTCCAATGTTGGCTACCAAAAATAATTTGTCTTTAAAGCATTGTTTCACATTTGGTCTGAAAATTCATTTATACATACATTCAACTAACACTAATTAGACACATACATAATTATGATTTCAAATATTTACTGACTTATCCTGATATGAAAAAAAATCCCTTCAATCTATTTCCTACATGACAATAGGAATGATTTTGTAAATCTCATTATGACATTCCCTGTTTCGATGGTATTCCTCTGCACTTTAGATAAAAGTCTAAATCCACCTCATGGCTTTTTATAAAGTTCTACAAAAGTCTGGTTCTTGCCTCTTTTCCAGCTTCATCTCACCAGCCCTCAATTACCATGCTCTGGTCACACTGGCCAGCTCTCAGCTCTCACTTACCGCTGAAATCGAGGCCATTTCCTCACAGAGAATAGAATTTTCTCCACTCTTCACTTGTATGATATTTCCCTATTCTTTAGGTCTCCACTTAGATGATGTGATGGAAACACCAATGGAAATTATAGCCCCACCCTGCACTTTTTCTTCATAATATTTACCACAATTTATAATCATGTATATTTTTGAATGAATCTTTTAAACATATATATTGTTTCCCTCCAGTAGACAGTAGGCCCCAGAAGGGCAGAAATCTGTCTGAGTTCTTCAGTACTGTATTCCTAGAGTTTGGCTCAATAAATATCTACAGAATGCCTTTGTTTCAATCCTAGATTCACCACCAATTATTTAGCCTGGCACAAGTCACTTAACCTTTCTGAAATCAATTTTATCATCTAAAAATGACTATAAGACTGCCTTCCTTTTGTATTATATATAGGTTTTTCTTTTAAAAAAAACACCATTGCCTAGAAGAGAATAGGGCTTAGTAAATGAATAAACTTCTCCCCCCCCCCCCCCCCCGGTTTCACTTCCATGCATATCTAAGAATGATTCAACACTCTGTCCAAAATAAAGCAATGATTCACAAGTCTGGCATTTACCAGCCACTAGTTAACTTTTCCCTTCTTACTCCCCAATTAAGAGAAAGCTCATTTTGAGGTTTAATGGAGAGTGTCGCAGGTTCATCAGAGTTCAATTCAGCAGTCTGGAGCAAATCTGTAATAATCCATGACCACACACCAGTTTGTATTTTTCCACTAATAAAACTCAAGAATGGCTATGTTCAAATGGAATTTTGCAGGTCATTAATCCATTCTAAGGACTGACTCTTTTGGCTGTTTAATTGGGAAACAGTGGTGGTAGGAGCAGATTAAGAATCTGGATTTACCTAAAAGATAAGGTGGTAGACTGTTTAAATTTTCTTATTTTATACTTCCAAAGAATTTCTGAATGACTTAAACAGAAAAATTCTAAAAGCTACTGTCACTTTTTAAAATCAAACAGGATTTAGGTAAGATTTGCAATGATTCCATAAAATGCTAAGCTCTGGTGGGCCAGAAAGGTTCTTTCTTATTTGAACCTGAAGAAAAGAGCTTTAGAAAACTGTCCTTTCTCGTTCTGAACTGACCACAGTCCTCTATTTTGCTGCCTCGGAAAGAGACTTATTCCTCTTGTTAGTGACTGGTGGAAACACAGGCATGTGACACAGTTTTGGCCAATGAAATGTAAGCAGATGTCTGGGGTGGGGAGTGGGGCAGGGCAGGGGTAGAGTCTAGGATAGCATTTTCTCTCTTTAAATGGTACATTAGAAAGGGACATTCCCTTTTTCTGCCTCTGGATGTTATGAACTGCAAGATATCTGGTATATGGCAGCTGTTTGGAAATGGCAGCTCAGGGTATGTGGAATAAGAAATATTATTATCGCATTTTACAGAAAAAAAAGGAGTGTACGAACGCAGAAGGACTGGACAGAGTCCAATCTACTCAGGACACAGAAGCCTCAGTTGTCAATTATCTGATAATTCTCCACTGCCCCACTCCCCCATTTCCGTCCCCCATCTTCCAACCAGTCCTGGAAGTTTTAATCTTGGCAAATGCCTACACCAATGCCCAATCACTACCCAAACACCATATTCTTAAATTTAAATTCTAAAGTACCAACTGGAAGAAAGATGGCCATTTACTAATCTCATACTTCAAAGGGGGATACTTGGATAGATGGATGGATAGATGATAGATCTCATATATGCACTTATTTAACATATATTCAATATATGTATAATTAACATATATCTCGCATACATATTTAACATACACACTTTTTTTTTTTTCTTTTGCGGTACGCCGGCCTCTCACTGCTGTGGCCTCTCCCGTTGCGGAGCACAGGCTCCAGACGCGCAGGCTCAGCGACCATGGCTCACGGGCCCAGCCGCTCCGCGGCACGCGGGATCCTCCCGGACCGGGGCATGAACCCCCGTCCCCTGCATCGGCAGGCGGACTCCCAACGACTGCACCACCAGGGAAGCCCTAACATATATACTTTTAACAAATATATTTAACAGGTATTTTTACATATGTATATTTTACACATATATTTTACGAGTGTGGTATGTGTATGTGTATACAGAGATAGAAGAAACAGAGACAGAGACAGAGAGAAAATAGTTGATGGCTTATGGAAATCCAAAACAATACTGGGAACAATCCTTGATCCCCAGAAATTCATAGATTCAGAGGTTATGTGAATGACTAGCCTTGTTCTTTCGCCAGCACACTGATGAAGAAAGTTCAGGAAAGCAGTGTCAGTGAGCAGTTTCCTTATCTCTGAAGAGGTTTTAATGACTAATCGCCCTTCCTCTCCTTTATTTCTCTATCTTCTATGAAATTGTAATGACTGGCCCTAAAGATGATAACTGAATGTCTGCAGTGATTTAATCCTGTCACACACAGTAAAGACACAGCTAGAAACTCTGTCGATATCAGGAAATATCAGATTTCTGTAAGAAAAGAAAACAACTGATCATCTCTAGAAACGTTCAGTTGCAGTTTAAAGTAGATGCATATGAAGCTAAAAACAAACAAGTCATGTACCACAATGTTCACTGCAGCACTATTTACAATCGCCAGGACATGGAAGCAACCTAAGTGTCCATTGACAGATGAATGGATCAAGAAGATGTGGCACCTATATACAATGGAATATTACTCAGACATAAAAAGAAACGAAATTGAGTTATCTGTAGTGAGGTGGATGGACCTAGAGTCTGTCATACAGAGTGAAGTAAGTCAGAAAAAGAAAAATACCGTATGCTAACACATATATATGGAATCTAAAAAAAAAAAAAAAAGGTTCTGAAGAACCTAGGAGCAGGGCAGGAATAAAGATGCAGATGTAGAGAATGGACTTGAGGACACAGGGAGGGAGAAGGGTAATCTGGGACAAAGTGAGGGAGTGGCATGGGCATATATACACTACCAAATGTAAAATAGATAGCTAGTGGGAAGCAGCCACATAGCACAGGGAGATCAGCTAGGTGCTTTGTGACCACCAAGAGGGGTGGGATAGGCAGGGTGGGAGGGAGATGCAAGAGGGAGGGGATATGGGGATATATGTATACGTATAGCTGATTCACTTTGTTATAAAGCAGAAACTAACACATCATTGTAAAGTAATTATACTCCAATAAAGATGTTAAAAAACAAACAAACAAGTCTCCACTGACAGAGTCATTCCAGAATGACCCCCGTTCTGTCTCCATTTTTATCACGGAGCACAGCTGCACTTCAACCACACCTTCAAATGCTAAAGTTAGGAGTGGAATGTTTGATTTTGGTTTTCTACTTTGGTTGAGAAACTTGACATCTTGACTCTCTCTAAATGTAATAATCCTGTGCCTCTGTATCTAGTATTACACCTGGTAAACACGTCTGAGGGTAGGAGTGGCCCCCTCTCTTGACCTGGGACTTGCAGGACGGCAAGGAGTGTGATTTAGAAAACCAAGAATTTGGCATGGAAGTAGCTGGGGTTTTTTTTCTTTTTAAAGAAACATAATTATTGGTACTTCTCATTAATTCATAAATTATGTGCCTCCCTTCCCATCTCTAAACCATTAAACCCCAACCAATGATTGAACCATCTTATCACTAAAAGCAGAATAACTTTCTTTTTTGCCTGTTGGTATATTCCTCTGGACTCCCCTCCCCCTTTTTTCCTACTCTTATCAGTGAGCCAGGAAGAAGTATATGATAAGTTTCAATGTTTAACAAACATCATGTCATACCACAGACCTTATAAATGTCAGCAGTAGGCCTTCAGAATTAAAAAGTATACTGATAATTTATTTTTGTTTTACTAGTGTCTTTTTAAATTCAGGAAACTGGTTTGAATAGGTAGTCTTTTTATGGGTATCAACACATTAACAATAAGAAATATATTGTCTATTATAGGAAAGACATTAAAACAGAATGCTCTGACATCTAGGATTATAATATTGCCAAAATATGTCACTAAACCCAGAATCATATATGTGCAATATGCTGCTTCAAGAAAAATATGGATTTAAAAATCACAGCTTATAAGACATTATAAGCTGTGATTATAAGACTACATTTTAAGATGACATAATAGAGGATATATTAGTCAGTGTTTCTCGTAAATGAATCAACCCATTGCATAATTACAATCATATTTAATCATGAAAGCAAAGTACAGAGAGCAACATAATCTCCTTTCTATTTGGACAATTCATCTCAGACTAGAATTAGCCTGAAAGCAAATCCCTTGAGGGGTGCTTGTCTGGTTATACCTGACCATTCAATAGAAATTAAATGTTTTTAAAATTCTGGGTTTGAACAGAAACGGCTTTCTAAAATAAATGTAGTTTTTTTTTTAATGCAATCACTCAGTGTTTGTTTAATGTTTGATTCACTCAATAGCAATTCCACCCTTAAGCATTTGTGAAGTAGTTTGTGGACATGCTTGCAGTAGTATACTTATGTGCAAAAATCAAACATAAAAACTGATCACATGCTCACAGCTGGAAACCGTGTCAGGCTTTATTCAGGAAGGTATCAGGCATTATCATTTAGCGCTCCCACAGCGGGAGGAAAAATGGTGGCACAGAGGAGAACGATCACATCAGACACACTCCAGGGGTTTCCTTTCCCTACATTGTTCCTCTCCCAAATGTAACTCTTTAAATTTTAAATAGGAAAAGAACACACAGAATCATTGCTCAGAACAAAAAAAGGAGGAGGAGGAGTGGATATGGAGGAAGGAAGTGGTAAAACAAGAAGGAAAACATTTCTCATTAAATAAAGTGAATACTAGAAAGTCCAACAGATACTTTCATGTGTCCTTAAGACCTAAAGAAGCACACATATCAAAGAGGTTTTGAAGATCTACTTTAGTTCAGACAGACCAGTGTTTTCCTCTGCCCTGTTTTACTATTGTTGACCGAACAATTACTCCGTAGTAATCAAGTGCAAATGTATTCAAGAATAGCTAATTGATGAGGTTTTGCCTCATAAACCTATACTAAATGGATACAATATATAGTAATATTGTATTCAGGTGTAAATTCAGGTGAAGACACCTGAACTGGAGCACACTTTATTTTTCCTTTTCCAGAGAAGATGTCATCTTCAAACCCTGTTATCTAATTCTATTTCTTCATAGAAAATTATAATTTAGGAATGAATGTTAACCTTTGAAAATCTGAATCTTCACATTAGTCCTTGTTTAATACAATAAGACCACCATTATTTTAGAAACAATTATTACAGTACTAGGTTTATTTTTCCAGAAAAGCAACATTCAGTAGAGGTTTAGTTTCAGCAAGTGGAGAAATTTCTAAAGAAATGATTGCTGCTTCACAGCAATGGTAGTCCATGCCAATAGACAGCAGTGGTATAACCAGCTCCTGAAGGTCCACAGATGGATGACCCATTCAGTGTTTCTCCTCTGATCTATCTTCTGCACCAACCTCTCTACCTCTGGACATTGCAGGCACTCTTTGGATACTTTGTAGTGGGGACTGAAGAGTGGCCCTTTGAGCCCCAGTCACTTGCCTGTCTACCCTGCTTTGGGAATGGTTTGAGAAAGAAATCTTTATCAGCATGTAATAGCTAAGTAAAGGTAGAAATAGATCTTTGTCCATCAATCCTTTTGTAAATCCCCTACGATTAGAGATGAATCATTCTCATCCTTAAATTTCAATTGGCGAAACTCCAATTTGTCTTTCTTTCGACTCTGTCATAAATACAGAAACTAAGCTGTAAACAGATTAATTACATGTTTAGCCTAAGGTAAATCTTAAATAAAATTTAAATGTGACCTCTAGCCTCCTGACTGCAAGGCTGTGCTTTCCATCAGCTCCTATTCTAAATCCTATGTGTGTGTGTGTGTAAGTATACAGACATATAAATATAGATAGTACATATACATGTGAATAAATGTAGTATATATATATGTGAATACACACACATGCATACAATACATATGTATATATGTATACATATGTATACATATACACACATATCCTTTTAAACTTTTAGTTTTTTTCTAAAAGGAGACAAATACAATAGATCCTTAGGCCAAAATAAGAAGAAAAAAGCTGAATATGTGCATTTTCTTTTTAAACAGGGAATCAGATCAGCCTAACAAGATGTTTCCCTGAAATATTGGCCTCAAATGAGTCCATTCAGCCATGGCAAGGAGAGGTTTCCAGCCAAAACATTTAATTAGTGCCCAATTAAGACAGCCAGAGTGATGTGAAGTCCGGGCTCTGGCCGCGTGCATGCCTCAGGATGGGTAAGCAGCTTAAGTGAGTCTAGTCTGACTAAAAGCTGTCAACTGTCAAACTGTCAGTGGGCCATATGGGTCAGGCAGCATCTCTCTGAAGAATCTGGCTTGTCCACTCATCAGGGGAAAACACCTCCTACACCTTTGGGTTGACAAATACCCAGCAGTTCCTCAAAGTGGGAAGGAATTGAAGTCTTGGTCAGATTAAAGGAAGAGCCATGTCACGTCCCTGTTTCAACTTTCCTGGCATCTCATCAGCTAGAGAAAAAGGTCCAAACTCCTTCACATGGCAGACAACACCCCTGCCTAATTATCTGGCCTCATCTTTCATCCCCCACCCCTCCCACTTTATCCTCAAATGACGCTGAACTGCTTGACATTCGCTCCATGTGCACGTGCACTTCTGGCTCCAAACCTTTGCTGATACTGTACCCTCTGCCAACAACAGCATTCTCTCTTCTCCCTCCACCTCAACTCATTCATCTCTTTCACTCATTTGCTCTTTTATATTAAATTAGGAGTAAGCTGCTACAAGAAGCCTTTCCTACCCATCACCTGTGAATCGACCTCAGGCGGTGTTACAGACCCCTCTCCCATGCTCTCACGAGCCCCTAGGTGTCTAGCCTCCATCTTAACACGTATGAGTCTCATCATGTCTTTATAAGCCCATTTTCTCCTCTTGACTGTACACAGTCTGATGGCAGGAGTGTTTCTTTGGTCTTCATAATCCAAGCATCAAGGGCACTGAATGTTCCTAATAGTTGTAATTGGTAAGAATCAACAAATTAATCATGAAACAATCAAGTTAAAACCATCTTTACTCCATGTGTATTTCCTTCTTTTGTTTCAAAATGTCCCCTTTAGGCAAGCAAATATCACCATGCAACTGGAATGATTTGCCTGTGTAGACATAGGAAGTCAACACACAAGTGAGTCACTGCAACCCTATTGCTCATCCTGGACAGAGGTCAGTGGGTATGCCCTTCCAAGAGGGTACACACAGGGCAGAGAAGCCTGGAATTGAAATTGATTAAGGTATTAGGATGAGTGCTGTCAAATGGAGGAATGTACTGGCAATTAAAGTCAAATAATCTTTAAAATAAATTGTTTTAATTTAGGTATTTTATCATAACCAGGAATCAAATAGGATGTGGAAGATTCTGGAGCAGTGGGGGGATATCTTGGTTCCTGGAAACACCCTAGTCCTCTTCCAGCCTCTTCATCACCAGAAATGTTTTTATGTGAATTTCGGAAAGAAGAAACTGTCAAAGGCAAACTTGAAAAGCAGAAAAGATGGGAAGAGATGCCACCAGAGTTCATTACAGCTTGAAGCCCATGTGTGCGTGTGTATGTCTGTGTCCGTGTGTCTGTGTTGGGGATTGAGGTACAAACTCCCCAGAAACTATTCAGTAAATATTAGGAAAAGATTCAGAAAAGATTGGGATCTTTTCATTCATCTTTCTACTATCTTCTTCAGTAAATGTGCTGCATTAACTCTCTCCAATACAGTCCTATCTCTTCCCCTAAAAACCCCTGGGACCAAAGGGTGTTATCCCTAACAGTTCCTTAAGGAAATGTACTGTTTTCTTGTTTTATTTCTAAGAATTAGTCTATGTCTTTAGAGCAGCTGTGTTAAAATTAGATCAAAGATTAGAAATCCCAAATGTCATTTAATAATGAAATATCATCAAAAATGAAAAAAACTTTAAGAAAACATGCATTAGAAAACAATAAACATTCTCATACTTAGTACTTCCTATGCTCAAAACAAAGGTAGAACCTGTGAATTAATCATTTGATAGAGTATCTTGAAAAAGAGCACATGTAAATGATGTCATTTTGCAAATGCCAACTGTTGGTCACACCTCCCAGTAAAGCTAAATCAGACTATAACTATTACCCAAAAAAGTTAAAGACACATTATTTTAATACATCGATGAAACATGTTGAAAACTAATGCTCTTACACAAACCTGGACAATCGCTTTCATGGCCTGTAAGGAAAGGACCCTAAACACTGCATTGAGTAATTGCACGGAGATATGTGAAAAGTCACATATGCTTCTGCTAGGAATGGGGTTGTGTGGATAAGAAACCGGTGGAAAGAGCCTTATCCTGGTAAAGGTGGAAAAAGGACTAGAATGTAACTATGACTTTCTACCTAAAGTAATGTGTGTTACTACCAAAATGCAATTTTTTCTTCATTCGCAAAGGAGAAAGGCTTGTCTTGCTTCCACCTTCACAGAAAGAATACCTATGTCTGTCAAGAGGACACAGAATCACAAAGTCCATGAAGGACTCTCCAGAGCGCATGCAAACCTGCAGGAGGCAGCCTCTCACCCAGCGGCAGTGAGGGCTGAGTTAGCAGCTGCTTTCCCTCCATACTAATGTTAAACCACACCAGCTGATCGCATCCTCTCCACTCTTCCTGCAGGAGCAGAAACAACCAGAAGCCCTAAGGCTTCCTCCTGGCCTCTCTACCATCTCCAGGGAAAAGATTCCGAGCCGAGTAAGAATACTCAAGCGCAGGATGGGGCTACTTCACCCTTTGTCACCTGCCTCTGCTTCTTCCTTTGCTTGTTTCTCCTTCTTGGGAGGAGGCTATTTGGAAAGACCCAAGAGAGACAGAGAAACTGTGAGCATAAGAATATATAAGTCAGGCAACAAGAAGTGGTGAGAATTTGTGTGTGTGTGTGAGAGAGAGACAGAGAGAGAGACATTTGGTGGCTCGCCTTAAAAGATGCAGATGACATGCAAAACCTAAGAGCCCAAGGACCTCTGCTGCAATCCAGTTAACTGTATCCGGAGAGTAAACCAAAAAACATACTGACTGAGAAACCAAACTCAGGAGAGAAGCAGAAATATAAACCCAAAACAACAAAAAGACACTAGGAAGAAAAAGGGACGAGAGAGAGAAGGAGCCCTTTGATGTCTACCTGGATTTCTCTACCTTCTTGAACATCTAACGGCAAGATTTATTTTCTTCCTGAAAATGGACTGTTTACCGCTCCCAGGTAAAACTTAGGTGTCACACTTAGAATAAGTCCCTGAAATCTCTTTTGCTCCCTCCTGGAGAGAATGTGGGAGGACATGCAGAAAGGAGCCTCTCCTCTCCCTTTCCAGGGAGCATTCCTTCCTTAACTCAGAAGGTAATGAACCATATTGCAAGGAATCCTTAATCTGAGTATACTTTATCTTGCAATGCACAGCATAGGTCAGAAAGGAATCAGAATAGGGCTGTTTGCATAAGCAAAATGGAAGTCCTAGATATGGATGTTGTAAGGGGAAGTTCCCAGATTCTTGGTACTAGGTCTGTATAGTGGGTTAATCATAGTTAGGAAAGAAGCTAAGGTCATGTATCAAATCAACCTCCTACTCAAAGGAACCATAGTGATCAGGTCAGGGCAGAGTGTGGGAAAAACACATGGCATAAAAGTGACTTCAGAATCAGACATCTGAGCTAAGATTTAAAAAAAAAAAAAAAAAAAAGCCAGACACGTGGTTATGGAAGACCTATGACTCAGATTCACAAAACTTCAAGAGCAGGACCACAGAGCCAGGTCACCACCAAAAGAACAATGGTATCTCCATATGTGCGGGTTTAATAGCAAGAGGTGAAAGAACAAAACTAGCAAACTCACATAGGTACTGTTCTAAGATTTAAGATATATCACAGGACCAAAAAGGTACCAAATTCCATAAGCCTTATGAAAGTAATAACAAGCTTTGTGTTGGTAATAACAAAGGATTATAATTGGTCATTAAATTATATATACTAAATAGAGGAAATGAAGCGCTGAGCTTGCTATTGACATATAAATGTTGAATTAGAAAAAAAATAGCCAATTCCCTTGAGTTAGATTAACACAGATGACAGGTCTAGTAAAGCAAACTGAATGAGAACCATCTAGGTGATAAGAATCACAAGGTCTGTAGACTGTATCTAGAATGAAAGAGAAAAAAAGGTGAAAAATGTCTAACGTAGAGAAACCCTGAAAATCAAATGGCAACTGTCAAAGTAGTGAAAGGAATGCAAATTGAAATTTAGCTATATCAAAATTATTCCGGGTTACCTAAAAATGACAGTACTCTTTATAATAGTACCAGAGACTATGCTCAATAAATATTTATATATAGGGCTAAAAATATGGAAGGAAATGTTAACATTAAAAAGAATGAAAGAATTTTAACTATTTCAAGGTATTAAAATAGGTATACAAGACATAAAAGCAATTAAATTTTTAAAAATCAATATTTCTGGTATGTAAGTTTCAAAAAAGTAAGAAAAAACAAGCAGTTAAATAAGTTGTCAGTCAACTAGGAAGAGGCATGAGTGCAGCTTCTAGGATACCTACTATGTTTAGTATCTTGATCTAGGTACATGCAATTTGTAAAAATTCACTGACCTGTACATTTTTCTGAATGAACGATATACTTCAATAAAAAGTTTTCTAAAGAAAAAAAAAATCAGTCATAATGTACATTCCTAAACCCTTGAGTTTATACTCCTAGGGTATTTAAGAGTAAGGCTCAGGCCAAAAACCAATAATGACACCCTAAATTGTAAAGAATACAGTCCTCTAAAAGTGTTGAGAATACCTCACACTTGATCAATATATTTAAAGTCTTAAAAAGCATCTTAAGAGATACTTGTTTGAGCTTCCCTGGTGGCACAGTGGTTGAGAGTCCGCCTGCCAATGGAGGGGACACGGGTTCGTGCCCTGGTCTGGGAAGATCCCACATGTCGCGGAGCGGCTGGGCCCGTGAGCCATGGCCACTGAGCCTGCGCGTCCTGAGCCTGTGCTCTGCAATGGGAGAGGCCACAACAGTGGCCCGCGTACCGCAAAAAAAAAAAAAAAAAAAAAAAAAAAGAGATACTTGTTTGACTCCTAATAAAATGGACAATGTTTGTAAGCAGGGAACTTGATACACAGTGATGTGTGAAGCTGGGTGTGCGTAACTTGAGTGAACTGATTTCAGGAATAAAATGTTCTGCATGTTCAAGTTTTTTGAGACCAACTTAATGACCTAAGAAAGTAGCATTTCTTCTGGTCCCTCGTGTCATAGCATGTGTCCAGTTACAAAATCAGAATTCCCACAATCAAGTCCCAATTCCACCAGTTCTAATCTGCCACTCTGGGTAAAACATTTAACATCGCTGAGTCCATGATTCTTATCCACATAGACTGGGATAACATGGATTGCCCTATTTACCTGCTTGGGTTATTTTGAGTCTTATACAGACAATGTAAGCAAAAGTGCTCTGAAAGCTGTAAAATACTATAACACTGTGTTAAATTAAGTGAACAAGGAGGTCATTAGACTGGGTGGCTCTGATGCCTTAGCAGCCTACATTGGCAAACCAAACCAAAACCTGTAAATGCCTCAAGGTTAAGAAGTCAAAACCTAAGGACAACCAATCACAGCCAACTAGGCTTTCCCAAATAAGGCAACCTTAAACTATAGTCAATCGAAAGATTTCCTTGCTTTGCTTCCACATCTTCCCCGGGCTCCTGTCAGTGGAGCACTCCTAACCAATTCCGGTTTGGTGCTGCCTGATTCAAATTGATTTTTGCTCAAATAAACTCATAAAATTTGTAATATGCTTCAGTTTATCTTTTAACAAGTGTAAAACAATATGACTGTTGGTTCACAACCTTGGGAGTTACCTGGGTGAAATCTGAAACCTGGCAGCCAGAGGGCAAGGAGATACCAAAAAAAGAGGCAGCCCACTCCACACCAGTAGGTGGCAGGTTTAATAAGCAAGGGAACTTATAAACGAGATGAGTAGATCTCCACACCCACCCTCCAGAATCTTAAAGTTTATATCGAGGCCTCAAATGGATTCAAGCAGTCTCAACAACTCACTCTCTCAAGGCTGCATACTTGAAAACAGCTCTCACTGTGGGAACGGTGGGCGAACTGGACATGCCATGGGCAGGCTGGGTCCAGCACTCAGCTCGGGTCAACCAGCGGTCACATCCTCTCAATGACTGACTCCAACAGATTCCCATTTGAACAGCTTAAATTTGATAACCCAACCTGACGGAGCTCCATTTAATTCTCTTCCATCTACTCTGTATACTACTAGCCACATTCAACTTCTTAAAAACATATATTTGATATATTTTGTTCTTGTCTCAAACCTTGAGCAACCTCCTTCTATCTGCAGCCTCAAATCTTTTTTCTTCTTTTTTTTTTTTTTTTGGCGATACACGGGCCTCTCACTGTTGTGGCCTCTCCCTCTGTGGTGCACAGGCTCCGGACGCGCAGGCTCAGCAGCCATGGCTCACGGGCCCAGACGCTCCACGGCATGTGGGATCTTCCCGGACCGGGGCACGAACCCGTGTCCCCTGCATCAGTAGGCGGACTCTCAACCACTGCGCCACCAGGGAAGCCCAGCCTCAAATCTTTGATACTAAGGTCCCAGCCCGCCTAGTCACTCTCATCACCTGTGATGCCCCATTTGGGGCCCAGTGCCACAGGCTTCCAAATCACACCATGTCCCTTCCTACCTCTACAAATTTGCTCCTGTCGTATCCTCCCCTCACTGTGTCCTTCCTGCTCCTCTTCTTTCTGTCAAGTTCTTTAAGGCCCATTTCATATCCTTCCTTTTCCATGAAGCTGCCCCCATGAACTCCAGTCTATTGATCTATTTATCATCCCTGAGTTTCTATGGGTATTATATTCCACATCTAAATTTGCAGTTTGGCTATATGTTTCTCTAAACGTCTGTATGCGTTGACTCCTCTTCTCACCAAACTGTAAAATCACTTTAGAAGAGGAATCATCTCCTATATTTCATTCACCTTTCCCAGTAACTTTCACAGTATTGATAAATGGCGATGACACTGAGGTTCAATAAATATTGGGATTAGCAAAAAATATTCATGGAAGTGAATTAAGTTAGTAATTTTGGAGGGGGCATGGGACAATTACACTGATGTCTGTGAACCAAAGACATTATTTCTCTTATTCATTTCAAATATACCTTCTGAGAAGTGCTTTGAAACTACAGACAAAAATGAACCTACATTAGAAGGACCAGAGAACCAACCTATGTCACTGTGCCCGATATACAGGATTCAGACAAATACAAAAAAATTAATCCATACACAGGACTCAAATAAATACAAAACTAATCCCAAACAAATAAATACAAAAGATTAATAATCCAAGATGTGATTGTGCATCATAAATGCCTAAGGAGTGGCTGACTCATGACAAAGGGAGTTCTGCCAAGTTCTACCGAGGTTAGACTCAGCAAAGCAGGTCACTAAGGATAGAGGAGAGAAGACCCTGATGTTTGTTTACAGAGTCAACAGACCACATGACTGACATCTTGCCCGGGTCAGAGTAAAAAGATACCCTTTTCCTGATAGCTTTTCTTTTCTTCTACTGTTGTATTTAATTTGAAGACTCCTCTCTACGCTTATGCCCATGTGAATAATCGGACTGCCCCATACATGATCTTCTCAGGACTCTGTCTGAGGGGACATTATATGAAAAGACCCCCTCCCAGCCTCCCTTCCATGGAAAACAATTTTGTTGCTGGGATTTCAATGGAAGTTGACATGAAACGTAATTCTACATTTGGAGGGAGGAAAAACAAGACAAAACAAAAAAACAGATTAAGAGCTCATGATTGTGATTTACTTTGGATTTTTAATATGAATACTTTAATTGCTTAATTTTCTTAGCTTTAAGAAAAAAAAAGGATAGAGGAGAAAGACAGGTAAGTGGTCCAAAATTTATCTGCATTTTGGACTTAGCCGTTAGGTACATCTGATTAAACTCCTGCAAAGAGGTCTGACTGTAGGTGGGTGGTGGCACTGAAATTAGCAGGGTGCACACTGTGGAAGGGAGGTGGAAGGGAGGAGAAATGGAAGGAGTGGTATACGGAAGTCACTTCAGTTGGCAAACCTTTGTGATTCTGACTTCTTGCTTTTTTTTTTAACCTTTTTTTCCCTCCACTTTGTACTCAAGCTCAGATTCAAAGCGATGGTTTCATAATAATAAATAAATAATTGTGGAACCAAGAAAAGATCCAAAAGATATCCCAAGAAGGATTACATACTGGGCTTTAGATCTCACTTCAGTGAGAGATAGAAAATAGGTTTGGGTTTGCCTGCCTGGGTGGATGGCTGGAAGGCAGTGACAGACATCCAGTTATAAAGCTCAGGAGGCATTTTTTTCTTGCCACCAGTAGATGTCCGGGCTGACAGGCAATCATGTTTTAAAACATTTCTTTAAGGGATAGTGATGTTTTTTCTTTCCTCTAGGAGGCTTAAATGTACACATATCTTCCCATAGACATTCCTCTAGCTTCAAGAAGAGGCTGGGTTTGGGGAATACCTAGACTCTTACAGAACCATCGCCTTAGAGGACTATGGCTCTGACATCCCCAAGTGCTGCATGTCTTTCAGCACTCGTCTCTAGCCTTCAAGACAGGCCCAGTGAACAAAATGAGAGAAGAGTAGGTGCCCTACAGAGATGATGATTTAGCAAAGATTGCTAATATAAGTTCATGGACTCTTTTTTTTTTTTTTTTACAGTTTTTAAAATGTTTTCACAACTACTATCTCTTTTGATCCTCACACAACCTTATGAAGCCAGCAAAGTAAAGATGATCATCCTCATTGCATTCTCTTTGTGTGAACAAGGCAGAAGTTCAGGGATTCTACCTGCCTAGGCACAGAGCTGCTATACTGCCTGGTGAGACTGGAACCCAGACATGCCAAGTGCATCCGGATACATACAGGCCCCCAAAACAGAAGACTGAGCTCCTTGATCAGTGAGGAGCTCAGGAACTCTCTGGAAAATATGAGACAGACATGGAACCTCCAAACCACGGCTTGAAAGATATATCTAAGGACAACTTCTTCATTTTACAGGTGAAGTCTAATTTGGTTGAATGGTTGGCCCAAACCTATCCATCAAATTCATGTAAAAGTCAGCTCTCCTAACTCCCAGTCCAGTGCTCTTTTCCAGCCACCATGGTGACATCTCCTTCCATTCATCCTGGTTTAAACAAAAAACTCTCCATGTCGGGCTTCCCTGGTGGCGCAGTGGTTGAGAGTCTGCCTGCCGATGCAGGGGATGTGGGTTCGTGCCCCAGTCTGGGAAGATCCCAATGCCGCGGAGCGGCTAGGCCCGTGAGCCATGGCCGCTGAGCCTGCGCGTCTGGAGCCTGTGCTCCGCAACGGGAGAGGCCACAACAGTGAGAGGCCCGCGTACAGCAAACAAACAAACAAACAAACAAAAACTCTCCATGTCAGTGAGACAGGGTAGGATCCACTTATCCTGACAAAGCAAACTGGAGGTTTGAACAAATACCAGAAGAAACTGGGACCTGCAAATGGATGAACTATAGTTAAAAGGCTCTCCCTTGTAAAATAAGAAAAGCTGAGAAGAGGTCTGAGAGGTAGGAGGAAGCACCAGATCCAGAGTTTGTAGGTCCTCATTTGCCTGCTAATCCTGCCCCTCCCTGCAGAATGATTCTGGAAGCCTGGCTGAGGGTCAGTTTCCTCACTTGCAGTAGGTCGGGTGAACAATGCCTGCTTCACTGGGCTGCTAACGAGAAGGTACTGAGATCATGAGTGGGAAAGTTCATTGCAAATGCTGATAAGGTACGTTCATCCTTATTTTCGTGGTTTTGCATTCCTGAATTATCTAGCTAATTGTCCTTCCCTTCACCTGATTTTTGTTTCTGTATATGTGGCCCAGGCTAGCTGTCCAGTGTGAGGATGAAAGGTCATGGCATAATCACTCCCAGATAGACTTTAAAACTGTCCTTTAGCACCCAGGTGCCTCATTTGAGATAGTGAGTGTATATGAGAAGCCAGAATGTGGAACTAAGATACCTCTGAGATGCTGAAAAACAAGGCCTAATAAATAAGCTCAGCCACCTCTGAATATGTCACATAAGAGATTGTTCACCTACGTCTAATGAAGAAAATTGGGGAATATCCACTTTTCAAAGGAACGTGCATATTACAAACAGAGCTAAAACTGAAGAGGCAAGGAAAATGGAGAACTCCCAAATCAAGAGTTTATCAAGATGTCTCCAGCCTTGTCCAGGGTAGAGGACAACTGAACTCCAGGAGTGGAGACAAATCCATAAGGCTATCAGAACCTGAGGACACTGGCTTTTACGATCCAGATAAACTAAGTGGCTGTGAGGCCTTGCTCACCAACAAAAAACAGGGTTTAAACTCCAGCTTTTTAACAAGACTAGCTGCAAATCTTGTTTTAAGTGAATAAACTAGCATTAATTATATATTAGTTTTCTGTGAGCTTGGGTTAGTCCTCCTGACCTTAGTTACCCTGGGAACAGACAGGAGAGGAAACCAGAAGACCTCACCTGTGTACAGGTGTCTGTGTTGAGAATGCCACAAACAGCAAGTTACAGACCCAAGAGAACCAGAAGGAAAGTATGTAACTTGCTATTTGCAGCATCCTCACCAAGGCCACCTGTAAACAGGACCGAGTTACACATGACAGCAGTTAGCCTAGGTGGAGAAATCATGTAACTCCCTCTTCTCTGTGCTTATAATCAATGAGAACTCAACCAGAAATTATACCAACTCGATTTTCCTTGCAAAAAGACTTTTGGTTTCCAAAGTAGGCAAAGATATGCTGACAATACTTGCCTTTTTAAAAATTAGATTATGCTCTTTGTGAGGTACAAGTTAAGCCCAATTCTCCTTTTTTTCTGAGGCATTTTTGAAAATACCTGATATAAGAAATAATGAGGAAAGTGCATAAAAGCAGAGATTTAATGATATTTTATATACCCCCTTGCTAAATTCAAAAAGTGAACAAATATATTCAAGAAAAAAACATTCCAATTAAGGTAGTTGGAATTAAAAGAATTATATTACCTTTTGGTTAACCAGAAAACTCAATTAACCAAAGTCACTTATGCACTACGCTTTTCAGTTAGTGAAGATTTTGAAAAATTTAATAATATAATTATACATCAGAGTTTGTCATGAAGATAATATCCAGTTGTTACAGTACATAATGTGCAGAGAATTTCTTTCAACTGTTATTGTACTGAGTGCTCTTTATTTCAGAAATACTCTAGAGTTAAAGAGGGGAGACATTCTAGTTATTAATCTGAAATCCTTTCAGGATGGGAACATGGCCGTGGGCCAGCAAAATGGAAGGATGCACGGCAATAAAAAAATCAGCAATTCCTTCCTCAAACTTCCTAACCCAAGTGGCCAATTGTTGGTTGTCACTGCATTAATCTAATTGTAACTCTTTCCTATTGAATTTTAAAATACTCGAAATGACTGGGGGGAAAATAGCAACTTGTAAAAATCAAAGGGTTCTACAGTTAATGTTACATTCAAAGGTAATTACTTAACACACGCAAAGCCGAACTGCGCAACCTACAATTCTGCAACTTTCTATCAGCTCTTTTGCTTCTACTTTAAATAAAAGAAATCCCTTTCATTTTGTCAAGAAAACTTTTCTCTACCTCACTACTGCCTGACAAGGGAACAGATGGCAATTTAAGGGGAGAATTTATGAGAGCCACAATCTTAATGTTGCATAAAGGAAAGAAAAAGACTCGCATCAAAACCACTGACAAATGTACTTGCTAATATTAATGCACTCCCCATTCATCCAATATGCTTCCTAATTGCTTTTCTGTACATAATAATGTGGCACCTGCTGCTCAACATTGCAAACGCATCAGGATTTCTCCAAAGTCAAACAGCTCTGCAACTGGCCCTCTCCCAGTGATAAATGTAGAGCACTGTATCACGCACAGTTCCTGTCAGTGGCATAATTAAAATTTTATACTTACAGAAAAAGATAGTAAACAATCAGCTCTTAAATGGAGTCACAAGAGGAACTCTTGTTACAGCCAACTTTATAATTAGTATGCATCATGTACTGCTAATATATCCACGACAAGAAAATAGGGGGAAAATGAGAAACTTGAGCTGTTCCCTTAATGCAATGTTAAACTAAAAGGAAGGAAGGAAGGAAGGAAGGAAGGAATGGAGAAAGGGAGAAAAAAAGAAGAAAAGAAACAATCCACTGTTACTTTACTATTGCATCGAGAGCTTTCTCTCATGTTAGCATGTTTCTTCCCTATAGCTTGTCTATGCTTTCTCAAACAGTGATAAGAATAAGATTGGAGATTAGGAGGAAGAAAATTTTTGTGTGCACACACATCAATGAAAGCACACCCCAAATTCCAATTTTTGTGTAGTATGGGGCTCAGAACACTACAGCCTGCTGACTAAATCCAGCCCACAGACTGTTTTGTTAAGGTCTGTGAATTGAGAATGATTTGGACATTTCTAAATATTGGAATACAAATTAAAAGAAGAAGAATATTTTATGACACTTGAAATTATATAATATCAAATTTCAGTGTCCATAAATAACATTTTATTGGAACACAGCCAAGTTCATTCATTTACATATGGTCTCAGGCTGATTTCCTGCTACAAGGGCAGAGTTGAGAAGTTGCAACAGAGACTGTACGTACGGCCTGAAAGGCCTAAAATATTTACTATCTGGCCCTGTTCAGAGTTTGCTGGCTCCTGAGTGAAGGTATCTGTACTCTAGAGATCTATGCAAGTACAGTCTGTAGCTATTTATATGTGTGTGCACTCATAAACAACGATTAGTGATCAAGGAGACAAAAGTACGGTTCCAGCAAGCTTATATCTGTGTGTGTGCACATGAGCATGTGTGTGAAAGGTGAAAAATTAAAATTCTAAGCGTAATTAAAAAGTAATGTCGGACTTGTGATAAAAATCAAATTATATTAATTATCCATGTGGGCTTTTATTTTGGTTACAATTGTATCTTGCAAAATCTAGGTCATCACTTTTAAATCGAACATTTATGTTCCTATGTCTGTGAAGAGTCCACTTCTTAAACAGCAAAACAGCCAAAACAACAACCCAAACAGTAATAACAAAAGGTTTACTTTCAACTATCATAAAATGTTGAAATAATAAGAGATTTAGTAAAATATCATCACTGTTTAAACCATTTGGCTGTTTTATTTTGACAAGTCTATGACTAAGCCAAAAAAAGAGAAAAGCTATTTGATAAAATTTCTTAGAACTACACAGGTGCGCACACACAAACACACAAAAATACAAATGAATGCATGTAAAACTGGTTAAAGCTAATAAGGCCTATGAATAGTGTCAATCTCAGTTTTCTGGTGTTGCTGTTGTACTATAATCATGTCAGATGTTACCAGTGGGGGAAACGGGATGAAGGGTACACAGGACCTCTCCATACTATTTTTGCATCTTCCTGTGAATCAATAATTATTTAAAAGTACAATTTTTTTTAAGTTATTCGAGAACAAAGACCTTCTCTGGACAATGGGTTGCCTCCTCTAACTAATATGAAATTTATTGTACCTGGATTTTTGTTTAATTGACAGGGAAAAATAAAATAATAATAGAGATAAATAAATACATCTAAAGATTTACACACTCTCCGTATATGAAATAAGGCTGCAACAAATCAATCAGTTTAATTTTTTTTCTGGTGACTAAAGCAGGGGGTGGGGAAGGGGACAGAGAACCAGCAAACGGATTACTTGGTTTGGTGGACAAAGCACCTAGTTAGCTAGCTGACCATTTTGCTTTGCGTGGTTTGTCAAGCGTTCCTTCCCAATAAGTCCGGCCTGCAGGGCCTGATGACTCTTTCTCTGCCCCTCTTTTCACATCCCCCAGGCACATTCCTATTGGCCAGGACCTTTCCCTTACTGTACAATTACCATCTTTTACATCTAGATGAAAATCCTTTTCTTCACAGCTGAAAGCTGAAAGAGAAGGGAATTTGAATCTACAGGATTTTAACTTGCTTTGCTTCACTAGGAAAGCATGCCCCATACAATGTAGTGCCTTTTTAAAATTGCTTGTTCCTTTAAGCAAATAGTATTAATTCCAACACTTTTTAAAAAGAGGGAGAGGACTACCTGTGAATATAAATAAAGTGAGAAATTCCATAACTAAAGATGAAGGTCTAAATCAGAGGCACAGATGCAGATAAAATAATTTGTGTCATGAATGAAAATGTTACACACTTAACTCCTAAGAAAAACAAAACCTTTTTGAAGATAAAACTGCATAAAAATTGCTGATGTGAGTGAGAAATAAAGTATGTTTTTAGTTTTCATGCCAGGAAGAAGATGAGATTCGTTTTTATACCACTCCACAAAGGCTTGCTAGCAACCTGCTTAGAATACAATAGATGGGATTTAAATTTTCTTTTCCTTTACGTGGTTTGCTCATTTGCATGCTAGGCCCCAGAATGGTCTTCCCTCTCTCTGCCATTTCACAGAAACACTGGGATCTGAGCGCTGGGAGCAAACTGAAAGGTACAAGGGTGCTTGTGAGTTCAGCAGAAAGCTCTTTTATCAGTGTATATGCAAGGGAAAAATGTAGTCCTTTCCTCACTTCATTGGGCAACTTTTCCTTTGAGGGACAGCTTCAAAATCTCCTCCCAGAACACCTTTCGGCCCAGAAAAGTGCTCCGGATTCCGCAAAAACACAGAAGCAAGCTCACCATGGGGACTGCTAATGAACAAAGGTGAAATTAGTATTGGTTTAAAGGATTTTTAGGAGAAGGATCACTCTACCTTTCTCCATCCCGGTGACAGTTTCTGAAATTTCTTCATTTAAAATATCATACGTAGCTGTAATTCACACTTACAAGAAAGTCTAAGGGGGCCAGGACATTGGAGAAAAGGAATATGAAGACCTTCTATTCCATTTTAGGACGCTTCAAGTGTACACACATGTCACAACTATCCAACCCACTGACTAATAACATAAAAGAAGAGAAGGAAATAAACACAAGACATAAAATGTAGATGAAACAGGAAATATCAATCCAGTTCCAATGACTGCAGTCAGCTTTTCAAACCTAGAAAGTACATCCTCATCATAAAAAGACATACTGTATATGAAGGGAAATGCTCCCTCATTGCAATATGAAGATCTCAGATGTGATGCCCAATGAAATAATAGAAGGACTATATTCATCAACAGACTTAAAACTGCATGTTATTCTCTGTTACTGACAACTGTTCATAGGAGCTGAAAGAGGTAGGGATGGCATTCCTATGTAAATAAGAGGGAGTGGTACTGGAGTGTTGTTTTTTCCAGCCTTGCAAGAGCCCTCACAGCAGGAAACGTTTTATTGTAATGCAAATGTATTTGATTTCCTCCAAAATCCCCTTTCACTGTCTTTCCTGTCTGAATGTATTATCACACCATATTTGCAATTCTATTAAGCACCATTTTATATTAGCCTAATTTACGTAACCTGCCTAATAGGAATCGGAAATGTTACAGTTATTTTACTGGATCCAATTAGTATTTCATTGTTTTAGCCTGAGCACCATATTGTACAATAGTCCTCAATACTCAGCTAAATGGAATAGGATGTACTCCATGTAATACGATAAATGGAAGCATATGTTTTAAGCTAATTAAAACGCAGTTAAAACCTTCCTGAACTGAAACCAATTGCATCCTTTAATATCTGGTGAGTGACTATTAAAAAAAAAATCTAATAATGAAATGTCATCTTATGGTGAACTTAAGAAAAAAACACAAAAGTTAAGTAGTGAAAATAGCTGGACTAAATTACTAGTGAATTGTTTCCTGGAAACGCATTTTCTCTTTTTATGCCTCACACAGTGAAGAGTGAGTTTTCCCAAGTTAAATACGCAAATTCACAAAACGTGTAAAATTATTGGTTTAAATATATCAGTTAACAAGAGGGTGGAGGAATATTTTTAAGTATTCCTATAATTAAAAATATAGTTTGCGATCCTATTTCTTATTTTAACATCTGTTCAATTTTAAGAAATATATCAAATGTTGCCTTTTGTGCATCTATGTAATAATATATTTAGAAAAAAAGTTACATGATTTCAAATCAAGAAGATTTTGTGACAGGGATAGATTTTACACGTGTACCAAAGGAAACACAAATAAATCAATGGCTTTACACGGGGATGCTATAGTCTGTGAAGACTGACGTTCTGTGTCAAAATTGTGAAGGTAGCAATAGCAATCACTATTTAACACTATAAATATATATCATATATAATATATACATAGTTCCTTATAATACAGGAAAATCTTTTTTCACTAATTTCAGAATTTTGCTACTGAATTCATACTGGGTTGTTATGCTTTTTTAGCTTGGTATTGTTCCCCTAAGAACCACAGGTTCTATTAAAATATAAGTAGGAAATAATCAACTTATATCCAGGAGGAGAAAATACTGACACATAACCCAATTAAAAGCATATTTGCTTCTTAGTTTTTATACAGACACCTCTCAAACCCCATTCCCATGAAGGGAAAATAGTTTTTTAAATTGCAGCTTTGCCATAAATAACTTTCAGAAAAATAAAATAGGTAAAAGAGGTTTTTCACACCTTAAAAGAGAGGCCAAAAGTTTAATGTTTAGCAAGATATCAAATACAATATTTGGAGAAAAAAATCTCATTTTTCACTCATGACAATAGTAAGAAACAGTACTAAAGTGAACTCATGGCCGACTGGAGATTTTTTACGGTAATACAGGATGGTTGCACTAAACATGAGACTGTGCTTTATGTCATTTCTTTTGACTTTGCCATTAACTCCATAACAGCTGGCATCAAATATACTAAATTGTGAAATAATGAGCTTGTATATTGCTAGCAATTACAGAGTTAAGTTAAATAAATTCTTGGAGTACAAAATAAGTGTGCCTTCCACCTGACAATAAATTAAAGGTGACATCTGCCTTAATTTAAAATTGCCTCAGATCATAGATAAAAATCAACAACAACAAAAAATACTGTGATTGAAACCATTTCTCAAAATTTGCCATATATATTTGACTATATCCATTTCATATATGTTTATGACATCTGTCATCTCGATCTATTATTTAAACACTTTATGCATTGCTGAGTTATGAAGTATGTTTGTGATACTATACTTTTGAATTAGAAAGCTCAGATTGTGAATGCTATATATCTTGGTTTCCTTGTCAATATATATATATTTAAACAGAAACTAGATAACCAATCCACAATATTCTTTTAGAGAATGATACCAGAGGGCCTGTGCCTTTAGAAAAACAATACAGTTCCATGTCTGAGGACCAGATTTTGTTGGGATGCTGTTGGTTACCATATAAACATCACTTATTCAGTGAAACTCATACATGTCATGAAATTAATTTTTTTCTTTAATTTTGAAAAAGTATAATTTGAACTATAGATGAATGGACTATGTCCAAAAGGAATTCAGATGGCAGCTGCAGTTAGAAAGAGACTCAAACAGCCAGGAGCTTGATCTGTCAGAATAGAAATACCCTATGAAAATTAATCAGAGGGGGATGGGACAGGTACCAACACAGGACCCCTCTCTTTACACACACACACACACACACACACACACACACATACACACATATACACACTGCAAATATTAAAAGTTAAATAAGAGCCACAGAGCCTTATGGATTTCATAGAGCTGGAAGTGATTTTAAAAAGTGATTAGAGACAGCCTTTTGGTACCTAAGAGGGGAATAAAACTATCTCAACCGATAGTTATATGTTTCCCTTCTGAATATTTTCAGGGATGGAAACATAACTTAAGAGGTAGTTCCTTTTCTGAAAATGTAGCATCTTCCCATCTTGAATCTATTATGCACCCTAAAGTCTTTTGGTGATCTGGAAGGTGTAAGGCCATCTTATAAAGACAATGCGAGCCTTAATATTTCCATCCCAACAAAGCAAGCTATCAGTTTGGAGACAATGACTGACCTCACCATTTCCCATGAATCAATCTGTATTATTGGGTATGAAGGTACAGACTGACATAGATCCGAAGTACTGAAAGCAGACGAGCTCTCAAAGGAACGAAGCTTGTTGGCGAGCCAGAATTTGAATTAAAGTGGAAATTACAAAATATAATAATTAACCATTCTTTCCTTTTTTTTAAAATAAAGAATTTGTTTCTGCTTTATAACAAAATGAATCAGCTATACATATACATGTATCCCCATATCTTCTCCCTCTTGAGTCTCCCTCCCACCCTCCCTATCCCACCCCTCTAGGTGGTCACAAAGCACCATTATTTTCTTAATTGCCTAATTCTCAGACCTCGAGTGGGGTGGACACCAAGGTGAAAATCTGAGGGCTAAAAGAAATGTTTCTCAGCTATTTCTACACCCAAGGTCAAAATCAAAAGCAAGACACCCAATTCAAAATTCTCAACTCTTTTTCAGTTAGCTGTGCATTGATTCCAAAGGATTAGCATATATATGGTGACCAAAATTGATGGCACAGATGGCTGAAATGACCACAAAGTCAGATTTGAGGATATTTATCTGCAAAGCTTTTACTGACTTGGGTGTTCACAGATATACATATTTTGTAACCACAGAGTGACTGAGACAGGCTCTATGGACAAAAAAAGTGGGGATGGGGGGAATGCTGTTAATGAAAATTGTTTCGTTATCAAGTGGACTTTACCTGTTCACTACTGCAAAGAATTTTAGACCAACCTAAACTCTTCTGCTTGCCCAGAACATCTCAGAATTACTGCTAAGAACATCTCTCCTTTTTTACTCTGCACCTTTGTAATAATGCTATCTTATTAAAATAAAAATCATCATCATCATCATCAAAGACAATATTCTGGAGGAAAATGAACAGACTATCTCTAATTGCTTTGGAAACAAGAGGTCAGTGCTGGAATCTGAATTTATAAAAAGTGTACCTCGATGTCTTACATGATTAAATAATCTGACCAGTATGCCCACTAATCTCTTGAATCTGAGTAATATATGAATCTCTCTTTTACTCCTAACTCATAAAACCATAAGGTACCCCACGCACTGGCATTCCTTCTGGCAATGGCCAAAGCTTCAAATGGGCCAGGCCACTTTATTTTTGTTCTGGGTGGAACGTGGATCTGTGGGCAGATGACAAGGTGCTAATGAGGAGCTAATGTCCCTACAGCTGGCAAACTGCCAACCTCAGGATGAGAGGATTAGAGCATTTGTCTGCATTAGTCCTGGACAAAGGAGGGAGGGGCTGGGGGAACGCCAACTCCAGGTTGAATAACTTGACTCACATTGGATCCTGTGTCCCATTCCTAAGGTAAGGGGACCTCTCAGGATAATTACACACTTTTCCTAGGTGGCATGGCGAGCTCTTATGTGGATACACTTGACTTGGTTCTCATTCTAGAATAAACTAGTTAGAATAGGCAAGTTCAGAACCTGTGGCACCTCATCTCCAACTCAGGATATAATCATATTAATGTGGAACCAGGTGAAACTTCTTGAATGCGTTATATTCATTCATCAGGAATGTAAAGTTAGTTTATACAAGTGTCTAGCCAGATCACTTCTTGAATTCAAAATTTATTTTTAAAAGAGAAGGGCACTTTATTTTCTAATTTTGCCATCAAAAATTCACATCATGAGTTTCTAAGCCAGGCGGCTGATTGGAAAAAAAACCCAGAGAGACTTGTAATTTCAATAGAATCATCCTGCCTGAGCACAATACAGCTGAGGTGCTTCCACCTGGATCACTTTCACCCAGGTCTCCCCAACATTGATTTCAATAACAATTATGCCCGTTACATTTTAAAGTCTATCAACATGCTAATTAATGTGGATTTTCACGTACATAAGGAAGTACAAGGAAAGTTTTTAATGGAGATGCAGGTTTGAAGTGATAAAAATAAATACTTTTTCTGGGAAAGATTTTAAAAAGCTTGAAATATGAAAGTAAATATATTTACACACTAAATAATAATCCTAAAGTGCATGCACATTAAGTCACATTATGTAATTTTAAGACATTCCATCTTTTATAAGGACATACAAATATACGTTCATAATAGCTATTTTAGATATATATTCTACATAAAATCATTGCTCCATTCACGGTGGTATTTTGAATTCCCTGCATGATTTGCTAAATAAGGATCATGGTGTGCACACTCCTAGCCACCCCCCCATCCGACACAGGCGTGCAAGTCGTGAGGCTCCCGCTGTAGAAGATGAACCACGTGGTTGAAGCATCCCTACCCTGCAAGATCTCTCCTGGCCCACTTCCCCACTCGCATCCTCTTCCCTAATCTCTACCCTGCTCACCAAGCTTCAACTCCCCTTCGGAGTCTTCTGAACGGGACAGTTTTCACCCCAGGACTTTTAGAGGTGCTGTGTGCAGGGTGCCTGGAATGCTCTCCTTCCCAGTCAGCCTAGCTGGTACCTTTTCACCCTTCAGTCTAAACTAAATTGTCCCTCAAAGAGTTTCCCCTGCCTGCTTTGATCACTCTGTCATAAGAATATTTCTCCTTGAAGTTCTCTAGTTCAACGCTCTATTTTTTCATTCACAACACTTGAACACAATGTTTACTTCCCTCACAGCTGTTTATTTCTGCTTCTATTTGCCCCACTAGGATCATGTGAGCCTTCCTCACCGATGAATCCCCAGGGCCTGGCATAGTACTGTACTCGGTAGTTTCTCAATAACTATTTGTTCTAGCAACGAGTGATTTTAAGACGTTGAATAAGTTCTAAAACATTTTAGGATGCAAGTTTTAAGCATGATATCATCCATAAAGACAAACAATGTTTTTTAGATGTTGAAGAATAGGTGAGTTTTAGGCAAAAGACAAATTCTGTTTAGAGTTACTTCATACATGATTGATGCCAATTTATTGCCATACTGGCATCCAGTATTATACTGAGGACACTTTCTTAGCTTCAGAGTGAGAACTAAAACAACAATAGGTAATATTAACTGAGCATCTTTCAAAGCACTTGTTTTATCTCTCTTAGCCCCCACCTTGTAGATGAAGAAACAGAAGCATTGAGGGGATGTGTTGCCTGCCAGGGACATACAGCCAGGAAGTAACAGAGCTGTGTTTGAGTCTGGACCCTCTGGCTGCAGACACCATGCTCGGAACCACTGCAACATGCTGTCGCCTACAGTCCCGAGTGCACCGCGGCCACTTTTGACAGACTGTCCAACAGCCAGAGGCTCTCATTCCATGTACATGTATGGAACAAATGGGAGAACAAAACAAAGGAGATGGACTTATAGAATCGTGGCACAGGTCCGGTTTGGGGTGGCTTGTGCATGGATTTCCCTCTTTCAGATGGATCTGAATTACAAGCTCCTTCTCATACTCTCACCCTATTTCATACAACATTTGCTTTGTCTGCAGCACTGATCAGTCCAGCTTCTGGTGTCTTATGATCTTTGACTTCCTCTTGCCCTGGCTAGACTTGAGCACTCACAGCTCTCTCTCTCTTTATTTCTCAAAAAGATTCTTATCAGCAAAGCAACCATTATATTGGTTAGGTTGCTACTACTGACCATATGTAAGAAAACTGTAAGCATGTACTAGATCAAGGAGACATAACATGGGGACAAGTGCCCATAGGGCTACATGGAGGTCTGTGTGTGTGTGTGTGTGACTTTCAGAACATGGCTGACACCAGTTGAGGAGACGGCCTAAACAAACACAGACAATTAACTGAAGAAACTTTTGACAGATATTTGAGGGTCACAAAGTGCATGTGGTAAATCAACGCTACACGTCTTGAAGATAAAGGCTGGTGTGATCCCACATGAAGACTACAAAATATCAATATTAACCAGATTATCAGCCTCAGGGCATGAATTCAGTCAGCAGGAAATTTGTGAAGGTAGAGACAATCTGGTTCCATAATGATGCTGAAAACTGGTAAGATAAAAGGACAAGGGAAAGTAGCAATACCCCAAAGAAACTATGTGTTCAATGAAATTGCTGGTTTTGCTTTCATCACTCATGTATAGGATCTCATGAACAATAAATGAAGACTCCAAAAATGACTATCCTGATAAGGGTGGGTAATATCTGAGTTAGCTGATACAATGGGTGGCTAGTTTCATACACCATTTAAATTGTAATAGTGAAACGAAGCAGGACCCTGTGGTCCTTGCCCCCCATGCCCTCAGCCTGCCTTTTGTCTGTGGAAAAACTTTAGCCAAAGAATAAGTTTAATCAGAGAAGTAAGAAAATGCAGAAACAAAGGAAAAGAGTCCAACAAGAGTAAATAATAATAGTTTAGTCATTAAGGATAGTCAAGGACCTTTAGTTCCTCTTCAAGGGCTATAGATAATATTCTGAGCCATATCCTATGAGCTGTCTTATAGATACTAAAACCCTCATCAGGTGGAAGAAGTTAACTACACGATGACCATGACATAGCTGCCACAATTCCTAGATCTGGCCTCAAAAAAACGGGAAAAAACCAACCCTGGAACTGAAGATTAACTGTACTTAAAATACTCAAGATGATGCTGATCAGACTAATGCATGACCAATTTCAAGACGACTGTCAGAGCTGACTGTGCTGTTTCTGCATGTAGCCCCCCACTCTGTTCACCTATAAAAGCTCTTGCCCACCGGTTGTCAGTGGGTGGGAGTCGGCCTTTGGACAGGAGTCCACCCCACCCCCAGGTTGCAGGCCTCAGAAATAAAGCAAACTTTCCTTTCCACCAACCTTGCCTCTTTATTGGCTTCAGAGAAGAGAGCAGCTGGACCCTCACTTTCGGTTACGATAGTATCAGTCAACCTTTGACCCCAAGGTTGACCCTTTTCCCTAGACAGCAAACATTTTCTTAAAAGGCCAGTTAGTATTTTAGGCTTTGCAGGCCATGTGATCTCTGTCACAATTCCTCAACTCTTGTCATCATAGTACAAAAACTGCTGTAAGGCAGGAAAACAGACAACAGAAAAGAGCAGAAAATAAAGAAATGAATGAATGTGGCTGTGTTCCAATAAAACTTTATTTTTGGACACTGAAATTTGAATGTCATATCATTTTCATGTGTCATGAAGTATTATCCTTATTTTGATTATGTTTCAATCATTTCAAAATGTATAAAACATTCTTAGCTAACAGGCTATACAGAGATAGGCAGTGGACCAGATGAGGCCCAGAGGATAGTCTGCTGACCTCTGCTTTCTACTATTACAGAAAAACAAACAAAAACTCTAGAAGGGACTTTTCAAAGGAGGTAAGTCTTTTGGAATATCAGATTTTTTTAAAAGGAATTAACCATATTCTTTATATGTGAATATCATTTTAACCCTTTTAATTCAAGTATGTACATATAGAAAAGTGAGGAATATTCACAAACCAACCACAGTTGTGTGACCACCATGCAGATCAAGAAACAGAACATCAGTCTGGCACCCAGAGGTTCCCCTCATGCTCCTCACCCGTCAGCCACCATCACCACCACTCCAAGGATGGACTCTGACTTCTAAAGGCACAGATTAGTATGTCATGTGGTTTTTTTTGATATGGTCATTTACTTACAAAAAGTTAAATAATGATGTAGGATAAACTATGGTTATACAATAAAAAAAGACAAGTCGCTGCCCTAACTGAAATTTATAATTTTAAAACCACATAATCATAGGCTCTGGGAATGGAGGAGATTTTACACAATATCCATATTTACACCCTTGTATTACACCAGTTTCTCAGAGTAACATAACTAATGTATTTTAATTCAATTGTTCTATCCAAATATTAGTTCGATAAGCAGTATGCACATGTGTATGTGGTCAAAATCTATACATCGATAATATCGACACTGAGTAAAACAATAAATTAAATTTCTGGTTATGCTATAATTGTCAAAGCTCATATCTCCCTCATCTTCATTACATAATTGACAAAGCATTGAATTTTTTTACACTGAGCATCGAGGACTAGCCAATACTTTCAGCTATTGGCACTGCTAATGAAGATGAAGGTCTTTACTACAACTCACAAATGATTAGCCTTCCTGATAAGGTGCAAACTGAATAATACTTAATGATTTTATTAACTGTTTTCTTTTGTTATATATATATCAAGGTATCTCCATGTTTAAGCTTTAGTATCAACTAAATATAAAATAACCCTTTGCTAGTTTTACTGAAGTTACAGCAAAACTTTTTTATATAACAATACAGTAAGGTTGGGCATTTTAACAATCTTAGAGCAGAAATTTTAAAAACTGTATGTGCCGCATTTCTAAACTATGATACAAATACAGGAGCAAAGTTAGATAAAAGGTAAGATCTGGAGCTGTTTTCTCACACCATTTTAGGCAGCCTCCTTTGCAATACTGTCTTATTTTTTTCCCCCCAACAGTGAATGTTTTCACCATAAAGGAATTTTATGCCAGCAAGATATGAAAATGTTTGTTTTAAGGAGAAAAATTAAAACATGTTATTATTTAAGTGTAAATAGCAATGTATAATTTATCCTGAAATAAGCCATTAGTATTTCTAGGTATAAAAATAAACTAATTCCAAAGAGTTAAATGGGATTGGGTAATCCTGCCCAGTGCTCTTCTGGTCTCCACTTTGTGACAAAGCTCTTCCTTTGTGACCTTGACCATGGCAAATTATCTTGAACCTCGGTTTCCTCATCTAAAATGTGATACTGTGAAGTTTCTTTCCTGTTCTAGAAATGTAAGTATTCTCAGCACAAGAAAGTAATTAACGTCCAAGCAAAAGAATGTCTTCTTTCCTGAAATGACTGAATAGAGCACAGTTAAGAAAGAATTAAAATTTAAAAACAATTTTCCTGACATGTTACGAATTCCTCCAATAGTTCAGAGGCTAAGTGTTAAAACACTTCGACATTAAGAAATAAATGAATGTTTCAAATAGTAAGAATACATTCTCCACACAGGCAGTTAAACTTTCCAACTGCTGGCCAAAAAACGTTATCAATTCCACATCTTTTAAAAGTGAGACTTCTGTGGCTGGCCCATACTGATCAGTATAAATTCAGTCCAATTTAAAGCACGGTAACAAGGGGGGCAGTTTCAGACTATTACTTTCAACGGGATTGAGTCCCTAAGGATGACAACGACTGAGTCCCATTGAAAGTAATGGAGTAAGCAATCACATGCCATTACTTTCAAAGAGACACAGTCTCCACTACTCATAATAACATGGTTCTATAAATCTGCCTGACTCATCATCATGAAGAATGAAAATGTAAAAGACTTTCAAAGCTGCAAATGTGCACCCGGAGACCGAAAAAAAAAAATCCTCTTCTCTCTCGCACCCATAACTCATCAAAGTTGAAACCTATTTTAGTGGAGCTAGAAAGGTCCAAGAACCCAGGGCAGGGAGCATGACTCCTAGGAACAGGTTCCTGTCCTTCTCACACCTGCTTTTGAGCAACTGCTGACGTGCTGCTAACTGCTGTCTGTAATCACATGACTGTTTTGTGCCCTTTTTAGTTTTCAAGTATTGGCAACTTAGAGAAGAATAGTTTTGCACCCTCAGAACCACAATTGGTCAAATTCATTACAAATGAGCTTTTTCCTTCTGTTTTAATACATATGTGTTGATTTTCCCAATAAGCGGAAATATCCAATCTTAATTTCTTTCCATATGACATGTGGGTAAAATTCCAAGAAAACCTGTGTTTTAGACATAAGAGAGTTTGCCAAGATTTCCTCATTTCATTTCCTTTAACTAGAAACTGATTTTGAGCAAGAAGATGTTTGCTTTTCCAAACGTCCCCTCAATCTGAATCTCTCAACCAGTGTAGCTCAGGTTCCTTTTGTCAAAGGAATGATCAAGAAAATCACAATTAAACACTAATAAAGCTTTATCTACAGGTGTGCTAGTAAATTTTAACAGCTAGCTCTCAGGGAGGGAAAAAGGCTCTGATTGTAGAATTTGCCAATTTTCCTGGTAAAAATACTCCCACCATGGCTGATTTCAAGTTACCAACATGATGATACTAAATGGAGGACATGGGAAAAGATATGCAGTAGCAAACCACCATGTAGTAGCTTCACTAGAAAGATACAATAGACACAAATGACCTCAAGATCATAGACAATAGTAAAATGTCATAGAGTAGTTAAAAAGTGATGAGTTTTCAGTATCTATTACCTTTATCTTAAATATAATTAATTTATCTGTAAGTTTAATTATTTGATTTATAATAATGGCTGTGTTGGACTTCCCTGGTGGCACAGTGGTTAAGAATTCGTCTGCCAATGCAGAGGACACAGGTTTAAGCCCTGGTCTGGGAAGATCCCACATGCCACAGAGCAACTAAGCCCGTGTGCCACAACTACTGAACCCGTGTGCCAAAACTACTGAAGCCCGGGTGCCACAACTACTGAAGCCCGGGCGCCTAGAGCCCGTGCTCTGCAACAAGAGAAGCCACCGCAATGAGAAGCCCATGCACCACAATGAAGTGTAGCCCACACTCGCCGCAACTAGAGAAAGCCCGCGCGAAGCAACGAAGACCCAACGCAGCCAAAAATAAATAAATAAATAAATAAATAAACAAATTTATATATTAAAAAAAAATAATGGCTGTATTTAACAATGGGCTTACAAAATGCCTGACAATCTAACAACTGGCTCTTGTGAACCAGTCAGTACTAGCGAGCTGCAGCACAACCACTGGGTGTTTTTCTCTTCAACTTGGAGCAGTCAAGTTGACATTATGTGAAGGGTCACAAGGGACTTGCAAATAACTGAAGACTTTCCCAGACTGTCTAAGACCAGTAGGATTTGTCCTAAGTAAAAGATACACGTGGTCTGAAATTTCTGAAAAGTCATATGCAAACTGCTTGGTATATGACCCAACCTGTCCAATGTAAATGAATTAAGGTCACATCTTCAAAGGTTTTTATGTTAATTTTTTTTTTTTTTTTTGCGGTACGCGGGCCTCTCACTGCTGTGGCCTCTCCCGTTGTGGAGCACAGGCTTCGGACGCACAGGCTCAGCGGCCATGGCTCACGGGCCCAGCCGCTCCGCGGCATGTGGGATCTTCCCGGACTGGGGCACGAACCCGTGTCCCCTGCATCGGCAGGCGGACTCTCATCCACTGTGCCATCAGGGAAGCCCTATGTTAAATTTTGGATGTGGAAAGGGCATTTGAGTCAAACCCAGGTTTATCTCAGCTCCCCTTTGCTAATTGTGTGCCCTTGGTTTGTCAGTCTTAACTTTTTTGTTCTTTAGTTACCTCATTTCTAAAATGAGGCTAATAATGAGCCTAATAAAACACTATCAACAATTGTGAAGGATAAAATTAGAGTCCCTCTCAAATCCTTCAATTTCCACATACCACAGGAGTATATAATTTCCCTTATGAAATGCAATAATGTAAGTGAAAAAAATTAGGCAACTCCCTCAGACCCCTAATGATCTTATAAATACAGGTTTTAAGTCATTTATGAAGCTATTAAAATAAATTCTACCATCTGTAATTTTCACAGAGTTTCCTCTTTTATTTAAAGAACAACTTTTGACTCTTTTAACAGCTTTATGAGTCACTTTTTCTTCTACCTTTTCAGTGCATATAGTGGATTCTTCAGTTACAGATTTGAGCTACAGACAGATGCAGTACTGCATTCATAAATGTATCTAGAACTTCGAATTTTTTAACTAAAACCTCTCACTTTCTTAGACTTCTTCATTTCTATCACCTAGCATCCAACTTTCTCTAGGAATTTTTATTTCCACCCCCACAAAAAAGAAAGTATTTAAATTATAAAAATTCTGAGTGATGAGAGAAGAAAAAAGACATGTAAAGGTGTGGATGTTAGGAGATTAGCTAAGTGCGCTCACTGTCCAGTACTTACCCTTACACATAAGCCTTGCAGAGCAATTCAGACTCCTTTGTCAGTATCATTAAAAATCATACATGCAGCAGACCTTTCAGTGACTCATGAGGAGGCATAATAGTGAATGGCTCATTTACAAATGCCAAGGTTCCACTTATTGGAGCTACTTGGCGTAATTTTGAGAGTATTAAATAAAATAGTAGTTGTGAAGTACTGGGAACAATGCTTGAGACATAAATATATCAGAGGCCTCTCCCTTAGTTCCTCCTTTGACACCATAATGACAAAAATAGCCCCAGAAGAAGACAAAATGTGGGGGGAAAGCTCTAGATTGCTTTCCATGCTAATTTTAGACTTTTCCTGTTGCAGGAAGTCGGCATGCCCATCACTCCTCAACGTTCAGTAAGTGACAGCTCTAGCGAAAGGAGAAACAAAAGTTTCCTCTTCAGTTATGCCTGGGCACGCCCTCATTAACTTATTTCTGCCTATTTGGAACTTTGCCTTTGCTTTTGCTAGATTGTCCCTTCAGCTTATCCCCCAGACCTGGGCAGGGGTGGGGACTGTTCCTTTTAACAACAATTATTGATAGCTTTCTTGCCTCTTTCTCCCTCCTTCCCTCCTTGTCTTCTCATGTGGCTCAGCTACATATACCATCAGAACTTTCAATGCTCGATTCCCCATTGTCTTAGTCAGTCTGGGCTGCTATAACAAAAATACCATAAACTAGGTGGCTTAAACAACAGAAATTTATTTCTCACAGCCCTAGAGACTGGGAAATCTGAGATCAGAGTGCCAGTATGACTGGGTTCTGGTGAGAGCCCTCTTCCTGGTTCACAGATGGTTGTCTTCTTGCTGTGTCCTCACATGGCAGAGAGGAGGTAAGGAGAGAAAGAAGGGCAGGGCTTGGGGAGAGCCAGCACTCTCCTGTCCTTCCTATCAGATCTCTAATCCCATCATAAGAGCTCCACCCTCATGATCCAATTACCTCTCAATGGCCCCCACCTCCTAATGACATCCCATTGCGGGGTGCGGTTTCAACCTATGAACTCGGGGAGGACACAAGAATGCCGTCTATAACCCCTATCTTCTACCTCTGTTCTACTCAATCCTTTGAAAATCTCAATCTTTAATGACTGAGAGCCCTAAGTTTTCCTTGAGCATGCCTTGCATTGTCCCTGTGCTGATCAAATTCTGGCTCTCTCTGGCAATGCTACCTAGCTCAAAAGCCTCAAAAGTAAGTCAGCATCTCAAAAGGGGGCAGTCCTAAAAGAAAAGGTTAAAATGGAAAAATTGTTATTAGAAAATTAATTAGGGTGAAGCGGGACAACTTTCAGCTTTCCATTTTAGTATAGGAATCCTTTGTTGTTTTTCACAGGATGCCAGGATTCTACCAAATACAAGTTAAGCCATGACTTAACCTTTAAAAGAGCATGCAAGATTCTCAGGGAAAGCACCACCAAAGAGTCAATTTCTATAAATTAAATACTTAAGGTCAGACCTCAGATGCCTTAGCCAAAGTACTTTTTGAGATAAGTATCTATAGTTACTTAATAAGTGTTTGTTGATTTATCTTACTAAATCACTGCACAACATATAGAACATTCTGAGTGAGGGATTTCTCCTAATATAGATAATTTTAGCATCTTTAAGGCCATATATCACAAAATCAGGAACCCCACAAAAGTTAAGGTTAAAACATATTTATTTCATCATAAAAAGAAAGTTTGAAAAAGAAAAAGGAAAAAACCTTTTTAATATATTATATTACACAAGATCTTATTCTGAACAGAGATCATCTAGTTAGCAGCCTAGCAAAAAAATCTCCTCCCTTTCCCAGCTAACTGTATCTCAATCTTTCCTCTAGTTACCAAAAAAAGTTCCCCTTTGGCCACACGACAGATTCATCAGCAATAGTTTGGATGTGCTCTTTGGCATTAATCTATCCTTAATATTTATGTATTTCAAAGAAGCCCAAAGAATACAGTTGAATAATGAGGAATAATTTAAACGGTGCATGCAAATTGTCATGAAGAAATGAAGAGGAAATTGTGTCAAAACAGAATGTTCACATTATAATAAAAAAAAAGAATAGAATGAATTTCAATGCCTACCGACTCCTCAAAAAATATTCAATCCCATTAGACTGAACTTTGAAGATGTCACCAGCACTCCTGAACACTCTTAAAGCAGAGAAACTATGCCACCCAGCACTTGAAAATAGATAAATATACTCCTTTGAGGAATATCATGAACATTTTTAAGGAACTGTTTTGGCTAGATCTGCTACAAGCAATGGTACTGGCAAGAGACACATTTGTATTCATTTCTGTATTCACTGTAAAACCCTAGAATTTTGCCCAGTTGTTGTCTCTTGAAACAGTCTCAAGACTATAGTCAATTTTCAACATGAAAGTACTAGCTGGGTGATAATATCATCAACTAAGCATAGATAGGTTTAAACAAACTTGATATAGCATTTACTTCTTTAAACAAGTCTTCCTCTTTTTTTTCATTATTTGCTTTCATCTAGAGCAGCCTCCATTTTTTCTATTCTGTATAAACCTCTATATTTTTAAGAATTTATCAGTGACAAGAATGTAATCATTTCTTAAAGTTCTTTGAACAGCACAGCCTAAAAGGAATTATAACAATATATTTAAGTAATTGAAATTTGACTTCTATCTCTTTTAAAAGTTATTTTATCTTACTAATACTAGTCATAATATGAAAACCTGTTCAACAAATAGTCATTTTTCAGTGCGTTTTTTAATCCTATAGGTACACCCATTTAATATCTGTAAGTTTGAGGGGAAAAATAGCAAAAGAATAAAAATGGAACAAGAAAGAAAGATAAAGATGAAAAGATTGGTTATTATGACATTTTAATTCAGTCCTTCCTAACTGTAAACAAAACTGGGACAAAACTATTTAAATTCTGTGTTCTTTCCCACAAGGAGCTTTGGTTTGTTTTACAGTACATTTTGGTTGCAGTTTACTTTTTATAGCCTCCAACAGGCACCAGGTTTTTCTCCAGCAGTTCTGAGGGAGTTTTCTGTGTGTGGTATTTTATTACAATTTATAAATGTTTGTCCTATGTTAAGTCCCACTTTCTCTTAGAGGATTCTGGAATCAGAGGATGAGGAATACACATGGCAGGAAGTCACATGGCAATCAGCTAGGCCATTGTTGTGATTTGTTAGCGAGCCTGCTCACACAGGAAGTCGAGGAGCAGACCCTTCTCTAATGAAGAGGCAACCCCATTCCTTTAGAAATGACCAGAGTTGTCCTCTTGTGAATTCAGTTTCACAAACTACACAGACAAGTTTAACATGGTCTCCAAATGGAAACGGTGTTGAAGCTCTAAAACTGTTGTTCACATGATACATATAAAAACCTAACTCTTAGATGTATTTCAGTCCTGTTCTCAGTTTCTGCAAACTATCTCTCCCTTGGAATTTCAGGATTCTTTCATGTGGTACCTCTGAAAATAATTGTAAGGTTTATTTTTTACGGTTCGCATATTTTGAGGAAAAAAAACCATGAAATAAATCATTCATACATTAAGAATGATTACCAGCGTGTAAAGTGGAATGCAGAATTACCTTAGGTAGATTACACACAATGCTTTTTCAGGACGGCAGCTAATTTCCAGCAGAAAGGTCATGCAAAAAATAATGTGATTAGAAGAGGTGGAAGGAAAAAAATAGCCACATATTTGGACATAGACCAAATTCCCTTTTTGCCACTGTAACTGAAAACCACTGCTTCAATATTTAATGAAACGCTTATGCTGCAGCACCTGGTCACATTGTCAGCACTGCCTAACCACTGCCTCCCCCGTGGGTCATTACTGCAGCCATCTGAAAGGGGGCAAACTGTTCATCGACGACAATAATGCCAGTCTTTAAGAATCTACAGCTACAAAACAGCAGGAGACAGAGTTACTTTGGCTTTGATCTTGGGAAAAATGGCTGGGGGCAAAATGCTGTTTCCTACCATCAGAGGCTATACAGTTAGCAATAATTCTGTAAGTCAAAGCCATTCACAGGACTCAACTTGGCTGCCCTGCTTTGCTTTCTCTCTCCCCTTGCAGAAAGCTAGCAGCTCCTGGTGAGAGATCCTTGTCAACAGGAAAACACTAGTTCACGCTACCCTGCTAATGATCCAATGCATCAATACCTCAAACAATCACAACAAGCAGATGTCCTAAGTTAATGTAGACTTCCCTGGGATTTTCCTGGTGAAACATGGCTTTAAAAGGCATTAGTCTTTTGTCCTCGCTAGAGAACGGCTAAA